>NW_027436424.1:0-307500 GCF_964199755.1 Larus michahellis | reverse complement strand
GCCAAAGAGCTTTGCAACGAGGCACGGCTTTCCCTCCTGGCTCTTCGGGCGTGGGAGCTGTGGCCAGAGCCGCGGCCCTACCAGAAAATGCTTCGCAGGCTGGCGCGGCGGCGCCACGTGGGCGCCGGTGGCGCCGAGGCTGACTGCCGCCGCAAAGCCCGCAGCCCCACGGGCTGTGGGGCCACGCGAGCGGCTGCCAAAGAGCTTTCCAACGAGGCATGGCTTTCCCTCCTGGCTCTTCGGGCGTGGGAGCTGTGGCCAGAGCCGCGGCCCTACCGGAAAATGCTTCGCAGGCTGGCGCGGCGGTGCCACGTGGGCGCCGGTGGCGGTAACGCTGATGGCCGCCGCAAAGCCCGCAGACCCACGGGCGGTGGGGCCACGCGAGCGGCTGCCAAAGAGCTTTCCAACGAGGCACGGCTTTCCCTCCTGGCTCTTCGGGCGTGGGAGCTGTGGCCAGAGCCGCGGCCCTACCGGAAAATGCTTCGGGGGCTGGCGCGGCAGCGCCAGGTGGGCGCCGGTGGCGCCGAGGCTGACGTCCGCTGCAAAGCCCGCAGCCCCACGGGCTGTGGGGCCACGCGAGCGGCTGCCAAAGAGCTTTCCAACGAGGCATGGCTTTCCCTCCTGGCTCTTTGGGCGTGGGAGCTGTGGCCAGAGACGCGGCCCTACTGGAAAATGCTTTGGGGTCTGTCGCGGCGACGCCATGTGGGCGCCGGTGGCGCCGAGGCTGATTGCCGCCGGAAAGCCCGCATCCCCACGGGCTGTGGGGCCACGCGAGCGGCTGCCAAAGAGCTTTCCAACGAGGCACGGCTTTCCCTCCTGGCTCTTCGGGCGTGGGAGCTGTGGACAGAGCCACGGCCCTACCGGAAAATGCTTCGCAGGCTGGCGCGGCGGCGCCACGTGGGCGCCGGTGGTGCCGAGGCTGACGGCCGCCGCAAAGCCCGCAGCCCCACGGGCTGTGGGGCCACGCGAGCGGCTGCCAAAGAGCTTTGCAACGAGGCACGGCTTTCCCTCCTGGCTCTTCGGGCGTGGGAGCTGTGGCCAGAGACGCGGCCCTACCGGAAAATGGTTCGGGGGCTGGCGCGGCAGCGCTAGGTGGGCGCCGGTGGCGCCGAGGCTGACGGCCGCCGCAAAGCCCGCAGCCCCACGGGCTGTGGGGCCACGCGAGCGGCTGCCAAAGAGCTTTCCAACGAGGCACGGCTTTCCCTCCTGGCTCTTTGGGCGTGGGAGCTGTGGCCAGAGCCGCGGCCCTACCGGAAAATGCTTCGCAGGCTGGCGCTGTGGTGCCAGGTGGGCGCCGGTGGCGCCGAGGCTGACGGCCGCCGCAAAGCCCGCAGCCCCACGGGCTGTGGGGCCACGCGAGCGGCTGCCAAAGAGCTTTCCAACGAGGCACGGCTTTCCCTCCTGGCTCTTCGGGCGTGGGAGCTGTGGCCAGAGCCGCGGCCCTACCGGAAAATGCTTCGCAGGCTGGCGCGGCGGTGCCACGTGGGCGCCGGTGGCGGTAACGCTGATGGCCGCCGCAAAGCCCGCAGACCCACGGGCGGTGGGGCCACGTGAGCGGCTGCCAAAGAGCTTTCCAACGAGGCACGGCTTTCCCTTCTGTCTCTTCGGGCGTGGGAGCTGTGGCCAGAGCCGCAGCCCTACCGGAAAATGCTTCGGGGACCGGCGCGGCGGCGCCACGTAGGCGCCGGTGGCGCCGAGGCTGACGGCCGCCGCAAAGCCCGCATCCGCACGGGCTGTGGGGCCACGCGAGCGGCTGCCAAAGAGCTTTCCAACGAGGCACGGCTTTCCCTCCTGGCTCTTCGGGCATGGGAGCTGTCGCCAGAGCCGCGGCCCTACCGGAAAATGCTTCGCAGGCTTGCGCGGCGGCAACACGTGGGCGCCGGTGGCGCCGAGGCTGATGGCCGCCGCAAAGCCCGCAGCCCCACGGGCTGTGGGGCCACGCGAGCGGCTGCCAAAGAGGTTTCCAACGAGGCACGGCTTTCCCTCCTGGCTCTTCGGGCGTGGGAGCTGTGGCCAGAGCCGCGGCCCTACCGGAAAATGCTTCGCAGGCTGGCGCGGCGGTGCCACGTGGGCGCCGGTGGCGGTAACGCTGATGGCCGCCGCAAAGCCCGCAGCCCCACGGGCGGTGGGGCCACGCGAGCGGCTGCCAAAGAGCTTTGCAACGAGGCACGGCTTTCCCTTCTGGCTCTTCGGGCGTGGGAGCTGTGGCCAGAGCCGCAGCCCTACCGGAAAATGCTTCGGGGACCGGCGCGGCGGCGCCACGTAGGCGCCGGTGGCGCCGAGGCTGACGGCCGCCGCAAAGCCCGCAGCCCCACGGGCTGTGGGGCCACGCGAGCGGCTGCCAAAGAGCTTTCCAACGAGGCACGGCTTTCCCTCCTGGCTCTTCGGGCGTGGGAGCTGTGGCCAGAGCCGCGGCCCTACCGGAAAATGCTTCTCAGGCTGGCGCGGCGGCAACACGTGGGCGCCGGTGGCGCCGAGGCTGATGGCCGCCGCAAAGCCCGCAGCCCCACGGGCTGTGGGGCCACGCGAGCGGCTGCCAAAGAGCTTTCCAACGAGGCACGACTTTCCCTCCTGGCTGTTCGGGCGTGGGAGCTGTGGCCAGAGCCGCGGCCCTACCGGAAAATGCTTCGCAGGCTGGCGCGGCGGCGCCACGTGGGCGCCGGTGGCGCCGAGGCTGACGGCCGCCGCAAAGCCCGCAGCCCCACGGGCTGTGGGGCCACGCGAGCGGCTGCCAAAAAGCTTTCCAACGAGGCACGACTTTCCCTCCTGGCTGTTCGGGCGTGGGAGCTGTGGCCAGAGCCGCGGCCCTACCGGAAAATGCTTCTCAGGCTGGCGCGGCGGCAACACGTGGGCGCCGGTGGCGCCGAGGCTGATGGCCGCCGCAAAGCCCGCAGCCCCACGGGCTGTGGGGCCACGCGAGCGGCTGCCAAAGAGCTTTCCAACGAGGCACGACTTTCCCTCCTGGCTGTTCGGGCGTGGGAGCTGTGGCCAGAGCCGCGGCCCTACCGGAAAATGCTTCGCAGGCTGGCGCGGCGGCGCCACGTGGGCGCCGGTGGCGCCGAGGCTGACGGCCGCCGCAAAGCCCGCAGCCCCACGGGCTGTGGGGCCACGCGAGCGGCTGCCAAAAAGCTTTCCAACGAGGCACGGCTTTCCCTCCTGGCTCTTCGGGCGTGGGAGCTGTGGCCAGAGCCGCGGCCCTACTGGAAAATGCTTCGGGTGCTGGCGCGGCGGCGCTAGGTGGGCGCCGGTGGCGCCGAGGCTGACGGCCGCCGCAAAGCCCGCAGCCCCACGGGCTGTGGGGCCACGCGAGCGGCTGCCAAAGAGCTTTCCAACGAGGCACGGCTTTCCCTCCTGGCTCTTCGGGCGAGGGAGCTGTGGCCAGAGCCGCGGCCCTACCGGAAAATGCTTCGGGGGCTGGCGCGGCGGTGCCATGTGGGCGCCGGTGGCGCCGAGGCTGACGGCCGCCGCAAAGCCCGCAGCCCCACGGGCGGTGGGGCCACGCGAGCGGTTGCCAAAGAGCTTTCCAACGAGGCATGGCTTTCCCTCCTGGCTCTTCGGGCGTGGGAGCTGTGGCCAGAGCCGCGGCCCTACCGGAAAATGCTTCGCAGGCTGGCGCGGCGGTGCCACGTGGGCGCCGGTGGCGGTAAAGCTGATGGCCGCCGCAAAGCCCGCAGACCCACGGGCGGTGGGGCCACGCGAGCGGCTGCCAAAGAGCTTTCCAACGAGGCACGGCTTTCCCTCCTGGCTCTTCGGGCGTGGGAGCTGTGGCCAGAGCCGCGGCCCTACCGGAAAATGCTTCGGGGACCGGCGCGGCGGCGCCACGTAGGCGCCGGTGGCGCCGAGGCTGACGGCCGCCGCAAAGCCCGCAGCCCCACGGGCTGTGGGGCTACGCGAGCGGCTGCCAAAGAGCTTTCCAACGAGGCACGGCTTTCCCTCCTGGCTCTTCGGGCGTGGGAGCTGTCGCCAGAGCCGCGGCCCTACCGGAAAATGCTTCGCAGGCTTGCGCGGCGGCAACACGTGGGCGCCGGTGGCGCCGAGGCTGATGGCCGCCGCAAAGCCCGCAGCCCCACGGGCTGTGGGGCCACGCGAGCGGCTGCCAAAGAGCTTTCCAACGAGGCACGGCTTTCCCTCCTGGCTCTTCGGGCGTGGGAGCTGTGGCCAGAGCCGCGGCCCTACCGGAAAATGCTTCGCAGGCTGGCGCGGCGGTGCCACGTGGGCGCCGGTGGCGGTAACGCTGATGGCCGCCGCAAAGCCCGCAGCCCCACGGGCGGTGGGGCCACGCGAGCGGCTGCCAAAGAGCTTTCCAACGAGGCACGGCTTTCCCTCCTGGCTCTTCGGGCGTGGGAGCTGTGGCCAGAGCCGCGGCCCTACCAGAAAATGCTTCGGGGGCTGGTGCGGCGTCGCCAGGTGGGCGCCGGTGGCGCCGAGGCTGACGGCCGCCGGAAAGCCCGCAGCCCCACGGGCTGTGGGGCCACGCGAGCGGCTGCCAAAGAGCTTTCCAACGAGGCATGGCTTTCCCTCCTGGCTCTTCGGGCGTGGGAGCTGTGGCCAGAGCCGCGGCCCTACCGGAAAATGCTTCGCAGGCTGGCGCGGCGGTGCCACGTGGGCGCCGGTGGCGGTAAAGCTGATGGCCGCCGCAAAGCCCGCAGACCCACGGGCGGTGGGGCCACGCGAGCGGCTGCCAAAGAGCTTTCCAACGAGGCACGGCTTTCCCTCCTGGCTCTTCGGGCGTGGGAGCTGTGGCCAGAGCCGCGGCCCTACCGGAAAATGCTTCGGGGACCGGCGCGGCGGCGCCACGTAGGCGCCGGTGGCGCCGAGGCTGACGGCCGCCGCAAAGCCCGCAGCCCCACGGGCTGTGGGGCTACGCGAGCGGCTGCCAAAGAGCTTTCCAACGAGGCACGGCTTTCCCTCCTGGCTCTTCGGGCGTGGGAGCTGTCGCCAGAGCCGCGGCCCTACCGGAAAATGCTTCGCAGGCTTGCGCGGCGGCAACACGTGGGCGCCGGTGGCGCCGAGGCTGATGGCCGCCGCAAAGCCCGCAGCCCCACGGGCTGTGGGGCCACGCGAGCGGCTGCCAAAGAGCTTTCCAACGAGGCACGGCTTTCCCTCCTGGCTCTTCGGGCGTGGGAGCTGTGGCCAGAGCCGCGGCCCTACCGGAAAATGCTTCGCAGGCTGGCGCGGCGGTGCCACGTGGGCGCCGGTGGCGGTAACGCTGATGGCCGCCGCAAAGCCCGCAGCCCCACGGGCGGTGGGGCCACGCGAGCGGCTGCCAAAGAGCTTTCCAACGAGGCACGGCTTTCCCTCCTGGCTCTTCGGGCGTGGGAGCTGTGGCCAGAGCCGCAGCCCTACCGGAAAATGCTTCGGGGACCGGCGCGGCGGCGCCACGTAGGCGCCGGTGGCGCCGAGGCTGACGGCCGCCGCAAAGCCCGCAGCCCCACGGGCTGTGGGGCCACGCGAGCGGCTGCCAAAGAGCTTTCCAACGAGGCACGGCTTTCCCTCCTGGCTCTTCGGGCATGGGAGCTGTGGCCAGAGCCGCGGCCCTACCGGAAAATGCTTCGCAGGCTGGCGCGGCGGCAACACGTGGGCGCCGGTGGCGCCGAGGCTAATGGCCGCCGCAAAGCCCGCAGCCCCACGGGCTGTGGGGCCACGCGAGCGGCTGCCAAAGAGCTTTCCAACGAGGCACGGCTTTCCCTCCTGGCTCTTCGGGCGTGGGAGCTGTGGCCAGAGCCGCGGCCCTACCGGAAAATGCTTCTCAGGCTGGCGCGGCGGCAACACGTGGGCGCCGGTGGCGCCGAGGCTGATGGCCGCCGCAAAGCCCGCAGCCCCACGGGCTGTGGGGCCACGCGAGCGGCTGCCAAAGAGCTTTCCAACGAGGCACGACTTTCCCTCCTGGCTGTTCGGGCGTGGGAGCTGTGGCCAGAGCCGCGGCCCTACCGGAAAATGCTTCGCAGGCTGGCGCGGCGGCGCCACGTGGGCGCCGGTGGCGCCGAGGCTGACGGCCGCCGCAAAGCCCGCAGCCCCACGGGCTGTGGGGCCACGCGAGCGGCTGCCAAAAAGCTTTCCAACGAGGCACGACTTTCCCTCCTGGCTGTTCGGGCGTGGGAGCTGTGGCCAGAGCCGCGGCCCTACCGGAAAATGCTTCTCAGGCTGGCGCGGCGGCAACACGTGGGCGCCGGTGGCGCCGAGGCTGATGGCCGCCGCAAAGCCCGCAGCCCCACGGGCTGTGGGGCCACGCGAGCGGCTGCCAAAGAGCTTTCCAACGAGGCACGACTTTCCCTCCTGGCTGTTCGGGCGTGGGAGCTGTGGCCAGAGACGCGGCCCTACCGGAAAATGCTTCGCAGGCTGGCGCGGCGGCGCCACGTGGGCGCCGGTGGCGCCGAGGCTGACGGCCGCCGCAAAGCCCGCAGCCCCACGGGCTGTGGGGCCACGCGAGCGGCTGCCAAAGAGCTTTCCAACGAGGCACGGCTTTCCCTCCTGGCTCTTCGGGCGAGGGAGCTGTGGCCAGAGCCGCGGCCCTACCGGAAAATGCTTCGGGGGCTGGCGCGGCGGTGCCATGTGGGCGCCGGTGGAGCCGAGGCTGACGGCCGCCGCAAAGCCCGCAGCCCCACGGGCGGTGGGGCCACGCGAGCGGTTGCCAAAGAGCTTTCCAACGAGGCATGGCTTTCCCTCCTGGCTCTTCGGGCGTGGGAGCTGTGGCCAGAGCCGCGGCCCTACCGGAAAATGCTTCGCAGGCTGGCGCGGCGGTGCCACGTGGGCGCCGGTGGCGGTAAAGCTGATGGCCGCCGCAAAGCCCGCAGACCCACGGGCGGTGGGGCCACGCGAGCGGCTGCCAAAGAGCTTTCCAACGAGGCACGGCTTTCCCTCCTGGCTCTTCGGGCGTGGGAGCTGTGGCCAGAGCCGCGGCCCTACCGGAAAATGCTTCGGGGACCGGCGCGGCGGCGCCACGTAGGCGCCGGTGGCGCCGAGGCTGACGGCCGCCGCAAAGCCCGCAGCCCCACGGGCTGTGGGGCTACGCGAGCGGCTGCCAAAGAGCTTTCCAACGAGGCACGGCTTTCCCTCCTGGCTCTTCGGGCGTGGGAGCTGTCGCCAGAGCCGCGGCCCTACCGGAAAATGCTTCGCAGGCTTGCGCGGCGGCAACACGTGGGCGCCGGTGGCGCCGAGGCTGATGGCCGCCGCAAAGCCCGCAGCCCCACGGGCTGTGGGGCCACGCGAGCGGCTGCCAAAGAGCTTTCCAACGAGGCACGGCTTTCCCTCCTGGCTCTTCGGGCGTGGGAGCTGTGGCCAGAGCCGCGGCCCTACCGGAAAATGCTTCGCAGGCTGGCGCGGCGGTGCCACGTGGGCGCCGGTGGCGGTAACGCTGATGGCCGCCGCAAAGCCCGCAGCCCCACGGGCGGTGGGGCCACGCGAGCGGCTGCCAAAGAGCTTTCCAACGAGGCACGGCTTTCCCTCCTGGCTCTTCGGGCGTGGGAGCTGTGGCCAGAGCCGCAGCCCTACCGGAAAATGCTTCGGGGACCGGCGCGGCGGCGCCACGTAGGCGCCGGTGGCGCCGAGGCTGACGGCCGCCGCAAAGCCCGCAGCCCCACGGGCTGTGGGGCCACGCGAGCGGCTGCCAAAGAGCTTTCCAACGAGGCACGGCTTTCCCTCCTGGCTCTTCGGGCATGGGAGCTGTGGCCAGAGCCGCGGCCCTACCGGAAAATGCTTCGCAGGCTGGCGCGGCGGCAACACGTGGGCGCCGGTGGCGCCGAGGCTAATGGCCGCCGCAAAGCCCGCAGCCCCACGGGCTGTGGGGCCACGCGAGCGGCTGCCAAAGAGCTTTCCAACGAGGCACGGCTTTCCCTCCTGGCTCTTCGGGCGTGGGAGCTGTGGCCAGAGCCGCGGCCCTACCAGAAAATGCTTCGGGGGCTGGTGCGGCGTCGCCAGGTGGGCGCCGGTGGCGCCGAGGCTGACGGCCGCCGGAAAGCCCGCAGCCCCACGGGCTGTGGGGCCACGCGAGCGGCTGCCAAAGAGCTTTCCAACGAGGCATGGCTTTCCCTCCTGGCTCTTCGGGCGTGGGAGCTGTGGCCAGAGCCGCGGCCCTACCAGAAAATGCTTCGCAGGCTGGCGCGGCGGTGCCACGTGGGCGCCGGTGGCGGTAAAGCTGATGGCCGCCGCAAAGCCCGCAGACCCACGGGCGGTGGGGCCACGCGAGCGGCTGCCAAAGAGCTTTCCAACGAGGCACGGCTTTCCCTCCTGGCTCTTCGGGCGTGGGAGCTGTGGCCAGAGCCGCGGCCCTACCGGAAAATGCTTCGGGGACCGGCGCGGCGGCGCCACGTAGGCGCCGGTGGCGCCGAGGCTGACGGCCGCCGCAAAGCCCGCAGCCCCACGGGCTGTGGGGCTACGCGAGCGGCTGCCAAAGAGCTTTCCAACGAGGCACGGCTTTCCCTCCTGGCTCTTCGGGCGTGGGAGCTGTCGCCAGAGCCGCGGCCCTACCGGAAAATGCTTCGCAGGCTTGCGCGGCGGCAACACGTGGGCGCCGGTGGCGCCGAGGCTGATGGCCGCCGCAAAGCCCGCAGCCCCACGGGCTGTGGGGCCACGCGAGCGGCTGCCAAAGAGCTTTCCAACGAGGCACGGCTTTCCCTCCTGGCTCTTCGGGCGTGGGAGCTGTGGCCAGAGCCGCGGCCCTACCGGAAAATGCTTCGCAGGCTGGCGCGGCGGTGCCACGTGGGCGCCGGTGGCGGTAACGCTGATGGCCGCCGCAAAGCCCGCAGCCCCACGGGCGGTGGGGCCACGCGAGCGGCTGCCAAAGAGCTTTCCAACGAGGCACGGCTTTCCCTCCTGGCTCTTCGGGCGTGGGAGCTGTGGCCAGAGCCGCAGCCCTACCGGAAAATGCTTCGGGGACCGGCGCGGCGGCGCCACGTAGGCGCCGGTGGCGCCGAGGCTGACGGCCGCCGCAAAGCCCGCAGCCCCACGGGCTGTGGGGCCACGCGAGCGGCTGCCAAAGAGCTTTCCAACGAGGCACGGCTTTCCCTCCTGGCTCTTCGGGCATGGGAGCTGTGGCCAGAGCCGCGGCCCTACCGGAAAATGCTTCGCAGGCTGGCGCGGCGGCAACACGTGGGCGCCGGTGGCGCCGAGGCTAATGGCCGCCGCAAAGCCCGCAGCCCCACGGGCTGTGGGGCCACGCGAGCGGCTGCCAAAGAGCTTTCCAACGAGGCACGGCTTTCCCTCCTGGCTCTTCGGGCGTGGGAGCTGTGGCCAGAGCCGCGGCCCTACCAGAAAATGCTTCGGGGGCTGGTGCGGCGTCGCCAGGTGGGCGCCGGTGGCGCCGAGGCTGACGGCCGCCGGAAAGCCCGCAGCCCCACGGGCTGTGGGGCCACGCGAGCGGCTGCCAAAGAGCTTTCCAACGAGGCATGGCTTTCCCTCCTGGCTCTTCGGGCGTGGGAGCTGTGGCCAGAGCCGCGGCCCTACCGGAAAATGCTTCGCAGGCTGGCGCGGCGGTGCCACGTGGGCGCCGGTGGCGGTAAAGCTGATGGCCGCCGTAAAGCCCGCAGACCCACGGGCGGTGGGGCCACGCGAGCGGCTGCCAAAGAGCTTTCCAACGAGGCACGGCTTTCCCTCCTGGCTCTTCGGGCGTGGGAGCTGTGGCCAGAGCCGCGGCCCTACCGGAAAATGCTTCGGGGACCGGCGCGGCGGCGCCACGTAGGCGCCGGTGGCGCCGAGGCTGACGGCCGCCGCAAAGCCCGCAGCCCCACGGGCTGTTGGGCTACGCGAGCGGCTGCCAAAGAGCTTTCCAACGAGGCACGGCTTTCCCTCCTGGCTCTTCGGGCGTGGGAGCTGTCGCCAGAGCCGCGGCCCTACCGGAAAATGCTTCGCAGGCTTGCGCGGCGGCAACACGTGGGCGCCGGTGGCGCCGAGGCTGATGGCCGCCGCAAAGCCCGCAGCCCCACGGGCTGTGGGGCCACGCGAGCGGCTGCCAAAGAGCTTTCCAACGAGGCACGGCTTTCCCTCCTGGCTCTTCGGGCGTGGGAGCTGTGGCCAGAGCCGCGGCCCTACCGGAAAATGCTTCGCAGGCTGGCGCGGCGGTGCCACGTGGGCGCCGGTGGCGGTAACGCTGATGGCCGCCGCAAAGCCCGCAGCCCCACGGGCGGTGGGGCCACGCGAGCGGCTGCCAAAGAGCTTTCCAACGAGGCACGGCTTTCCCTCCTGGCTCTTCGGGCGTGGGAGCTGTGGCCAGAGCCGCGGCCCTACCGGAAAATGCTTCGCAGGCTGGCGCGGCGGCAACACGTGGGCGCCGGTGGCGCCGAGGCTGATGGCCGCCGCAAAGCCCGCAGCCCCACGGGCTGTGGGGCCACGCGAGCGGCTGCCAAAGAGCTTTCCAACGAGGCACGGCTTTCCCTCCTGGCTCTTCGGGCGTGGGAGCTATGGCCAGAGCCGCGGCCCTACCCGAAAATGCTTCGGGGGCTGGTGCGGCGTCGCCAGGTGGGCGCCGGTGGCGCCGAGGCTGACGGCCGCCGCAAAGCCCGCAGCCCCACGGTGTGTGGGGTCACTCGAGCGGCTGCCAAAGAGCTTTCCAACGAGGCACGGCTTTCCCTCCTGGCTCTTCGGGCGTGGGAGCTGTGGCCAGAGCCGCGGCCCTACCGGAAAATGGTTCGGGGGCTGGCGCGGCAGCGCCAGGTGGGCACCGGTGGCGCCGAGACTGACGGCCACCGCAAAGCCCGCAGGTCCATGGGCTGTGGGGCTACGCGAGCGGCTGCCAAAGAGCTTTCCAACGAGGCACGGCTTTCCCTCCTGGCTCTTCGGGCGTGGGAGCTGTGGCCAGAGCCGCGGCCCTACGGGAAAATGCCTCGCAGGCTGGCGCGGCGGCACCAGGTGGGCACCGGTGGAGCCGAGGCTGATGGCCTCCGGAAAGCCTAGAGCCCCACGGGCTGTGGGGCCACGCGAGCGGCTGCCAAAGAGCTTTCCAACGAGGCACGGCTTTCCCTTCTGGCTGTTCGGGCGTGGGAGCTGTGGCTAGAGCCGCAGCCCTACCGGAAAATGCTTCGGGGACCGGCGCGGCGGCGCCACGTAGGCGCCGGTGGCGCCGAGGCTGACGGCCACCGCAAAGCCCGCAGCCCCACGGGCTGTGGGGCCACGCGAGCGGCTGCCAAAGAGCTTTCCAACGAGGCACGGCTTTCCCTCCTGGCTCTTCGGGCGTGGGAGCTGTGGCCAGAGCCGCGGCCCTACCGGAAAATGCTTCGCAGGCTGGCGCGGCGGCAACACGTGGGCGCCGGTGGCGCCGAGGCTGACGGCCGCCGCAAAGCCCGCAGCCCCACGGGCTGTGGGGCCACGCGAGCGGCTGCCAAAGAGCTTTCCAACGAGGCACGGCTTTCCCTCCTGGCTCTTCGGGCGTGGGAGCTGTGGCCAGAGCCGCGGCCCTACCGGAAAATGCTTCGCAGGCTGGCGCGGCGGCAACACGTGGGCGCCGGTGGCGCCGAGGCTGATGGCCGCCGCAAAGCCCGCAGCCCCACGGGCTGTGGGGCCACGCGAGCGGCTGCCAAAGAGCTTTCCAACGAGGCACGGCTTTCCCTCCTGGCTCTTTGGGCGTGGGAGCTGTGGCCAGAGCCGCGGCCCTACCAGAAAATGCTTCGCAGGCTGGCGCGGCGGTGCCAGGTGGGCGCCGGTGGCGCCGAGGCTGACGGCCGCCGCAAAGCCCGCAGCCCCACGGGCTGTGGGGCCACGCGAGTGGCTGCCAAAGAGCTTTCCAACGAGGCACGGCTTTCCCTCCTGGCTCTTCGGGCGTGGGAGCTGTGGCCAGAGCCGCGGCCCTACCTGAAAATGCCTCGCAGGCTGGCGCGGCGGCACCAGGTGGGCACCGGTGGAGCCGAGGCTGATGGCCTCCGGAAAGCCTAGAGCCCCACGGGCTGTGGGGCCACGCGAGCGGCTGCCAAAGAGCTTTCCAACGAGGCACGGCTTTCCCTCCTGGCTGTTCGGGCGTGGGAGCTGTGGCCAGAGCCGCGGCCCTACTCGAAAATACTTTGGGGGCTGGCGCGGCGGCGCCACGTGGGCGCCGGTTGCGCCGAGGCTGATTGCCGCCGCAAAGCCCACAGCCCCATGGGCTGTGGGGCCACGCGAGCGGCTGCCAAAGAGCTTTCCAACGAGGCACGGCTTTCCCTCCTGGCTCTTCGGGCGTGGGAGCCGTGGCCAGAGCCGCGGCCCTACCGGAAAATGCTTCGCAGGCTGGCGCGGCGGCAACACGTGGGCGCCGGTGGCGCCGAGGCTGATGGCCGCCGCAAAGCCCGCAGCCCCACGGGCTGTGGGGCCACGCGAGCGGCTGCCAAAGAGCTTTCCAACGAGGCACGGCTTTCCCTCCTGGCTCTTCGGGCGTGGGAGCTGTGGCCAGAGCCGCGGCCCTACCGGAAAATGCTTCGGGGGCTGGTGCGGCGTCGCCATGTGGGCGCCGGTGGCGCCGAGGCTGACGGCCGCCGCAAAGCCCGCAGCCCCACGGGCTGTGGGGTCACGCGAGCGGCTGCCAAAGAGCTTTCCAATGAGGCACGGCTTTCCCTCCTGGCTCTTCGGGCGTGGGAGCTGTGGCCAGAGCCGCGGCCCTACCGGAAAATGGTTCGGGGGCTGGCGCGGCAGCGCCAGGTGGGCACCGGTGGCGCCGAGACTGACGGCCACCGCAAAGCCCGCAGGTCCATGGGCTGTGGGGCTATGCGAGCGGCTGCCAAAGAGCTTTCCAACGAGGCACGGCTTTCCCTCCTGGCTCTTCGGGCGTGGGAGCTGTGGCCAGAGCCGCGGCCCTACCGGAAAATGGTTCGGGGGCTGGCGCGGCAGCACCAGGTGGGCACCGGTGGCGCCGAGACTGACGGCCACCGCAAAGCCCGCAGGTCCATGGGCTGTGGGGCTACGCGAGCGGCTGCCAAAGAGCTTTCCAACGAGGCACGGCTTTCCCTCCTGGCTCTTCGGGCGTGGGAGCTGTGGCCAGAGCCGCGGCCCTACCTGAAAATGCCTCGCAGGCTGGCGCGGCGGCACCAGGTGGGCACCGGTGGAGCCGAGGCTGATGGCCTCCGGAAAGCCTAGAGCCCCACGGGCTGTGGGGCCACGCGAGCGGCTGCCAAAGAGCTTTCCAACGAGGCACGGCTTTCCCTTCTGGCTGTTCGGGCGTGGGAGCTGTGGCCAGAGCCGCAGCCCTACCGGAAAATGCTTCGGGGACCGGCGCGGCGGCGCCACGTAGGCGCCGGTGGCGCCGAGGCTGACGGCCGCCGCAAAGCCCGCAGCCCCACGGGCTGTGGGGCCACGCGAGCGGCTGCCAAAGAGCTTTCCAACGAGGCACGGCTTTCCCTCCTGGCTCTTCGGGTGTGGGAGCTGTGGCCAGAGCCGCGGCCCTACCGGAAAATGCTTCGCAGGCTTGCGCGGCGGCAACACGTGGGCGCCGGTGGCGCCGAGGCTGATGGCCGCCGCAAAGCCCGCAGCCCCACGGGCTGTGGGGCCACGCGAGCGGCTGCCAAAGAGCTTTCCAACGAGGCACGGCTTTCCCTCCTGGCTCTTCGGGCGTGGGAGCTGTGGCCAGAGCCGCGGCCCTACCGGAAAATGCTTCGCAGGCTGGCGCGGCGGTGCCACGTGGGCGCCGGTGGCGGTAACGCTGATGGCCGCCGCAAAGCCCGCAGCCCCACGGGCGGTGGGGCCACGCGAGCGGCTGCCAAAGAGCTTTCCAACGAGGCACGGCTTTCCCTTCTGGCTCTTCGGGCGTGGGAGCTGTGGCCAGAGCCGCAGCCCTACCGGAAAATGCTTCGGGGACCGGCGCGGCGGCGCCACGTAGGCGCCGGTGGCGCCGAGGCTGACGGCCGCCGCAAAGCCCGCAGCCCCACGGGCTGTGGGTCCACGCGAGCGGCTGCCAAAGAGCTTTCCAACGAGGCACGGCTTTCCCTCCTGGCTCTTCGGGCGTGGGAGCTGTGGCCAGAGCCGCGGCCCTACCAGAAAATGCTTCGCAGGCTGGCGCGGCGTCGCCAGGTGGGCGCCGGTGGCGCCGAGGCTGACGGCCGCCGGAAAGCCCGCAGCCCCACGGGCTGTGGGGCCACGCGAGCGGCTGCCAAAGAGCTTTCCAACGAGGCATGGCTTTCCCTCCTGGCTCTTCGGGCGTGGGAGCTGTGGCCAGAGCCGCGGCCCTACCCGAAAATGCTTCGCAGGCTGGCGCGGCGGAGCCACGTGGGCGCCGGTGGCGGTAACGCTGATGGCCGCCGCAAAGCCCGCAGCCCCACGGGCTGTGGGGCCACGCGAGCGGCTGCCAAAGAGCTTTCCAACAAGGCACGGCTTTCCCTCCTGGCTCTTCGGGCGTGGGAGCTGTGGCCAGAGCCGCGGCCCTACCGGAAAATGCTTCGCAGGCTGGCGAGGCGGCGCCACGTGAGCACCGGTGGCGCCGAGGCTGACGGCCGCCGGAAAGCCCGCAGCCCCACGGGCTGTGGGGCCACGCGAGCGGCTGCCAAAGAGCTTTCCAACGAGGCACGGCTTTCCCTCCTGGCTCTTCGGGCGTGGGAGCTGTGGCCAGAGCCGCGGCCCTACGGGAAAATGCTTCGCAGGCTGGCGCGGCGGCAACACGTGGGCGCCGGTGGCGCCGAGGCTGATGGCCGCCGCAAAGCCCGCAGCCCCACGGGCTGTGGGGCCACGCGAGCGGCTGCCAAAGAGCTTTCCAACGAGGCACGGCTTTCCCTCCTGGCTCTTTGGGCGTGGGAGCTGTGGCCAGAGCCGCGGCCCTACCGGAAAATGCTTCGCAGGCTGGCGCGGCGGTGCCAGGTGGGCGCCGGTGGCGCCGAGGCTGACGGCCGCCGCAAAGCCCGCAGCCCCACGGGCTGTGGGGCCACGCGAGCGGCTGCCAAAGAGCTTTCCAACGAGGCACGGCTTTCCCTCCTGGCTCTTCGGGCGTGGGAGCTGTGGCCAGAGCCGCGGCCCTACCCGAAAATGCTTCGGGGGCTGGTGCGGCGTCGCCATGTGGGCGCCGGTGGCGCCGAGGCTGACGGCCGCCGCAAAGCCCGCAGCCCCACGGGCTGTGGGGTCACGCGAGCGGCTGCCAAAGAGCTTTCCAATGAGGCACGGCTTTCCCTCCTGGCTCTTCGGGCGTGGGAGCTGTGGCCAGAGCCGCGGCCCTACCTGAAAATGCCTCGCAGGCTGGCGCGGCGGCACCAGGTGGGCACCGGTGGAGCCGAGGCTGATGGCCTCCGGAAAGCCTAGAGCCCCACGGGCTGTGGGGCCACGCGAGCGGCTGCCAAAGAGCTTTCCAACAAGGCACGGCTTTCCCTCCTGGCTGTTCGGGCGTGGGAGCTGTGGCCAGAGCCGCGGCCCTACTCGAAAATACTTTGGGGGCTGGCGCGGCGGCGCCACGTGGGCGCCGGTTGCGCCGAGGCTGATTGCCGCCGCAAAGCCCACAGCCCCATGGGCTGTGGGGCCACGCGAGCGGCTGCCAAAGAGCTTTCCAACGAGGCATGGCTTTCCCTCCTGGCTCTTCGGGCGTGGGAGCTGTGGCCAGAGACGCGGCCCTACTGGAAAATGCTTTGGGGTCTGTCGCGGCGACGCCATGTGGGCGCCGGTGGCGCCGAGGCTGATTGCCGCCGGAAAGCCCGCATCCCCACGGGCTGTGGGGCCACGCGAGCGGCTGCCAAAGAGCTTTCCAACGAGGCACGGCTTTCCCTCCTGGCTCTTTGGGCGTGGGAGCTGTGGACAGAGCCACGGCCCTACCGGAAAATGCTTCGCAGGCTGGCGCGGCGGCGCCACGTGGGCGCCGGTGGCGCCGAGGCTGACGGCCGCCGCAAAGCCCGCAGCCCCACGGGCTGTGGGGCCACGCGAGCGGCTGCCAAAGAGCTTTGCAACGAGGCACGGCTTTCCCTCCTGGCTCTTCGGGCGTGGGAGCTGTGGCCAGAGCCGCGGCCCTACCGGAAAATGGTTCGGGGGCTGGTGCGGCAGCGCTAGGTGGGCGCCGGTGGCGCCGAGGCTGACGGCCGCCGCAAAGCCCGCAGCCCCACGGGCTGTGGGGCCACGCGAGCGGCTGCCAAAGAGCTTTCCAACGAGGCACGGCTTTCCCTCCTGGCTCTTTGGGCGTGGGAGCTGTGGCCAGAGCCGCGGCCCTACCGGAAAATGCTTCGCAGGCTGGCGCTGTGGTGCCAGGTGGGCGCCGGTGGCGCCGAGGCTGACGGCCGCCGCAAAGCCCGCAGCCCCACGGGCTGTGGGGCCACGCGAGCGGCTGCCAAAGAGCTTTCCAACGAGGCACGGCTTTCCCTCCTGGCTCTTCGGGCGTGGGAGCTCTGGCCAGAGACGCGGCCCTACCGGAAAATGCTTCGCAGGCTGGCGCGGCGGCGCCACGTGGGCGCTGGTGGCGCCGAGGCTGACGGCCGCCGGAAAGCCTGCAGCCCGTGGGGCTGCGGGGTCACACGAGTGGCTGCCAAAGAGCCTTCCAAAGAGGCACGGCTCTCCCTCCTGGCTCTTCGGGCGTGGGAGCTGTGGCCAGAGCCGCGGCCCTACCGGAAAATGCTTCGCAGGCTGGCGCGGCGGCGCCATGTGGGCGCCGGTGGCGCCGAGGCTGACGGCCGCCGCAAAGCCCGCAGCCCCACGGGCTGTGGGGCCACGCGAGCGGCTGCCAAAGAGCTGTCCAACGAGGCACGGCTTTCCCTCCTGGCTCTTCGGGCGTGGGAGCTGTCGCCAGAGCCGCGGCCCTACCGGAAAATGCTTCGCAGGCTTGCGCGGCGGCAACACGTGGGCGCCGGTGGCGCCGAGGCTGATGGCCGCCGCAAAGCCCGCAGCCCCACGGGCTGTGGGGCCACGCGAGCGGCTGCCAAAGAGCTTTCCAACGAGGCACGGCTTTCCCTCCTGGCTCTTCGGGCGTGGGAGCTGTGGCCAGAGCCGCGGCCCTACCGGAAAATGCTTCGCAGGCTGGCGCGGCGGTGCCACGTGGGCGCCGGTGGCGGTAACGCTGATGGCCGCCGCAAAGCCCGCAGCCCCACGGGCGGTGGGGCCACGCGAGCGGCTGCCAAAGAGCTTTCCAACGAGGCACGGCTTTCCCTTCTGTCTCTTCGGGCGTGGGAGCTGTGGCCAGAGCCGCAGCCCTACCGGAAAATGCTTCGGGGACCGGCGCGGCGGCGCCACGTAGGCGCCGGTGGCGCCGAGGCTGACGGCCGCCGCAAAGCCCGCAGCCCCACGGGCTGTGGGGCCACGCGAGCGGCTGCCAAAGAGCTTTCCAACGAGGCACGGCTTTCCCTCCTGGCTCTTCGGGCGTGGGAGCTGTGGCCAGAGCCGCGGCCCTACCAGAAAATGCTTCGCAGGCTGGCGCGGCGTCGCCAGGTGGGCGCCGGTGGCGCCGAGGCTGACGGCCGCCGGAAAGCCCGCAGCCCCACGGGCTGTGGGGCCACGCGAGCGGCTGCCAAAGAGCTTTCCAACAAGGCATGGCTTTCCCTCCTGGCTCTTCGGGCGTGGGAGCTGTGGCCAGAGCCGCGGCCCTACCGGAAAATGCTTCGCAGGCTGGCGCGGCGGAGCCACGTGAGCACCGGTGGCGCCGAGGCTGACGGCCGCCGGAAAGCCCGCAGCCCCACGGGGTGTGGGGCCACGCGAGCGGCTGCCAAAGAGCTTTCCAACGAGGCACGGCTTTCCCTCCTGGCTCTTCGGGCGTGGGAGCTGTGGCCAGAGCCGCAGCCCTACCGGAAAATTCTTCGGGGGCTGGCGCGGCGGCGCCAGGTGGGCGGCGGTGGCGCCGAGGCTGACGGCCGCCGCAAAGCCCGCAGCCCCACGGGCTGCGGGGTCACACGAGTGGCTGCCAAAGAGCTTTCCAACGAGGCACGGCTTTCCCTCCTGGCTCTTTGGGCGTGGGAGCTGTGGCCAGAGCCGCGGCCCTACCGGAAAATGCTTCGCAGGCTGGCGCGGCGGTGCCAGGTGGGCGCCGGTGGCGCCGAGGCTGATGGCCGCCGCAAAGCCCGCAGCCCCACGGGCTGTTGGGCCACGCGAGCGGCTGCCAAAGAGCTTTCCAACGAGGCACGGCTTTCCCTTCTGGCTGTTCGGGCGTGGGAGCTGTGGCCAGAGCCGCAGCCCTACCGGAAAATGCTTCGGGGACCGGCGCGGCGGCGCCACGTAGGCGCCGGTGGCGCCGAGGCTGACGGCCGCCGCAAAGCCCGCAGCCCCACGGGCTGTGGGGCCACGCGAGCGGTTGCCAAAGAGCTTTCCAACGAGGCACGGCTTTCCCTCCTGGCTCTTCGGGCGTGGGAGCTGTGGCCAGAGCCGCGGCCCTACCGGAAAATGCTTCGCAGGCTTGCACGGCGGCAACACGTGGGCGCCGGTGGCGCCGAGGCTGATGGCCGCCGCAAAGCCCGCAGCCCCACGGGCTGTGGGGCCACGCAAGCGGCTGCCAAAGAGCTTTCCAACGAGGCACGGCTTTCCCTCCTGGCTCTTTGGGCGTGGGAGCTGTGGCCAGAGCCGCGGCCCTACCGGAAAATGCTTCGCAGGCTGGCGCGGCGGAGCCACGTGAGCACCGGTGGCGCCGAGGCTGACGGCCGCCGGAAAGCCCGCAGCCCCACGGGGTGTGGGGCCACGCGAGCGGCTGCCAAAGAGCTTTCCAACGAGGCACGGCTTTCCCTCCTGGCTCTTCGGGCGTGGGAGCTGTGGCCAGAGCCGCAGCCCTACCGGAAAATTCTTCGGGGGCTGGCGCGGCGGCGCCAGGTGGGCGGCGGTGGCGCCGAGGCTGACGGCCGCCGCAAAGCCCGCAGCCCCACGGGCTGCGGGGTCACACGAGTGGCTGCCAAAGAGCTTTCCAACGAGGCACGGCTTTCCCTCCTGGCTCTTTGGGCGTGGGAGCTGTGGCCAGAGCCGCGGCCCTACCGGAAAATGCTTCGCAGGCTGGCGCGGCGGCGTCACGTGGGCGCCGGTGGCGCCGAGGCTGACGGCCGCCGCAAAGCCCGCAGCCCCACGGGCTGTGGGGCCACGCGAGCGGCTGCCAAAGAGCTTTCCAACGAGGCACGGCTTTCCCTCCTGGCTCTTCGGGCGTGGGAGCTGTGGCCAGAGCCGCGGCCCTACCCGAAAATGCTTCGGGGGCTGGTGCGGCGTCGCCATGTGGGCGCCGGTGGCGCCGAGGCTGACGGCCGCCGCAAAGCCCGCAGCCCCACGGGCTGTGGGGTCACGCGAGCGGCTGCCAAAGAGCTTTCCAATGAGGCACGGCTTTCCCTCCTGGCTCTTCGGGCGTGGGAGCTGTGGCCAGAGCCGCGGCCCTACCGGAAAATGGTTCGGGGGCTGGCGCGGCAGCGCCAGGTGGGCACCGGTGGCGCCGAGACTGACGGCCACCGCAAAGCCCGCAGCCCCACGGGCTGTGGGGCTACGCGAGCGGCTGCCAAAGAGCTTTCCAACGAGGCACGGCTTTCCCTCCTGGCTCTTCGGGCGTGGGAGCTGTGGCCAGAGCCGCGGCCCTACCGGAAAATGCCTCGCAGGCTGGCGCGGCGGTACCAGGTGGGCACCGGTGGAGCCGAGGCTGATGGCCTCCGGAAAGCCTAGAGCCCCACGGGCTGTGGGGCCACGCGAGCGGCTGCCAAAGAGCTTTCCAACGAGGCATGGCTTTCCCTCCTGGCTGTTCGGGCGTGGGAGCTGTGGCCAGAGCCGCGGCCCTACTCGAAAATACTTTGGGGGCTGGCGCGGCGGCGCCACGTGGGCGCCGGTTGCGCCGAGGCTGATTGCCGCCGCAAAGCCCACAGCCCCATGGGCTGTGGGGCCACGCGAGCGGCTGCCAAAGAGCTTTCCAACGAGGCACGGCTTTCCCTCCTGGCTCTTCGGGCGTGGGAGCTGTGGCCAGAGACGCGGCCCTACTGGAAAATGCTTTGGGGTCTGTCGCGGCGACGCCATGTGGGCGCCGGTGGCGCCGAGGCTGATTACCGCCGGAAAGCCCGCATCCCCACGGGCTGTGGGGCACGCGAGCGGCTGCCAAAGAGCTTTCCAACGAGGCACGGCTTTCCCTCCTGGCTCTTTGGGCGTGGGAGCTGTGGACAGAGCCACGGCCCTACCGGAAAATGCTTCGCAGGCTGGCGCGGCGGCGCCACGTGGGCGCCGGTGGTGCCGAGGCTGACGGCCGCCGCAAAGCCCGCAGCCCCACGGGCTGTGGGGCCACGCGAGCGGCTGCCAAAGAGCTTTGCAACGAGGCACGGCTTTCCCTCCTGGCTCTTCGGGCGTGGGAGCTGTGGCCAGAGCCGCGGCCCTACCGGAAAATGGTTCGGGGGCTGGCGCGGCAGCGCTAGGTGGGCGCCGGTGGCGCCGAGGCTGACGGCCGCCGCAAAGCCCGCAGCCCCACGGGCTGTGGGGCCACGCGAGCGGCTGCCAAAGAGCTTTCCAACGAGGCACGGCTTTCCCTCCTGGCTCTTTGGGCGTGGGAGCTGTGGCCAGAGCCGCGGCCCTACCGGAAAATGCTTCGCACGCTGGCGCGGTGGTGCCAGGTGGGCGCCGGTGGCGCCGAGACTGATGGCCGCCGCAAAGCCCGCAGCCCCACGGGCTGTGGGGCCACGCGAGCGGCTGCCAAAGAGCTTTCCAACGAGGCACGGCTTTCCCTCCTGGCTCTTCGGGCGTGGGAGCTCTGGCCAGAGACGCGGCCCTACCGGAAAATGCTTCGCAGGCTGGCGCGGCGGCGCCACGTGGGCGCTGGTGGCGCCGAGGCTGACGGCCGCCGGAAAGCCTGCAGCCCGTGGGGCTGCGGGGTCACACGAGTGGCTGCCAAAGAGCCTTCCAAAGAGGCACGGCTCTCCCTCCTGGCTCTTCGGGCATGGGAGCTGTGGCCAGAGCCGCGGCCCTACCGGAAAATGCTTCGCAGGCTGGCACGGCGGCGCCAGGTGGGCGCCGGTGGCGCCGAGGCTGACGGCCGCCGCAAAGCCCGCAGCCCCATGGGCTGTGGGGCCACGCGAGCGGCTGCCAAAGAGCTTTCCAACGAGGCACGACTTTCCCTCCTGGCTCTTCGGGCGTGGGAGCTGTGGCCAGAGCCGCGGCCCTACCCGAAAATGCTTCGCAGGCTGGCGCGGCGGCGCCAGGTGGGCGCTGGTGGCGCCGAGGCTGACGGCCGCCGGAAAGCCCGCAGCCCCACGGGCTGTGGGGCCACGCGAGCGGCTGCCAAAGAGCTTTCCAACGAGGCACGGCTTTCCCTCCTGGCTCTTCGGGCGAGGGAGCTGTGGCCAGAGCCGCGGCCCTACCGGAAAATGCTTCGCAGGCTGGCGCGGCGGCGCCATGTGGGCGCCGGTGGCGCCGAGGCTGACGGCCGCCGCAAAGCCCGCAGCCCCACGGGCTGTGGGGGCACGCGAGCGGCTGCCAAAGAGCTTTCCAACGAGGCACGGCTTTCCCTCCTGGCTCTTCGGGCGTGGGAGCTGTGGCCAGAGCCGCGGCCCTACCGGAAAATGCTTCGCAGGCTAGCGCGGCGGTGCCACGTGGGTGCCGGTGGCGGTAACGCTGATGGCCGCCGCAAAGCCCGCAGCCCCACGGGCTGTGGGGCCACGCGAGCGGCTGCCAAAGAGCTTTCCAACGAGGCACGGCTTTCCCTCCTGGCTCTTCGGGCGTGGGAGCTGTGGCCAGAGCCGCGGCCCTACCGGAAAATGCTTCGGGGGCTGGTGCGGCGTCGCCATGTGGGCGCCGGTGGCGCCGAGGCTGACGGCCACCGCAAAGCCCGCAGGTCCATGGGCTGTGGGGCTACACGAGCGGCTGCCAAAGAGCTTTCCAACGAGGCACGGCTTTCCCTCCTGGCTCTTCGGGCGTGGGAGCTGTGGCCAGAGCCGCGGCCCTACCTGAAAATGCCTCGCAGGCTGGCGCGGCGGCACCAGGTGGGCACCGGTGGAGCCGAGGCTGACGGCCTCCGGAAAGCCTAGAGCCCCACGGGCTGTGGGGCCACGCGAGCGGCTGCCAAAGAGCTTTGCAACGAGGCACGGCTTTCCCTCCTGGCTCTTCGGGTGTGGGAGCTGTGGCCAGAGCCGCGGCCCTACTGGAAAATGCTTCCCAGGCTGTTGCGGCAGCGCTACGTAGGCGCCGGTGGTGCCAAGGCTGACGGCTGCCGCAAAGCCCGCAGCCCCACGGGCTGTGGGGCCACGCGAGCGGCTGCCAAAGAGCTTTCCAACGAGGCACGGCTTTCCCTCCTGGCTCTTCGGGCGTGGGAGCTGTGGCCAGAGCCGCGGCCCTACCGGAAAATGCTTCGCAGGCTGGCGCGGCGGCGCCACAAAGGCGCCGGTGGCGCCGAGGCTGACGGCCGCCGCAAAGCCCGCAGCCCCACGGGCTGTGGGGCCACGCGAGCGGCTGCCAAAGAGCTTTCCAACGAGGCACGGCTTTCCCTCCTGGCTCTTCGGGCGTGGCAGCTGTGGCCAGAGCCGCGGCCCTACCAGAAAATGCTTCGGGGGCTGGCGAGGCGGCGGCACGTGGGCGCCGGTGGCGCCGAGGCTGACGGCCGCCGCAAAGCCCGCAGCCCCACGGGCTGTGGGGCCACGCGAGCGGCTGCCAAAGAGTTTTCCAACGAGGCACGGCTTTCCCTCCTGGCTCTTCGGGCGTGGGAGCTGTGGCCAGAGACGCGGCCCTACCGGAAAATGCTTCGCAGGCGGGCGCGGTGGCGCCACGTGGGCGCCGGTGGCGCCGAGGCTGACGGCCGCCGCAAAGCCCGCAGCCCCACGGGCTGTGGGGGCACGCGAGCGGCTGCCAAAGAGCTTTCCAACGAGGCACGGCTTTCCCTCCTGGCTCTTCGGGCGTGGGAGCTGTGGCCAGAGCCGCGGCCCTACCGGAAAATGCTTCGCAGGCTAGCGCGGCGGTGCCACGTGGGTGCCGGTGGCGGTAACGCTGATGGCCGCCGCAAAGCCCGCAGCCCCACGGGCTGTGGGGGCACGCGAGCGGCTGCCAAAGAGCTTTCCAACGAGGCACGGCTTTCCCTCCTGGCTCTTCGGGCGTGGGAGCTGTGGCCAGAGCCGCGGCCCTACCGGAAAATGCTTCGCAGGCTGGCGCGGCGGCGCCAGGTGGGGGCCGGTGGCGCCGAGGCTGACGGCCGCCGGAAAGCCCGCAGCCCCACGGGGTGTGGGGCCACGCGAGCGGCTGCCAAAGAGCTTTCCAACGAGGCACGGCTTTCCCTCCTGGCTCTTCGGGCGTGGGAGCTGTGGCCAGAGCCGCGGCCCTACCGGAAAATGCTTCGGGGGCTGGTGCGGTGTCGCCATGTGGGCGCCGGTGGCGCCGAGGCTGACGGCCACCGCAAAGCCCGCAGGTCCATGGGCTGTGGGGCTACGCGAGCGGCTGCCAAAGAGCTTTCCAACGAGGCACGGCTTTCCCTCCTGGCTCTTCGGGCGTGGGAGCTGTGGCCAGAGCCGCGGCCCTACCTGAAAATGCCTCGCAGGCTGGCGCGGCGGCACCAGGTGGGCACCGGTGGAGCCGAGGCTGACGGCCTCCGGAAAGCCTAGAGCCCCACGGGCTGTGGGGCCACGCGAGCGGCTGCCAAAGAGCTTTCCAACGAGGCACGGCTTTCCCTCCTGGCTCTTTGGGCGTGGGAGCTGTGGACAGAGCCACGGCCCTACCGGAAAATGCTTCGCAGGCTGGCGCGCTGGCGCCACGTGGGCGCCGGTGGCGCCGAGGCTGACGGCCGCCGCAAAGCCCGCAGCCCCACGGGCTGTGGGGCCACGCGAGCGGCTGCCAAAGAGCTTTGCAACGAGGCACGGCTTTCCCTCCTGGCTCTTCGGGCGTGGGAGCTGTGGCCAGAGCCGCGGCCCTACCGGAAAATGCTTCGCAGGCTGGCGCGGCGGCGCCAGGTGGGCGCCGGTGGCGCCGAGGCTGACGGCTGCCGCAAAGCCCGCAGCCCCACGGGCTGTGGGGCCACGCGAGCGGCTGCCAAAGAGCTTTCCAACGAGGCACGGCTTTCCCTCCTGGCTCTTCGGGCGTGGGAGCTGTGGCCAGAGCCGCGGCCCTACCGGAAAATGCTTCGCAGGCTGGCGCGATGGTGCCAGGTGGGCGGCGGTGGCGCCGAGGCTGACGGCCGCCGCAAAGCCCGCAGCCCCACGGGCTGTGGGGCCACGCGAGCGGCTGCCAAAGAGCTTTGCAACGAGGCACGGCTTTCCCTCCTGGCTCTTCGGGCGTGGGAGCTGTGGCCAGAGACGCGGCCCTACTGGAAAATGCTTCGCAGGCTGGCGCGGTGGCGCCACGTGGGCGCCGGTGGCGCCGAGGCTGACGGCCGCCGCAAAGCCTGCAGCCCGTGGGGCTGCGGGGTCACACGAGTGGCTGCCAAAGAGCCTTCCAACGAGGCACGGCTTTCCCTCCTGGCTCTTCGGGCATGGGAGCTCTGGCCAGAGCCGCGGCCCTACCGGAATATGCTTCGGGGACTGGCGAGGCGGCGCCAGGTGGGCGCCGGTGGCACCGAGGCTGACGGCCGCCGCAAAGCCCGCAGCCCCACGGTGTGTGGGGCCACGCGAGCCCCTGCCAAAGAGCTTTCCAACGAGGCACGGCTTTCCCTCCTGGCTCTTCGGGCGTGGGAGCTGTGGCCAGAGCCGCGGCCCTACCGGAAAATGCTTCGCAGGCTGGCGCGGTGGTGCCAGGTGGGCGCCGGTGGCGCCGAGGCTGACGGCCGCCGCAAAGCCCGCAGCCCCACGGGCTGTGGGGCCACGCGAGCGGCTGCCAAAGAGTTTTCCAACGAGGCACGGCTTTCCCTCCTGGCTCTTCGGGCGTGGGAGCTGTGGCCAGAGACGCGGCCCTACCGGAAAATGCTTCGCAGGCGGGCGCGGTGGCGCCACGTGGGCGCCGGTGGCGCCGAGGCTGACGGCCGCCGCAAAGCCCGCAGCCCCACGGGCTGTGGGGGCACGCGAGCGGCTGCCAAAGAGCTTTCCAACGAGGCACGGCTTTCCCTCCTGGCTCTTCGGGCGTGGGAGCTGTGGCCAGAGCCGCGGCCCTACCGGAAAATGCTTCGCAGGCTAGCGCGGCGGTGCCACGTGGGTGCCGGTGGCGGTAACGCTGATGGCCGCCGCAAAGCCCGCAGCCCCACGGGCTGTGGGGGCACGCGAGCGGCTGCCAAAGAGCTTTCCAACGAGGCACGGCTTTCCCTCCTGGCTCTTCGGGCGTGGGAGCTGTGGCCAGAGCCGCGGCCCTACCGGAAAATGCTTCGCAGGCTGGCGCGGCGGCGCCAGGTGGGCGCCGGTGGCGCCGAGGCTGACGGCCGCCGGAAAGCCCGCAGCCCCACGGGGTGTGGGGCCACGCGAGCGGCTGCCAAAGAGCTTTCCAACGAGGCACGGCTTTCCCTCCTGGCTCTTCGGGCGTGGGAGCTGTGGCCAGAGCCGCGGCCCTACCGGAAAATGCTTCGGGGGCTGGTGCGGTGTCGCCATGTGGGCGCCGGTGGCGCCGAGGCTGACGGCCACCGCAAAGCCCGCAGGTCCATGGGCTGTGGGGCTACGCGAGCGGCTGCCAAAGAGCTTTCCAACGAGGCACGGCTTTCCCTCCTGGCTCTTCGGGCGTGGGAGCTGTGGCCAGAGCCGCGGCCCTACCTGAAAATGCCTCGCAGGCTGGCGCGGCGGCACCAGGTGGGCACCGGTGGAGCCGAGGCTGACGGCCTCCGGAAAGCCTAGAGCCCCACGGGCTGTGGGGCCACGCGAGCGGCTGCCAAAGAGCTTTCCAACGAGGCACGGCTTTTCCTCCTGGCTGTTCGGGCGTGGGAGCTGTGGCCAGAGCCGCGGCCCTACTGGAAAATGCTTTGGGGGCTGGCGCGGCGGCGCCACGTGGGCGCCGGTGGCGCCGAGGCTGATTGCCGCCGCAAAGCCCGCAGCCCCATGGGCTGTGGGGCCACGCGAGCGGCTGCCAAAGAGCTTTCCAACGAGGCATGGCTTTCCCTCCTGGCTCTTCGGGCGTGGGAGCTGTGGCCAGAGACGCGGCCCTACTGGAAAATGCTTTGGGGTCTGTCGCGGCGACGCCATGTGGGCGCCGGTGGCGCCGAGGCTGATTGCCGCCGGAAAGCCCGCATCCCCACGGGCTGTGGGGCCACGCGAGCGGCTGCCAAAGAGCTTTCCAACGAGGCACGGCTTTCCCTCCTGGCTCTTTGGGCGTGGGAGCTGTGGACAGAGCCACGGCCCTACCGGAAAATGCTTCGCAGGCTGGCGCGCTGGCGCCACGTGGGCGCCGGTGGCGCCGAGGCTGACGGCCGCCGCAAAGCCCGCAGCCCCACGGGCTGTGGGGCCACGCGAGCGGCTGCCAAAGAGCTTTGCAACGAGGCACGGCTTTCCCTCCTGGCTCTTCGGGCGTGGGAGCTGTGGCCAGAGCCGCGGCCCTACCGGAAAATGCTTCGCAGGCTGGCGCGGCGGCGCCAGGTGGGCGCCGGTGGCGCCGAGGCTGACGGCCGCCGCAAAGCCCGCAGCCCCACGGGCTGTGGGGCCACGTGAGCGGCTGCCAAAGAGCTTTCCAACGAGGCACGGCTTTCCCTCCTGGCTCTTCGGGCGTGGGAGCTGTGGCCAGAGCCGCGGCCCTACCGGAAAATGCTTCGCAGGCTGGCGCGGTGGTGCCAGGTGGGCGCCGGTGGCGCCGAGGCTGACGGCCGCCGCAAAGCCCGCAGCCCCACGGGCTGTGGGGCCACGCGAGCGGCTGCCAAAGAGCTTTCCAACGAGGCACGGCTTTCCCTCCTGGCTCTTCGGGCGTGGGAGCTGTGGCCAGAGACGCGGCCCTACCGGAAAATGCTTCGCAGGCTGGCGCGGTGGCGCCACGTGGGCGCCGGTGGCGCCGAGGCTGACGGCCGCCGCAAAGCCTGCAGCCCGTGGGGCTGCGGGGTCACACGAGTGGCTGCCAAAGAGCCTTCCAACGAGGCACGGCTTTCCCTCCTGGCTCTTCGGGCATGGGAGCTCTGGCCAGAGCCGCGGCCCTACCGGAATATGCTTCGGGGACTGGCGAGGCGGCGCCAGGTGGGCGCCGGTGGCACCGAGGCTGACGGCCGCCGCAAAGCCCGCAGCCCCACGGTGTGTGGGGCCACGCGAGCCCCTGCCAAAGAGCTTTCCAACGAGGCACGGCTTTCCCTCCTGGCTCTTTGGGCGTGGGAGCTGTGGCCAGAGCCGCGGCCCTACCGGAAAATGCTTCGCAGGCTGGCGCGGCGGTGCCAGGTGGGCGCCGGTGGCGCCGAGGCTGACGGCCGCCGCAAAGCCCGCAGCCCCACGGGCTGTTGGGCCACGCGAGCGGCTGCCAAAGAGCTTTCCAACGAGGCACGGCTTTCCCTTCTGGCTGTTCGGGCGTGGGAGCTGTGGCCAGAGCCGCAGCCCTACCGGAAAATGCTTCGGGGACCGGCGCGGCGGCGCCACGTAGGCGCCGGTGGCGCCGAGGCTGACGGCCGCCGCAAAGCCCGCAGCCCCACGGGCTGTGGGGCCACGCGAGCGGTTGCCAAAGAGCTTTCCAACGAGGCACGGCTTTCCCTCCTGGCTCTTCGGGCGTGGGAGCTGTGGCCAGAGCCGCGGCCCTACCGGAAAATGCTTCGCAGGCTTGCACGGCGGCAACACGTGGGCGCCGGTGGCGCCGAGGCTGATGGCCGCCGCAAAGCCCGCAGCCCCACGGGCTGTGGGGCCACGCGAGCGGCTGCCAAAGAGCTTTCCAACGAGGCACGGCTTTCCCTCCTGGCTCTTTGGGCGTGGGAGCTGTGGCCAGAGCCGCGGCCCTACCGGAAAATGCTTCGCAGGCTGGCGCGGCGGCGTCACGTGGGCGCCGGTGGCGCCGAGGCTGACGGCCGCCGCAAAGCCCGCAGCCCCACGGGCTGTGGGGCCACGCGAGCGGCTGCCAAAGAGCTTTCCAACGAGGCACGGCTTTCCCTCCTGGCTCTTCGGGCGTGGGAGCTGTGGCCAGAGCCGCGGCCCTACCCGAAAATGCTTCGGGGGCTGGTGCGGCGTCGCCATGTGGGCGCCGGTGGCGCCGAGGCTGACGGCCGCCGCAAAGCCCGCAGCCCCACGGGCTGTGGGGTCACGCGAGCGGCTGCCAAAGAGCTTTCCAATGAGGCACGGCTTTCCCTCCTGGCTCTTCGGGCGTGGGAGCTGTGGCCAGAGCCGCGGCCCTACCGGAAAATGGTTCGGGGGCTGGCGCGGCAGCGCCAGGTGGGCGGCGGTGGCGCCGAGGCTGACGGCCGCCGCAAAGCCCGCAGCCCCACGGGCTGTGGGGCCACGCGAGCGGCTGCCAAAGAGCTTTGCAACGAGGCACGGCTTTCCCTCCTGGCTCTTCGGGCGTGGGAGCTGTGGCCAGAGACGCGGCCCTACCGGAAAATGCTTCGCAGGCTGGCGCGGTGGCGCCACGTGGGCGCCGGTGGCGCCGAGGCTGACGGCCGCCGCAAAGCCTGCAGCCCGTGGGGCTGCGGGGTCACACGAGTGGCTGCCAAAGAGCCTTCCAACGAGGCACGGCTTTCCCTCCTGGCTCTTCGGGCATGGGAGCTCTGGCCAGAGCCGCGGCCCTACCGGAATATGCTTCGGGGACTGGCGAGGCGGCGCCAGGTGGGCGCCGGTGGCACCGAGGCTGACGGCCGCCGCAAAGCCCGCAGCCCCACGGTGTGTGGGGCCACGCGAGCCCCTGCCAAAGAGCTTTCCAACGAGGCACGGCTTTCCCTCCTGGCTCTTCGGGCGTGGGAGCTGTGGCCAGAGCCGCGGCCCTACCGGAAAATGCTTCGCAGGCTGGCGCGGTGGTGCCAGGTGGGCGCCGGTGGCGCCGAGGCTGACGGCCGCCGCAAAGCCCGCAGCCCCACGGGCTGTGGGGCCACGCGAGCGGCTGCCAAAGAGTTTTCCAACGAGGCACGGCTTTCCCTCCTGGCTCTTCGGGCGTGGGAGCTGTGGCCAGAGACGCGGCCCTACCGGAAAATGCTTCGCAGGCGGGCGCGGTGGCGCCACGTGGGCGCCGGTGGCGCCGAGGCTGACGGCCGCCGCAAAGCCCGCAGCCCCACGGGCTGTGGGGGCACGCGAGCGGCTGCCAAAGAGCTTTCCAACGAGGCACGGCTTTCCCTCCTGGCTCTTCGGGCGTGGGAGCTGTGGCCAGAGCCGCGGCCCTACCGGAAAATGCTTCGCAGGCTAGCGCGGCGGTGCCACGTGGGTGCCGGTGGCGGTAACGCTGATGGCCGCCGCAAAGCCCGCAGCCCCACGGGCTGTGGGGGCACGCGAGCGGCTGCCAAAGAGCTTTCCAACGAGGCACGGCTTTCCCTCCTGGCTCTTCGGGCGTGGGAGCTGTGGCCAGAGCCGCGGCCCTACCGGAAAATGCTTCGCAGGCTGGCGCGGCGGCGCCAGGTGGGCGCCGGTGGCGCCGAGGCTGACGGCCGCCGGAAAGCCCGCAGCCCCACGGGGTGTGGGGCCACGCGAGCGGCTGCCAAAGAGCTTTCCAACGAGGCACGGCTTTCCCTCCTGGCTCTTCGGGCGTGGGAGCTGTGGCCAGAGCCGCGGCCCTACCGGAAAATGCTTCGGGGGCTGGTGCGGTGTCGCCATGTGGGCGCCGGTGGCGCCGAGGCTGACGGCCACCGCAAAGCCCGCAGGTCCATGGGCTGTGGGGCTACGCGAGCGGCTGCCAAAGAGCTTTCCAACGAGGCACGGCTTTCCCTCCTGGCTCTTCGGGCGTGGGAGCTGTGGCCAGAGCCGCGGCCCTACCTGAAAATGCCTCGCAGGCTGGCGCGGCGGCACCAGGTGGGCACCGGTGGAGCCGAGGCTGACGGCCTCCGGAAAGCCTAGAGCCCCACGGGCTGTGGGGCCACGCGAGCGGCTGCCAAAGAGCTTTCCAACGAGGCACGGCTTTTCCTCCTGGCTGTTCGGGCGTGGGAGCTGTGGCCAGAGCCGCGGCCCTACTGGAAAATGCTTTGGGGGCTGGCGCGGCGGCGCCACGTGGGCGCCGGTGGCGCCGAGGCTGATTGCCGCCGCAAAGCCCGCAGCCCCATGGGCTGTGGGGCCACGCGAGCGGCTGCCAAAGAGCTTTCCAACGAGGCATGGCTTTCCCTCCTGGCTCTTCGGGCGTGGGAGCTGTGGCCAGAGACGCGGCCCTACTGGAAAATGCTTTGGGGTCTGTCGCGGCGACGCCATGTGGGCGCCGGTGGCGCCGAGGCTGATTGCCGCCGGAAAGCCCGCATCCCCACGGGCTGTGGGGCCACGCGAGCGGCTGCCAAAGAGCTTTCCAACGAGGCACGGCTTTCCCTCCTGGCTCTTTGGGCGTGGGAGCTGTGGACAGAGCCACGGCCCTACCGGAAAATGCTTCGCAGGCTGGCGCGCTGGCGCCACGTGGGCGCCGGTGGCGCCGAGGCTGACGGCCGCCGCAAAGCCCGCAGCCCCACGGGCTGTGGGGCCACGCGAGCGGCTGCCAAAGAGCTTTGCAACGAGGCACGGCTTTCCCTCCTGGCTCTTCGGGCGTGGGAGCTGTGGCCAGAGCCGCGGCCCTACCGGAAAATGCTTCGCAGGCTGGCGCGGCGGCGCCAGGTGGGCGCCGGTGGCGCCGAGGCTGACGGCCGCCGCAAAGCCCGCAGCCCCACGGGCTGTGGGGCCACGTGAGCGGCTGCCAAAGAGCTTTCCAACGAGGCACGGCTTTCCCTCCTGGCTCTTCGGGCGTGGGAGCTGTGGCCAGAGCCGCGGCCCTACCGGAAAATGCTTCGCAGGCTGGCGCGGTGGTGCCAGGTGGGCGCCGGTGGCGCCGAGGCTGACGGCCGCCGCAAAGCCCGCAGCCCCACGGGCTGTGGGGCCACGCGAGCGGCTGCCAAAGAGCTTTCCAACGAGGCACGGCTTTCCCTCCTGGCTCTTCGGGCGTGGGAGCTGTGGCCAGAGACGCGGCCCTACCGGAAAATGCTTCGCAGGCTGGCGCGGTGGCGCCACGTGGGCGCCGGTGGCGCCGAGGCTGACGGCCGCCGCAAAGCCTGCAGCCCGTGGGGCTGCGGGGTCACACGAGTGGCTGCCAAAGAGCCTTCCAACGAGGCACGGCTTTCCCTCCTGGCTCTTCGGGCATGGGAGCTCTGGCCAGAGCCGCGGCCCTACCGGAATATGCTTCGGGGACTGGCGAGGCGGCGCCAGGTGGGCGCCGGTGGCACCGAGGCTGACGGCCGCCGCAAAGCCCGCAGCCCCACGGTGTGTGGGGCCACGCGAGCCCCTGCCAAAGAGCTTTCCAACGAGGCACGGCTTTCCCTCCTGGCTCTTTGGGCGTGGGAGCTGTGGCCAGAGCCGCGGCCCTACCGGAAAATGCTTCGCAGGCTGGCGCGGCGGTGCCAGGTGGGCGCCGGTGGCGCCGAGGCTGACGGCCGCCGCAAAGCCCGCAGCCCCACGGGCTGTTGGGCCACGCGAGCGGCTGCCAAAGAGCTTTCCAACGAGGCACGGCTTTCCCTTCTGGCTGTTCGGGCGTGGGAGCTGTGGCCAGAGCCGCAGCCCTACCGGAAAATGCTTCGGGGACCGGCGCGGCGGCGCCACGTAGGCGCCGGTGGCGCCGAGGCTGACGGCCGCCGCAAAGCCCGCAGCCCCACGGGCTGTGGGGCCACGCGAGCGGTTGCCAAAGAGCTTTCCAACGAGGCACGGCTTTCCCTCCTGGCTCTTCGGGCGTGGGAGCTGTGGCCAGAGCCGCGGCCCTACCGGAAAATGCTTCGCAGGCTTGCACGGCGGCAACACGTGGGCGCCGGTGGCGCCGAGGCTGATGGCCGCCGCAAAGCCCGCAGCCCCACGGGCTGTGGGGCCACGCGAGCGGCTGCCAAAGAGCTTTCCAACGAGGCACGGCTTTCCCTCCTGGCTCTTTGGGCGTGGGAGCTGTGGCCAGAGCCGCGGCCCTACCGGAAAATGCTTCGCAGGCTGGCGCGGCGGCGTCACGTGGGCGCCGGTGGCGCCGAGGCTGACGGCCGCCGCAAAGCCCGCAGCCCCACGGGCTGTGGGGCCACGCGAGCGGCTGCCAAAGAGCTTTCCAACGAGGCACGGCTTTCCCTCCTGGCTCTTCGGGCGTGGGAGCTGTGGCCAGAGCCGCGGCCCTACCCGAAAATGCTTCGGGGGCTGGTGCGGCGTCGCCATGTGGGCGCCGGTGGCGCCGAGGCTGACGGCCGCCGCAAAGCCCGCAGCCCCACGGGCTGTGGGGTCACGCGAGCGGCTGCCAAAGAGCTTTCCAATGAGGCACGGCTTTCCCTCCTGGCTCTTCGGGCGTGGGAGCTGTGGCCAGAGACGCGGCCCTACCGGAAAATGCTTCGCAGGCTGGCGCGGTGGCGCCACGTGGGCGCCGGTGGCGCCGAGGCTGACGGCCGCCGCAAAGCCTGCAGCCCGTGGGGCTGCGGGGTCACACGAGTGGCTGCCAAAGAGCCTTCCAACGAGGCACGGCTTTCCCTCCTGGCTCTTCGGGCATGGGAGCTCTGGCCAGAGCCGCGGCCCTACCGGAATATGCTTCGGGGACTGGCGAGGCGGCGCCAGGTGGGCGCCGGTGGCACCGAGGCTGACGGCCGCCGCAAAGCCCGCAGCCCCACGGTGTGTGGGGCCACGCGAGCCCCTGCCAAAGAGCTTTCCAACGAGGCACGGCTTTCCCTCCTGGCTCTTCGGGCGTGGGAGCTGTGGCCAGAGCCGCGGCCCTACCGGAAAATGCTTCGCAGGCTGGCGCGGTGGTGCCAGGTGGGCGCCGGTGGCGCCGAGGCTGACGGCCGCCGCAAAGCCCGCAGCCCCACGGGCTGTGGGGCCACGCGAGCGGCTGCCAAAGAGTTTTCCAACGAGGCACGGCTTTCCCTCCTGGCTCTTCGGGCGTGGGAGCTGTGGCCAGAGACGCGGCCCTACCGGAAAATGCTTCGCAGGCGGGCGCGGTGGCGCCACGTGGGCGCCGGTGGCGCCGAGGCTGACGGCCGCCGCAAAGCCCGCAGCCCCACGGGCTGTGGGGGCACGCGAGCGGCTGCCAAAGAGCTTTCCAACGAGGCACGGCTTTCCCTCCTGGCTCTTCGGGCGTGGGAGCTGTGGCCAGAGCCGCGGCCCTACCGGAAAATGCTTCGCAGGCTAGCGCGGCGGTGCCACGTGGGTGCCGGTGGCGGTAACGCTGATGGCCGCCGCAAAGCCCGCAGCCCCACGGGCTGTGGGGTCACGCGAGCGGCTGCCAAAGAGCTTTCCAACGAGGCACGGCTTTCCCTCCTGGCTCTTCGGGCGTGGGAGCTGTGGCCAGAGCCGCGGCCCTACCGGAAAATGCTTCGCAGGCTGGCGCGGCGGCGCCAGGTGGGCGCCGGTGGCGCCGAGGCTGACGGCCGCCGGAAAGCCCGCAGCCCCACGGGGTGTGGGGCCACGCGAGCGGCTGCCAAAGAGCTTTCCAACGAGGCACGGCTTTCCCTCCTGGCTCTTCGGGCGTGGGAGCTGTGGCCAGAGCCGCGGCCCTACCGGAAAATGCTTCGGGGGCTGGTGCGGTGTCGCCATGTGGGCGCCGGTGGCGCCGAGGCTGACGGCCACCGCAAAGCCCGCAGGTCCATGGGCTGTGGGGCTACGCGAGCGGCTGCCAAAGAGCTTTCCAACGAGGCACGGCTTTCCCTCCTGGCTCTTCGGGCGTGGGAGCTGTGGCCAGAGCCGCGGCCCTACCTGAAAATGCCTCGCAGGCTGGCGCGGCGGCACCAGGTGGGCACCGGTGGAGCCGAGGCTGACGGCCTCCGGAAAGCCTAGAGCCCCACGGGCTGTGGGGCCACGCGAGCGGCTGCCAAAGAGCTTTCCAACGAGGCACGGCTTTTCCTCCTGGCTGTTCGGGCGTGGGAGCTGTGGCCAGAGCCGCGGCCCTACTGGAAAATGCTTTGGGGGCTGGCGCGGCGGCGCCACGTGGGCGCCGGTGGCGCCGAGGCTGATTGCCGCCGCAAAGCCCGCAGCCCCATGGGCTGTGGGGCCACGCGAGCGGCTGCCAAAGAGCTTTCCAACGAGGCATGGCTTTCCCTCCTGGCTCTTCGGGCGTGGGAGCTGTGGCCAGAGACGCGGCCCTACTGGAAAATGCTTTGGGGTCTGTCGCGGCGACGCCATGTGGGCGCCGGTGGCGCCGAGGCTGATTGCCGCCGGAAAGCCCGCATCCCCACGGGCTGTGGGGCCACGCGAGCGGCTGCCAAAGAGCTTTCCAACGAGGCACGGCTTTCCCTCCTGGCTCTTTGGGCGTGGGAGCTGTGGACAGAGCCACGGCCCTACCGGAAAATGCTTCGCAGGCTGGCGCGCTGGCGCCACGTGGGCGCCGGTGGCGCCGAGGCTGACGGCCGCCGCAAAGCCCGCAGCCCCACGGGCTGTGGGGCCACGCGAGCGGCTGCCAAAGAGCTTTGCAACGAGGCACGGCTTTCCCTCCTGGCTCTTCGGGCGTGGGAGCTGTGGCCAGAGCCGCGGCCCTACCGGAAAATGCTTCGCAGGCTGGCGCGGCGGCGCCAGGTGGGCGCCGGTGGCGCCGAGGCTGACGGCCGCCGCAAAGCCCGCAGCCCCACGGGCTGTGGGGCCACGTGAGCGGCTGCCAAAGAGCTTTCCAACGAGGCACGGCTTTCCCTCCTGGCTCTTCGGGCGTGGGAGCTGTGGCCAGAGCCGCGGCCCTACCGGAAAATGCTTCGCAGGCTGGCGCGGTGGTGCCAGGTGGGCGCCGGTGGCGCCGAGGCTGACGGCCGCCGCAAAGCCCGCAGCCCCACGGGCTGTGGGGCCACGCGAGCGGCTGCCAAAGAGCTTTCCAACGAGGCACGGCTTTCCCTCCTGGCTCTTCGGGCGTGGGAGCTGTGGCCAGAGACGCGGCCCTACCGGAAAATGCTTCGCAGGCTGGCGCGGTGGCGCCACGTGGGCGCCGGTGGCGCCGAGGCTGACGGCCGCCGCAAAGCCTGCAGCCCGTGGGGCTGCGGGGTCACACGAGTGGCTGCCAAAGAGCCTTCCAACGAGGCACGGCTTTCCCTCCTGGCTCTTCGGGCATGGGAGCTCTGGCCAGAGCCGCGGCCCTACCGGAATATGCTTCGGGGACTGGCGAGGCGGCGCCAGGTGGGCGCCGGTGGCACCGAGGCTGACGGCCGCCGCAAAGCCCGCAGCCCCACGGTGTGTGGGGCCACGCGAGCCCCTGCCAAAGAGCTTTCCAACGAGGCACGGCTTTCCCTCCTGGCTCTTTGGGCGTGGGAGCTGTGGCCAGAGCCGCGGCCCTACCGGAAAATGCTTCGCAGGCTGGCGCGGCGGTGCCAGGTGGGCGCCGGTGGCGCCGAGGCTGACGGCCGCCGCAAAGCCCGCAGCCCCACGGGCTGTTGGGCCACGCGAGCGGCTGCCAAAGAGCTTTCCAACGAGGCACGGCTTTCCCTTCTGGCTGTTCGGGCGTGGGAGCTGTGGCCAGAGCCGCAGCCCTACCGGAAAATGCTTCGGGGACCGGCGCGGCGGCGCCACGTAGGCGCCGGTGGCGCCGAGGCTGACGGCCGCCGCAAAGCCCGCAGCCCCACGGGCTGTGGGGCCACGCGAGCGGTTGCCAAAGAGCTTTCCAACGAGGCACGGCTTTCCCTCCTGGCTCTTCGGGCGTGGGAGCTGTGGCCAGAGCCGCGGCCCTACCGGAAAATGCTTCGCAGGCTTGCACGGCGGCAACACGTGGGCGCCGGTGGCGCCGAGGCTGATGGCCGCCGCAAAGCCCGCAGCCCCACGGGCTGTGGGGCCACGCGAGCGGCTGCCAAAGAGCTTTCCAACGAGGCACGGCTTTCCCTCCTGGCTCTTTGGGCGTGGGAGCTGTGGCCAGAGCCGCGGCCCTACCGGAAAATGCTTCGCAGGCTGGCGCGGCGGCGTCACGTGGGCGCCGGTGGCGCCGAGGCTGACGGCCGCCGCAAAGCCCGCAGCCCCACGGGCTGTGGGGCCACGCGAGCGGCTGCCAAAGAGCTTTCCAACGAGGCACGGCTTTCCCTCCTGGCTCTTCGGGCGTGGGAGCTGTGGCCAGAGCCGCGGCCCTACCCGAAAATGCTTCGGGGGCTGGTGCGGCGTCGCCATGTGGGCGCCGGTGGCGCCGAGGCTGACGGCCGCCGCAAAGCCCGCAGCCCCACGGGCTGTGGGGTCACGCGAGCGGCTGCCAAAGAGCTTTCCAATGAGGCACGGCTTTCCCTCCTGGCTCTTCGGGCGTGGGAGCTGTGGCCAGAGCCGCGGCCCTACCGGAAAATGGTTCGGGGGCTGGCGCGGCAGCGCCAGGTGGGCACCGGTGGCGCCGAGACTGACGGCCACCGCAAAGCCCGCAGCCCCACGGGCTGTGGGGCCACGCGAGCGGCTGCCAAAGAGCTTTCCAACGAGGCACGGCTTTCCCTCCTGGCTCTTCGGGCGTGGGAGCTGTGGCCAGAGCCGCGGCCCTACCGGAAAATGCCTCGCAGGCTGGCGCGGCGGTACCAGGTGGGCACCGGTGGCGCCGAGGCTGACGGCCGCCGGAAAGCCCGCAGCCCCACGGGGTGTGGGGCCACGCGAGCGGCTGCCAAAGAGCTTTCCAACGAGGCACGGCTTTCCCTCCTGGCTCTTCGGGCGTGGGAGCTGTGGCCAGAGCCGCGGCCCTACCGGAAAATGCTTCGGGGGCTGGTGCGGTGTCGCCATGTGGGCGCCGGTGGCGCCGAGGCTGACGGCCACCGCAAAGCCCGCAGGTCCATGGGCTGTGGGGCTACGCGAGCGGCTGCCAAAGAGCTTTCCAACGAGGCACGGCTTTCCCTCCTGGCTCTTCGGGCGTGGGAGCTGTGGCCAGAGCCGCGGCCCTACCTGAAAATGCCTCGCAGGCTGGCGCGGCGGCACCAGGTGGGCACCGGTGGAGCCGAGGCTGACGGCCTCCGGAAAGCCTAGAGCCCCACGGGCTGTGGGGCCACGCGAGCGGCTGCCAAAGAGCTTTCCAACGAGGCACGGCTTTTCCTCCTGGCTGTTCGGGCGTGGGAGCTGTGGCCAGAGCCGCGGCCCTACTGGAAAATGCTTTGGGGGCTGGCGCGGCGGCGCCACGTGGGCGCCGGTGGCGCCGAGGCTGATTGCCGCCGCAAAGCCCGCAGCCCCATGGGCTGTGGGGCCACGCGAGCGGCTGCCAAAGAGCTTTCCAACGAGGCATGGTTTTCCCTCCTGGCTCTTCGGGCGTGGGAGCTGTGGCCAGAGACGCGGCCCTACTGGAAAATGCTTTGGGGTCTGTCGCGGCGACGCCATGTGGGCGCCGGTGGCGCCGAGGCTGATTGCCGCCGGAAAGCCCGCATCCCCACGGGCTGTGGGGCCACGCGAGCGGCTGCCAAAGAGCTTTCCAACGAGGCACGGCTTTCCCTCCTGGCTCTTTGGGCGTGGGAGCTGTGGACAGAGCCACGGCCCTACCGGAAAATGCTTCGCAGGCTGGCGCGCTGGCGCCACGTGGGCGCCGGTGGCGCCGAGGCTGACGGCCGCCGCAAAGCCCGCAGCCCCACGGGCTGTGGGGCCACGCGAGCGGCTGCCAAAGAGCTTTGCAACGAGGCACGGCTTTCCCTCCTGGCTCTTCGGGCGTGGGAGCTGTGGCCAGAGCCGCGGCCCTACCGGAAAATGCTTCGCAGGCTGGCGCGGCGGCGCCAGGTGGGCGCCGGTGGCGCCGAGGCTGACGGCCGCCGCAAAGCCCGCAGCCCCACGGGCTGTGGGGCCACGTGAGCGGCTGCCAAAGAGCTTTCCAACGAGGCACGGCTTTCCCTCCTGGCTCTTCGGGCGTGGGAGCTGTGGCCAGAGCCGCGGCCCTACCGGAAAATGCTTCGCAGGCTGGCGCGGTGGTGCCAGGTGGGCGCCGGTGGCGCCGAGGCTGACGGCCGCCGCAAAGCCCGCAGCCCCACGGGCTGTGGGGCCACGCGAGCGGCTGCCAAAGAGCTTTCCAACGAGGCACGGCTTTCCCTCCTGGCTCTTCGGGCGTGGGAGCTGTGGCCAGAGACGCGGCCCTACCGGAAAATGCTTCGCAGGCTGGCGCGGTGGCGCCACGTGGGCGCCGGTGGCGCCGAGGCTGACGGCCGCCGCAAAGCCTGCAGCCCGTGGGGCTGCGGGGTCACACGAGTGGCTGCCAAAGAGCCTTCCAACGAGGCACGGCTTTCCCTCCTGGCTCTTCGGGCATGGGAGCTCTGGCCAGAGCCGCGGCCCTACCGGAATATGCTTCGGGGACTGGCGAGGCGGCGCCAGGTGAGCGCCGGTGGCACCGAGGCTGACGGCCGCCGCAAAGCCCGCAGCCCCACGGTGTGTGGGGCCACGCGAGCCCCTGCCAAAGAGCTTTCCAACGAGGCACGGCTTTCCCTCCTGGCTCTTCGGGCGTGGGAGCTGTGGGGACAGCTGCGGCCCTACTGGAAAATACTTCGGGGGCTGTCGCGGCGGCAACACGTGGGCGCCGGTGGCGCCGAGGCTGATGGCCACCGCAAAGCCCGCAGCCCCACGGGCTGTGGGGCCACGCGAGCGGCTGCCAAAGAGCTTTCCAACGAGGCACGGCTTTCCCTCCTGGCTCTTCGGGCGTGGGAGCTGTGGCCAGAGCCGCGGCCCTACTGGAAAATGCTTCGCAGGCTGGCGCGGCGGTGCCACGTGGGCGCCGGTGGCGGTAACGCTGATGGCCGCCGCAAAGCCCGCAGCCCCACGGGCGGTGGGGCCACGCGAGCAGCTGCCAAAGAGCTTTCCAACGAGGCACGGCTTTCCCTTCTGGCTCTTCGGGCGTGGGAGCTGTGGCCAGAGCCGCAGCCCTACCGCAAAATGCTTCGGGGACCGGCGCGGCGGCGCCACGTAGGCGCCGGTGGCGCCGAGGCTGACGGCCGCCGCAAAGCCCGCAGCCCCACGGGCTGTGGGGCCACGCGAGCGGCTGCCAAAGAGCTTTCCAACGAGGCACGGCTTTCCCTCCTGGCTCTTTGGGCGTGGGAGCTGTGGCCAGAGCCGCGGCCTTACCGGAAAATGCTTCGCAGGCTGGCGCGGCGGCAACACGTGGGCGCCGGTGGCGCCGAGGCTGATGGCCGCCGCAAAGCCCGCAGCCCCACGGGCTGTGGGGCCACGCGAGCGGCTGCCAAAGAGCTTTCCAACGAGGCACGGCTTTCCCTCCTGGCTCTTCGGGCGTGGGAGCTGTGGCCAGAGCCGCGGCCCTACCAGAAAATGCTTCGCAGGCTGGCGCGGCGTCGCCAGGTGGGCGCCGGTGGCGCCGAGGCTGACGGCCGCCGCAAAGCCCGCAGCCCCACGGGCTGTGGGGCCACGCGAGCGGCTGCCAAAGAGCTTTCCAACGAGGCATGGCTTTCCCTCCTGGCTCTTCGGGCGTGGGAGCTGTGGCCAGAGCCGCGGCCCTACCGGAAAATGCTTCGCAGGCTGGCGCGGCGGAGCCACGTGGGCGCCGGTGGCGGTAACGCTGATGGCCGCCGCAAAGCCCGCAGCCCCACGGGCTGTGGGTTCACGCGAGCGGCTGCCAAAGAGCTTTCCAACAAGGCACGGCTTTCCCTCCTGGCTCTTCGGGCGTGGGAGCTGTGGCCAGAGCCGCGGCCCTACCGGAAAATGCTTCGCAGGCTGGCGAGGCGGCGCCACGTGAGCACCGGTGGCGCCGAGGCTGACGGCCGCCGCAAAGCCCGCAGCCCCACGGTGTGTGGGGCCACGCGAGCGGCTGCCAAAGAGCTTTCCAACGAGGCACGGCTTTCCCTCCTGGCTCTTTGGGCGTGGGAGCTGTTGACAGAGCCACGGCCCTACCGGAAAATGATTCGCAGGCTGGCGCGCTGGCGCCACGTGGGCGCCGGTGGCGCCGAGGCTGACGGCCGCCGCAAAGCCCGCAGCCCCACGGGCTGTGGGGCCACGCGAGCGGCTGCCAAAGAGCTTTGCAACGAGGCACGGCTTTCCCTCCTGGCTCTTCGGGCGTGGGAGCTGTGGCCAGAGCCGCGGCCCTACCGGAAAATGCTTCGCAGGCTGGCGCGGCGGCGCCAGGTGGGCGCCGGTGGCGCCGAGGCTGACGGCCGCCGCAAAGCCCGCAGCCCCACGGGCTGTGGGGCCACGCGAGCGGCTGCCAAAGAGCTTTCCAACGAGGCACGGCTTTCACTCCTGGCTCTTCGGGCGTGGGAGCTGTGGCCAGAGCCGCGGCCCTACCGGAAAATGCTTCGCAGGCTGGCGCGGTGGTGCCAGGTGGGCGCCGGTGGCGCCGAGGCTGACGGCCGCCGCAAAGCCCGCATCCCCACGGGCTGTGGGGCCACGCGAGCGACTGCCAAAGAGCTTTGCAACGAGGCACGGCTTTCCCTCCTGGCTCTTCGGGCGTGGGAGCTGTGGCCAGAGACGCGGCCCTACCGGAAAATGCTTCGCAGGCTGGCGCGGTGGCGCCACGTGGGCGCCGGTGGCGCCGAGGCTGACGGCCGCCGCAAAGCCTGCAGCCCGTGGGGCTGCGGGGTCACACGATTGGCTGCCAAAGAGCTTTCCAACGAGGCACGGCTTTCCCTCCTGGCTCTTCGGGCATGGGAGCTCTGGCCAGAGCCGCGGCCCTACCGGAAAATGCTTCGGGGACTGGCGAGGCGGCGCCAGGTGGGCGCCGGTGGCGCCGAGGCTGACGGCCGCCGCAAAGCCCGCAGCCCCACGGTGTGTGGGGCCACGCGAGCCCCTGCCAAAGAGCTTTCCAACGAGGCACGGCTTTCCCTCCTGGCTCTTCGGGCGTGGGAGCTGTGGGGACAGCTGCGGCCCTACTGGAAAATACTTCGGGGGCTGTCGCGGCGGCGCCACGTGGACGCCGGTGGCGCCGAGGCTGACAGCCGCCGCAAAGCCCGCAGCCCCACGGGCTGTGGGGCCACGCGAGCAGCTGCCAAAGAGCTTTCCAACGAGGCACGGCTTTCCCTCCTGGCTCTTCGGGCGTGGGAGCTGTGGCCAGAGACGCGGCCCTACCGGAAAATGCTTCGGGGGCTGGCGCGGCGGCGCCAGGTGGGCGCCGGTGGCGCCGAGGCTGACGGCCGCCGCAAAGCCCACAGCCCCACGGGCTGTGGGGCCACGCGAGCGGCTGCCAAAGAGCTTTCCAACGAGGCACGGCTTTCCCTCCTGGCTCTTCGGGTGTGGGAGCTGTGGCCAGAGATGCGGCCCTACCGGAAAATGCTTCCCAGGCTTGCGCGGCGGCAACACGTGGGCGCCGGTGGCGCCGAGGCTGATGGCCGCCGCAAAGCCCGCAGCCCCACGGGCTGTGGGGCCACGCGAGCGGCTGCCAAAGAGCTTTCCAACGAGGCACGGCTTTCCCTCCTGGCTCTTCGGGCGTGGGAGCTGTGGCCAGAGCCGCGGCCCTACTGGAAAATGCTTCGCAGGCTGGCGCGGCGGTGCCACGTGGGCGCCGGTGGCGGTAACGCTGATGGCCGCCGCAAAGCCCGCAGCCCCACGGGCGGTGGGGCCACGCGAGCGGCTGCCAAAGAGCTTTCCAACGAGGCACGGCTTTCCCTTCTGGCTCTTCGGGCGTGGGAGCTGTGGCCAGAGCCGCAGCCCTACCGCAAAATGCTTCGGGGACCGGCGCGGCGGCGCCACGTAGGCGCCGGTGGCGCCGAGGCTGACGGCCGCCGCAAAGCCCGCAGCCCCACGGGCTGTGGGGCCACGCGAGCGGCTGCCAAAGAGCTTTCCAACGAGGCACAGCTTTCCCTCCTGGCTCTTCGGGCGTGGGAGCTGTGGCCAGAGCCGCGGCCCTACCGGAAAATGCTTCGCAGGCTGGCGCGGCGGCAACACGTGGGCACCGGTGGCGCCGAGGCTGATGGCCGCCGCAAAGCCCGCAGCCCCACGGGCTGTGGGGCCACGCGAGCGGCTGCCAAAGAGCTTTCCAACGAGGCACGGCTTTCCCTCCTGGCTCTTCGGGCGTGGGAGCTGTGGCCAGAGACGCGGCCCTACCAGAAAATGCTTCGCAGGCTGGCGCGGCGTCGCCAGGTGGGCGCCGGTGGCGCCGAGGCTGACGGCCGCCGCAAAGCCCGCAGCCCCACGGGCTGTGGGGCCACGCGAGCGGCTGCCAAAGAGCTTTCCAACGAGGCATGGCTTTCCCTTCTGGCTCTTCGGGCGTGGGAGCTGTGGCCAGAGCCGCGGCCCTACCGGAAAATGCTTCGCAGGCTGGCGCGGCGGAGCCACGTGGGCGCCGGTGGCGGTAACGCTGATGGCCGCCGCAAAGCCCGCAGCCCCACGGGCTGTGGGGTCACGCGAGCGGCTGCCAAAGAGCTTTCCAACAAGGCACGGCTTTCCCTCCTGGCTCTTCGGGCGTGGGAGCTGTGGCCAGAGCCGCGGCCCTACCGGAAAATGCTTCGCAGGCTGGCGCGGCGGTGCCAGGTGGGCGCCGGTGGCGCCGAGGCTGACGGCCGCCGCAAAGCCCGCAGCCCCACGGGCTGTGGGGCCACGCGAGCGGCTGCCAAAGAGCTTTCCAACGAGGCACGGCTTTCCCTCCTGGCTCTTCGGGCGTGGGAGCTGTGGCCAGAGCCGCGGCCCTACCGGAAAATGCTTCGGGGGCTGGTGCGGCGTCGCCATGTGGGCGCCGGTGGCGCCGAGGCTGACGGCCGCCGCAAAGCCCGCAGCCCCACGGGCTGTGGGGTCACGCGAGCGGCTGCCAAAGAGCTTTCCAACGAGGCACGGCTTTCCCTCCTGGCTCTTCGGGCGTGGGAGCTGTGGCCAGAGCCGCGGCCCTACCGGAAAATGGTTCGGGGGCTGGCGCGGCAGCACCAGGTGGGCACCGGTGGCGCCGAGACTGACGGCCACCGCAAAGCCCGCAGGTCCATGGGCTGTGGGGCTACGCGAGCGGCTGCCAAAGAGCTTTCCAACGAGGCACGGCTTTCCCTCCTGGCTCTTCGGGCGTGGGAGCTGTGGCCAGAGCCGCGGCCCTACCTGAAAATGCCTCGCAGGCTGGCGCGGCGGCACCAGGTGGGCACCGGTGGAGCCGAGGCTGATGGCCTCCGGAAAGCCTAGAGCCCCACGGGCTGTGGGGCCACGCGAGCGGCTGCCAAAGAGCTTTCCAACGAGGCACGGCTTTCCCTCCTGGCTCTTTGGGCGTGGGAGCTGTGGCCAGAGCCGCAGCCCTACCGGAAAATGCTTCGGGGACCGGCGCGGCGGCGCCACGTAGGCGCCGGTGGCGCCGAGGCTGACGGCCGCCGCAAAGCCCGCAGCCCCACGGGCTGTGGGGCCACGCGAGCGGCTGCCAAAGAGCTTTCCAACGAGGCACGGCTTTCCCTCCTGGCTCTTCGGGCGTGGGAGCTGTGGCCAGAGACGCGGCCCTACCGGAAAATGCTTCGCAGGCTTGCGCGGCGGCAACACGTGGGCGCCGGTGGCGCCGAGGCTGACGGCCGCCGCAAAGCCCGCAGCCCCACGGGCTGTGGGGCCACGCGAGCGGCTGCCAAAGAGCTTTCCAACGAGGCACGGCTTTCCCTCCTGGCTCTTCGGGCGTGGGAGCTGTGGCCAGAGCCGCGGCCCTACCGGAAAATGCTTCGCAGGCTGGCGCGGCGGTGCCACGTGGGCGCCGGTGGCGGTAACGCTGATGGCCGCCGCAAAGCCCGCAGCCCCACGGGCGGTGGGGTCACGCGAGCGGCTGCCAAAGAGCTTTCCAACGAGGCACGGCTTTCCCTTCTGGCTCTTCGGGCGTGGGAGCTGTGGCCAGAGCCGCAGCCCTACCGGAAAATGCTTCGGGGACCGGCGCGGCGGCGCCACGTAGGCGCCGGTGGCGCCAAGGCTGACGGCCGCCGCAAAGCCCGCAGCCCCACGGGCTGTGGGGCCACGCGAGCGGCTGCCAAAGAGCTTTCCAACGAGGCACGGCTTTCCCTCCTGGCTCTTCGGGCGTGGGAGCTGTGGCCAGAGCCGCGGCCCTACCGGAAAATGCTTCGCAGGCTGGCGCGGCGGCAACACGTGGGCGCCGGTGGCGCCGAGGCTGATGGCCGCCGCAAAGCCCGCAGCCCCACGGGCTGTGGGGCCACGCGAGCGGCTGCCAAAGAGCTTTCCAACGAGGCACGGCTTTCCCTCCTGGCTCTTCGGGCGTGGGAGCTGTGGCCAGAGCCGCGGCCCTACCAGAAAATGCTTCGCAGGCTGGCGCGGCGTCGCCAGGTGGGCGCCGGTGGCGCCGAGGCTGACGGCCGCCGGAAAGCCCGCAGCCCCACGGGCTGTGGGGCCACGCGAGCGGCTGCCAAAGAGCTTTCCAACGAGGCATGGCTTTCCCTCCTGGCTCTTCGGGCGTGGGAGCTGTGGCCAGAGCCGCGGCCCTACCGGAAAATGCTTCGCAGGCTGGCGCGGCGGAGCCACGTGGGCGCCGGTGGCGGTAACGCTGATGGCCGCCACAAAGCCCGCAGCCCCACGGGCTGTGGGGTCACGCGAGCGGCTGCCAAAGAGCTTTCCAACAAGGCACGGCTTTCCCTCCTGGCTCTTCGGGCGTGGGAGCTGTGGCCAGAGACGCGGCCCTACCGGAAAATGCTTCGCAGGCTGGCGAGGCGGCGCCACGTGAGCACCGGTGGCGCCGAGGCTGACGGCCGCCGGAAAGCCCGCAGCCCCACGGGGTGTGGGGCCACGCGAGCGGCTGCCAAAGAGCTTTCCAACGAGGCACGGCTTTCCCTCCTGGCTCTTCGGGCGTGGGAGCTGTGGCCAGAGCCGCGGCCCTACCGGAAAATGGTTCGGGGGCTGGCGCGGCAGCACCAGGTGGGCACCGGTGGCGCCGAGACTGACGGCCACCGCAAAGCCCGCAGGTCCATGGGCTGTGGGGCTACGCGAGCGGCTGCCAAAGAGCTTTCCAACGAGGCACGGCTTTCCCTCCTGGCTCTTCGGGCGTGGGAGCTGTGGCCAGAGCCGCGGCCCTACCTGAAAATGCCTCGCAGGCTGGCGCGGCGGCACCAGGTGGGCACCGGTGGAGCCGAGGCTGATGGCCTCCGGAAAGCCTAGAGCCCCACGGGCTGTGGGGCCACGCGAGCGGCTGCCAAAGAGCTTTCCAACGAGGCACGGCTTTCCCTTCTGGCTCTTCGGGCGTGGGAGCTGTGGCCAGAGCCGCAGCCCTACCGGAAAATGCTTCGGGGACCGGCGCGGCGGCGCCACGTAGGCGCCGGTGGCGCCGAGGCTGACGGCCGCCGCAAAGCCCGCAGCCCCACGGGCTGTGGGGCCACGCGAGCGGCTGCCAAAGAGCTTTCCAACGAGGCACGGCTTTCCCTCCTGGCTCTTCGGGCGTGGGAGCTGTGGCCAGAGCCGCGGCCCTACCGGAAAATGCTTCGCAGGCTTGCGCGGCGGCAACACGTGGGCGCCGGTGGCGCCGAGGCTGATGGCCGCCGCAAAGCCCGCAGCCCCACGGGCTGTGGGGCCACGCGAGCGGCTGCCAAAGAGCTTTCCAACGAGGCACGGCTTTCCCTCCTGGCTCTTCGGGCGTGGGAGCTGTGGCCAGAGCCGCGGCCCTACCGGAAAATGCTTCGCAGGCTGGCGCGGCGGTGCCACGTGGGCGCCGGTGGCGGTAACGCTGATGGCCGCCGCAAAGCCCGCAGCCCCACGGGCGGTGGGGTCACGCGAGCGGCTGCCAAAGAGCTTTCCAACGAGGCACGGCTTTCCCTTCTGGCTCTTCGGGCGTGGGAGCTGTGGCCAGAGCCGCAGCCCTACCGGAAAATGCTTCGGGGACCGGCGCGGCGGCGCCACGTAGGCGCCGGTGGCGCCAAGGCTGACGGCCGCCGCAAAGCCCGCAGCCCCACGGGCTGTGGGGCCACGCGAGCGGCTGCCAAAGAGCTTTCCAACGAGGCACGGCTTTCCCTCCTGGCTCTTCGGGCGTGGGAGCTGTGGCCAGAGCCGCGGCCATACCGGAAAATGCTTCGCAGGCTGGCGCGGCGGCAACACGTGGGCGCCGGTGGCGCCGAGGCTGATGGCCGCCGCAAAGCCCGCAGCCCCACGGGATGTGCGGCCACGCGAGCGGCTGCCAAAGAGCTTTCCAACGAGGCACGGCTTTCCCTCCTGGCTCTTTGGGCGTGGGAGCTGTGGCCAGAGCCGCGGCCCTACCGGAAAATGCTTCGCAGGGTGGCGCGGCGGTGCCAGGTGGGCGCCGGTGGCGCCGAGGCTGACGGCCGCCGCAAAGCCCGCAGCCCCACGGGCTGTGGGGCCACGCGAGCGGCTGCCAAAGAGCTTTCCAACGAGGCACGGCTTTCCCTCCTGGCTCTTCGGGCGTGGGAGCTGTGGCCAGAGCCGCGGCCCTACCCGAAAATGCTTCGGGGGCTGGTGCGGCGTCGCCATGTGGGCGCCGGTGGCGCCGAGGCTGACGGCCGCCGCAAAGCCCGCAGCCCCACGGGCTGTGGGGTCACGCGAGCGGCTGCCAAAGAGCTTTCCAATGAGGCACGGCTTTCCCTCCTGGCTCTTCGGGCGTGGGAGCTGTGGCCAGAGCCGCGGCCCTACCGGAAAATGGTTCGGGGGCTGGCGCGGCAGCGCCAGGTGGGCACCGGTGGCGCCGAGACTGACGGCCACCGCAAAGCCCGCAGGTCCATGGGCTGTGGGGCTACGCGAGCGGCTGCCAAAGAGCTTTCCAACGAGGCACGGCTTTCCCTCCTGGCTCTTCGGGCGTGGGAGCTGTGGCCAGAGCCGCGGCCCTACCTGAAAATGCCTCGCAGGCTGGCGCGGCGGCACCAGGTGGGCACCGGTGGAGCCGAGGCTGACGGCCTCCGGAAAGCCTAGAGCCCCACGGGCTGTGGGGCCACGCGAGCGGCTGCCAAAGAGCTTTCCAACGAGGCACGGCTTTCCCTCCTGGCTCTTCGGGCGTGGGAGCTGTGGCCAGAGACGCGGCCCTACTCGAAAATACTTTGGGGGCTGGCGCGGCGGCGCCACGTGGGCGCCGGTTGCGCCGAGGCTGATTGCCGCCGCAAAGCCCACAGCCCCATGGGCTGTGGGGCCACGCGAGCGGCTGCCAAAGAGCTTTCCAACGAGGCATGGCTTTCCCTCCTGGCTCTTCGGGCGTGGGAGCTGTGGCCAGAGACGCGGCCCTACTGGAAAATGCTTTGGGGTCTGTCGCGGCGACGCCATGTGGGCGCCGGTGGCGCCGAGGCTGATTGCCGCTGGAAAACCCGCATCCCCACGGGCTGTGGGGCACGCGAGCGGCTGCCAAAGAGCTTTCCAACGAGGCACGGCTTTCCCTCCTGGCTCTTTGGGCGTGGGAGCTGTGGACAGAGCCACGGCCCTACCGGAAAATGCTTCGCAGGCTGGCGCGGCGGCGCCACGTGGGCGCCGGTGGTGCCGAGGCTGACGGCCGCCGCAAAGCCCGCAGCCCCACGGGCTGTGGGGCCACGCGAGCGGCTGCCAAAGAGCTTTGCAACGAGGCACGGCTTTCCCTCCTGGCTCTTCGGGCGTGGGAGCTGTGGCCAGAGCCGCGGCCCTACCGGAAAATGGTTCGGGGGCTGGCGCGGCAGCGCTAGGTGGGCGCCGGTGGCGCCGAGGCTGACGGCCGCCGCAAAGCCCGCAGCCCCACGGGCTGTGGGGCCACGCGAGCGGCTGCCAAAGAGCTTTCCAACGAGGCACGGCTTTCCCTCCTGGCTCTTTGGGCGTGGGAGCTGTGGCCAGAGACGCGGCCCTACCGGAAAATGCTTCGCAGGCTGGCGCGGTGGTGCCAGGTGGGCGCCGGTGGCGCCGAGGCTGACGGCCGCCGCAAAGCCCGCAGCCCCACGGGCTGTGGGGCCACGCGAGCGGCTGCCAAAGAGCTTTCCAACGAGGCACGGCTTTCCCTCCTGGCTCTTCGGGCGTGGGAGCTGTGGCCAGAGCCGCGGCCCTACCGGAAAATGCTTCGCAGGCTGGCGCGGCGGCGCCAGGTGGGCGCCGGTGGCGCCGAGGCTGACGGCCGCCGCAAAGCCCGCAGCCCCACGGGCTGTGGGGCCACGCGAGCGGCTGCCAAAGAGCTTTCCAACGAGGCACGGCTTTCCCTCCTGGCTCTTCGGGCGTGGGAGCTGTGGCCAGAGCCGCGGCCCTACTGGAAAATGCTTCGCAGGCTGGCGCGGCGGCGCCATGTGGGCGCCGGTGGCGCCAAGGCTGACGGCCGCCGCAAAGCCCGCAGCCCCAAGGTGTGTGGGGCCACGCGAGCCCCTGCCAAAGAGCTTTCCAACGAGGCACGGCTTTCCCTCCTGGCTCTTTTGGCGTGGGAGCTGTGGGGACAGCCGCGGCCCTACTGGAAAATACTTCGGAAGCTGTCGCGGCGGCGCCACGTGGACGCCGGTGGCGCCGAGGCTGACGGCCGCCGCAAAGCCCGCAGCCCCACGGGCTGTGGGGCCACGCGAGCAGCTGCCAAAGAGCTTTCCAACGAGGCACGGCTTTCCCTCCTGGCTCTTCGGGTGTGGGAGCTGTGGCCAGAGATGCGGCCCTACCGGAAAATGCTTCCCAGGCTGTTGCGGCAGCGCTACGTAGGCGCCGGTGGTGCCAAGGCTGACGGCTGCCGCAAAGCCCGCAGCCCCACGGGCTGTGGGGCCACGCGAGCGACTGCCAAAGAGCTTTCCAACGAGGCACGGCTTTCCCTCCTGGCTCTTCGGGCGTGGCAGCTGTGGCCAGAGGCGCGGCCCTACCAGAAAATGCTTCGGGGGCTGGCGAGGCGGCGGCACGTGGGCGCCGGTGGCGCCGAGGCTGACGGCCGCCGCAAAGCCCGCAGCCCCACGGGCTGTGGGGCCACGCGAGCGGCTGCCAAAGAGCTTTGCAACGAGGCACGGCTTTCCCTCCTGGCTCTTCGGGCGTGGGAGCTGTGGCCAGAGACGCGGCCCTACCGGAAAATGCTTCGCAGGCTGGCGCGGTGGCGCCACGTGGGCGCCGGTGGCGCCGAGGCTGACGGCCGCCGCAAAGCCTGCAGCCCGTGGGGCTGCGGGGTCACACGATTGGCTGCCAAAGAGCTTTCCAACGAGGCACGGCTTTCCCTCCTGGCTCTTCGGGCATGGGAGCTCTGGCCAGAGCCGCGGCCCTACCGGAAAATGCTTCGGGGACTGGCGAGGCGGCGCCAGGTGGGCGCCGGTGGCGCCGAGGCTGACGGCCGCCGCAAAGCCCGCAGCCCCACGGTGTGTGGGGCCACGCGAGCCCCTGCCAAAGAGCTTTCCAACGAGGCACGGCTTTCCCTCCTGGCTCTTCGGGCGTGGGAGCTGTGGGGACAGCTGCGGCCCTACTGGAAAATACTTCGGGGGCTGTCGCGGCGGCGCCACGTGGACGCCGGTGGCGCCGAGGCTGACAGCCGCCGCAAAGCCCGCAGCCCCACGGGCTGTGGGGCCACGCGAGCAGCTGCCAAAGAGCTTTCCAACGAGGCACGGCTTTCCCTCCTGGCTCTTCGGGCGTGGGAGCTGTGGCCAGAGACGCGGCCCTACCGGAAAATGCTTCGGGGGCTGGCGCGGCGGCGCCAGGTGGGCGCCGGTGGCGCCGAGGCTGACGGCCGCCGCAAAGCCCACAGCCCCACGGGCTGTGGGGCCACGCGAGCGGCTGCCAAAGAGCTTTCCAACGAGGCACGGCTTTCCCTCCTGGCTCTTCGGGTGTGGGAGCTGTGGCCAGAGATGCGGCCCTACCGGAAAATGCTTCCCAGGCTTGCGCGGCGGCAACACGTGGGCGCCGGTGGCGCCGAGGCTGATGGCCGCCGCAAAGCCCGCAGCCCCACGGGCTGTGGGGCCACGCGAGCGGCTGCCAAAGAGCTTTCCAACGAGGCACGGCTTTCCCTCCTGGCTCTTCGGGCGTGGGAGCTGTGGCCAGAGCCGCGGCCCTACTGGAAAATGCTTCGCAGGCTGGCGCGGCGGTGCCACGTGGGCGCCGGTGGCGGTAACGCTGATGGCCGCCGCAAAGCCCGCAGCCCCACGGGCGGTGGGGCCACGCGAGCGGCTGCCAAAGAGCTTTCCAACGAGGCACGGCTTTCCCTTCTGGCTCTTCGGGCGTGGGAGCTGTGGCCAGAGCCGCAGCCCTACCGCAAAATGCTTCGGGGACCGGCGCGGCGGCGCCACGTAGGCGCCGGTGGCGCCGAGGCTGACGGCCGCCGCAAAGCCCGCAGCCCCACGGGCTGTGGGGCCACGCGAGCGGCTGCCAAAGAGCTTTCCAACGAGGCACGGCTTTCCCTCCTGGCTCTTCGGGCGTGGGAGCTGTGGCCAGAGCCGCGGCCCTACCGGAAAATGCTTCGCAGGCTGGCGCGGCGGCAACACGTGGGCACCGGTGGCGCCGAGGCTGATGGCCGCCGCAAAGCCCGCAGCCCCACGGGCTGTGGGGCCACGCGAGCGGCTGCCAAAGAGCTTTCCAACGAGGCACGGCTTTCCCTCCTGGCTCTTCGGGCGTGGGAGCTGTGGCCAGAGACGCGGCCCTACCAGAAAATGCTTCGCAGGCTGGCGCGGCGTCGCCAGGTGGGCGCCGGTGGCGCCGAGGCTGACGGCCGCCGCAAAGCCCGCAGCCCCACGGGCTGTGGGGCCACGCGAGCGGCTGCCAAAGAGCTTTCCAACGAGGCATGGCTTTCCCTTCTGGCTCTTCGGGCGTGGGAGCTGTGGCCAGAGCCGCGGCCCTACCGGAAAATGCTTCGCAGGCTGGCGCGGCGGAGCCACGTGGGCGCCGGTGGCGGTAACGCTGATGGCCGCCGCAAAGCCCGCAGCCCCACGGGCTGTGGGGTCACGCGAGCGGCTGCCAAAGAGCTTTCCAACAAGGCACGGCTTTCCCTCCTGGCTCTTCGGGCGTGGGAGCTGTGGCCAGAGCCGCGGCCCTACCGGAAAATGCTTCGCAGGCTGGCGCGGCGGTGCCAGGTGGGCGCCGGTGGCGCCGAGGCTGACGGCCGCCGCAAAGCCCGCAGCCCCACGGGCTGTGGGGCCACGCGAGCGGCTGCCAAAGAGCTTTCCAACGAGGCACGGCTTTCCCTCCTGGCTCTTCGGGCGTGGGAGCTGTGGCCAGAGCCGCGGCCCTACCGGAAAATGCTTCGGGGGCTGGTGCGGCGTCGCCATGTGGGCGCCGGTGGCGCCGAGGCTGACGGCCGCCGCAAAGCCCGCAGCCCCACGGGCTGTGGGGTCACGCGAGCGGCTGCCAAAGAGCTTTCCAACGAGGCACGGCTTTCCCTCCTGGCTCTTCGGGCGTGGGAGCTGTGGCCAGAGCCGCGGCCCTACCGGAAAATGGTTCGGGGGCTGGCGCGGCAGCACCAGGTGGGCACCGGTGGCGCCGAGACTGACGGCCACCGCAAAGCCCGCAGGTCCATGGGCTGTGGGGCTACGCGAGCGGCTGCCAAAGAGCTTTCCAACGAGGCACGGCTTTCCCTCCTGGCTCTTCGGGCGTGGGAGCTGTGGCCAGAGCCGCGGCCCTACCTGAAAATGCCTCGCAGGCTGGCGCGGCGGCACCAGGTGGGCACCGGTGGAGCCGAGGCTGATGGCCTCCGGAAAGCCTAGAGCCCCACGGGCTGTGGGGCCACGCGAGCGGCTGCCAAAGAGCTTTCCAACGAGGCACGGCTTTCCCTCCTGGCTGTTCGGGCGTGGGAGCTGTGGCCAGAGCCGCAGCCCTACCGGAAAATGCTTCGTGGACCGGCGCGGCGGCGCCACGTAGGCGCCGGTGGCGCCGAGGCTGACGGCCGCCGCAAAGCCCGCAGCCCCACGGGCTGTGGGGCCACGCGAGCGGCTGCCAAAGAGCTTTCCAACGAGGCACGGCTTTCCCTCCTGGCTCTTCGGGCGTGGGAGCTGTGGCCAGAGCCGCGGCCCTACCGGAAAATGCTTCGCAGGCTTGCGCGGCGGCAACACGTGGGCGCCGGTGGCGCCGAGGCTGACGGCCGCCGCAAAGCCCGCAGCCCCACGGGCTGTGGGGCCACGCGAGCGGCTGCCAAAGAGCTTTCCAACGAGGCACGGCTTTCCCTCCTGGCTCTTCGGGCGTGGGAGCTGTGGCCAGAGCCGCGGCCCTACCGGAAAATGCTTCGCAGGCTGGCGCGGCGGTGCCACGTGGGCGCCGGTGGCGGTAACGCTGATGGCCGCCGCAAAGCCCGCAGCCCCACGGGCGGTGGGGTCACGCGAGCGGCTGCCAAAGAGCTTTCCAACGAGGCACGGCTTTCCCTTCTGGCTCTTCGGGCGTGGGAGCTGTGGCCAGAGCCGCAGCCCTACCGGAAAATGCTTCGGGGACCGGCGCGGCGGCGCCACGTAGGCGCCGGTGGCGCCAAGGCTGACGGCCGCCGCAAAGCCCGCAGCCCCACGGGCTGTGGGGCCACGCGAGCGGCTGCCAAAGAGCTTTCCAACGAGGCACGGCTTTCCCTCCTGGCTCTTCGGGCGTGGGAGCTGTGGCCAGAGCCGCGGCCCTACCGGAAAATGCTTCGCAGGCTGGCGCGGCGGCAACACGTGGGCGCCGGTGGCGCCGAGGCTGATGGCCGCCGCAAAGCCCGCAGCCCCACGGGCTGTGGGGCCACGCGAGCGGCTGCCAAAGAGCTTTCCAACGAGGCATGGCTTTCCCTCCTGGCTCTTCGGGCGTGGGAGCTGTGGCCAGAGCCGCGGCCCTACCAGAAAATGCTTCGCAGGCTGGCGCGGCGTCGCCAGGTGGGCGCCGGTGGCGCCGAGGCTGACGGCCGCCGGAAAGCCCGCAGCCCCACGGGCTGTGGGGCCACGCGAGCGGCTGCCAAAGAGCTTTCCAACGAGGCATGGCTTTCCCTCCTGGCTCTTCGGGCGTGGGAGCTGTGGCCAGAGCCGCGGCCCTACCGGAAAATGCTTCGCAGGCTGGCGCGGCGGAGCCACGTGGGCGCCGGTGGCGGTAACGCTGATGGCCGCCACAAAGCCCGCAGCCCCACGGGCTGTGGGGTCACGCGAGCGGCTGCCAAAGAGCTTTCCAACAAGGCACGGCTTTCCCTCCTGGCTCTTCGGGCGTGGGAGCTGTGGCCAGAGACGCGGCCCTACCGGAAAATGCTTCGCAGGCTGGCGAGGCGGCGCCACGTGAGCACCGGTGGCGCCGAGGCTGACGGCCGCCGGAAAGCCCGCAGCCCCACGGGGTGTGGGGCCACGCGAGCGGCTGCCAAAGAGCTTTCCAACGAGGCACGGCTTTCCCTCCTGGCTCTTCGGGCGTGGGAGCTGTGGCCAGAGCCGCGGCCCTACCGGAAAATGGTTCGGGGGCTGGCGCGGCAGCACCAGGTGGGCACCGGTGGCGCCGAGACTGACGGCCACCGCAAAGCCCGCAGGTCCATGGGCTGTGGGGCTACGCGAGCGGCTGCCAAAGAGCTTTCCAACGAGGCACGGCTTTCCCTCCTGGCTCTTCGGGCGTGGGAGCTGTGGCCAGAGCCGCGGCCCTACCTGAAAATGCCTCGCAGGCTGGCGCGGCGGCACCAGGTGGGCACCGGTGGAGCCGAGGCTGATGGCCTCCGGAAAGCCTAGAGCCCCACGGGCTGTGGGGCCACGCGAGCGGCTGCCAAAGAGCTTTCCAACGAGGCACGGCTTTCCCTTCTGGCTGTTCGGGCGTGGGAGCTGTGGCCAGAGCCGCAGCCCTACCGGAAAATGCTTCGGGGACCGGCGCGGCGGCGCCACGTAGGCGCTGGTGGCGCCGAGGCTGACGGCCGCCGCAAAGCCCGCAGCCCCACGGGCTGTGGGGCCACGCGAGCGGCTGCCAAAGAGCTTTCCAACGAGGCACGGCTTTCCCTCCTGGCTCTTCGGGCGTGGGAGCTGTGGCCAGAGCCGCGGCCCTACCGGAAAATGCTTCGCAGGCTTGCGCTGCGGCAACACGTGGGCGCCGGTGGCGCCGAGGCTGATGGCCGCCGCAAAGCCCGCAGCCCCACGGGCTGTGGGGCCACGCGAGCGGCTGCCAAAGAGCTTTCCAACGAGGCACGGCTTTCCCTCCTGGCTCTTCGGGCGTGGGAGCTGTGGCCAGAGCCGCGGCCCTACCGGAAAATGCTTCGCAGGCTGGCGCGGCGGTGCCACGTGGGCGCCGGTGGCGGTAACGCTGATGGCCGCCGCAAAGCCCGCAGCCCCACGGGCGGTGGGGTCACGCGAGCGGCTGCCAAAGAGCTTTCCAACGAGGCACGGCTTTCCCTTCTGGCTCTTCGGGCGTGGGAGCTGTGGCCAGAGCCGCAGCCCTACCGGAAAATGCTTCGGGGACCGGCGCGGCGGCGCCACGTAGGCGCCGGTGGCGCCAAGGCTGACGGCCGCCGCAAAGCCCGCAGCCCCACGGGCTGTGGGGCCACGCGAGCGGCTGCCAAAGAGCTTTCCAACGAGGCACGGCTTTCCCTCCTGGCTCTTCGGGCGTGGGAGCTGTGGCCAGAGCCGCGGCCATACCGGAAAATGCTTCGCAGGCTGGCGCGGCGGCAACACGTGGGCGCCGGTGGCGCCGAGGCTGATGGCCGCCGCAAAGCCCGCAGCCCCACGGGCTGTGGGGCCACGCGAGCGGCTGCCAAAGAGCTTTCCAACGAGGCACGGCTTTCCCTCCTGGCTCTTTGGGCGTGGGAGCTGTGGCCAGAGCCGCGGCCCTACCGGAAAATGCTTCGCAGGGTGGCGCGGCGGTGCCAGGTGGGCGCCGGTGGCGCCGAGGCTGACGGCCGCCGCAAAGCCCGCAGCCCCACGGGCTGTGGGGCCACGCGAGCGGCTGCCAAAGAGCTTTCCAACGAGGCACGGCTTTCCCTCCTGGCTCTTCGGGCGTGGGAGCTGTGGCCAGAGCCGCGGCCCTACCCGAAAATGCTTCGGGGGCTGGTGCGGCGTCGCCATGTGGGCGCCGGTGGCGCCGAGGCTGACGGCCGCCGCAAAGCCCGCAGCCCCACGGGCTGTGGGGTCACGCGAGCGGCTGCCAAAGAGCTTTCCAATGAGGCACGGCTTTCCCTCCTGGCTCTTCGGGCGTGGGAGCTGTGGCCAGAGCCGCGGCCCTACCGGAAAATGGTTCGGGGGCTGGCGCGGCAGCGCCAGGTGGGCACCGGTGGCGCCGAGACTGACGGCCACCGCAAAGCCCGCAGGTCCATGGGCTGTGGGGCTACGCGAGCGGCTGCCAAAGAGCTTTCCAACGAGGCACGGCTTTCCCTCCTGGCTCTTCGGGCGTGTGAGCTGTGGCCAGAGCCGCGGCCCTACCTGAAAATGCCTCGCAGGCTGGCGCGGCGGCACCAGGTGGGCACCGGTGGAGCCGAGGCTGACGGCCTCCGGAAAGCCTAGAGCCCCACGGGCTGTGGGGCCACGCGAGCGGCTGCCAAAGAGCTTTCCAACGAGGCACGGCTTTCCCTCCTGGCTCTTCGGGCGTGGGAGCTGTGGCCAGAGCCGCGGCCCTACTCGAAAATACTTTGGGGGCTGGCGCGGCGGCGTCACGTGGGCGCCGGTTGCGCCGAGGCTGATTGCCGCCGCAAAGCCCACAGCCCCATGGGCTGTGGGGCCACGCGAGCGGCTGCCAAAGAGCTTTCCAACGAGGCATGGCTTTCCCTCCTGGCTCTTCGGGCGTGGGAGCTGTGGCCAGAGACGCGGCCCTACTGGAAAATGCTTTGGGGTCTGTCGCGGCGACGCCATGTGGGCGCCGGTGGCGCCGAGGCTGATTGCCGCCGGAAAACCCGCATCCCCACGGGCTGTGGGGCACGCGAGCGGCTGCCAAAGAGCTTTCCAACGAGGCACGGCTTTCCCTCCTGGCTCTTTGGGCGTGGGAGCTGTGGACAGAGCCACGGCCCTACCGGAAAATGCTTCGCAGGCTGGCGCGGCGGCGCCACGTGGGCGCCGGTGGTGCCGAGGCTGACGGCCGCCGCAAAGCCCGCAGCCCCACGGGCTGTGGGGCCACGCGAGCGGCTGCCAAAGAGCTTTGCAACGAGGCACGGCTTTCCCTCCTGGCTCTTCGGGCGTGGGAGCTGTGGCCAGAGCCGCGGCCCTACCGGAAAATGGTTCGGGGGCTGGCGCGGCAGCGCTAGGTGGGCGCCGGTGGCGCCGAGGCTGACGGCCGCCGCAAAGCCCGCAGCCCCACGGGCTGTGGGGCCACGCGAGCGGCTGCCAAAGAGCTTTCCAACGAGGCACGGCTTTCCCTCCTGGCTCTTTGGGCGTGGGAGCTGTGGCCAGAGACGCGGCCCTACCGGAAAATGCTTCGCAGGCTGGCGCGGTGGTGCCAGGTGGGCGCCGGTGGCGCCGAGGCTGACGGCCGCCGCAAAGCCCGCAGCCCCACGGGCTGTGGGGCCACGCGAGCGGCTGCCAAAGAGCTTTCCAACGAGGCACGGCTTTCCCTCCTGGCTCTTCGGGCGTGGGAGCTGTGGCCAGAGCCGCGGCCCTACCGGAAAATGCTTCGCAGGCTGGCGCGGCGGCGCCAGGTGGGCGCCGGTGGCGCCGAGGCTGACGGCCGCCGCAAAGCCCGCAGCCCCACGGGCTGTGGGGCCACGCGAGCGGCTGCCAAAGAGCTTTCCAACGAGGCACGGCTTTCCCTCCTGGCTCTTCGGGCGTGGGAGCTGTGGCCAGAGCCGCGGCCCTACTGGAAAATGCTTCGCAGGCTGGCGCGGCGGCGCCATGTGGGCGCCGGTGGCGCCAAGGCTGACGGCCGCCGCAAAGCCCGCAGCCCCAAGGTGTGTGGGGCCACGCGAGCCCCTGCCAAAGAGCTTTCCAACGAGGCACGGCTTTCCCTCCTGGCTCTTTTGGCGTGGGAGCTGTGGCCAGAGCCGCGGCCCTACTGGAAAATACTTCGGAAGCTGTCGCGGCGGCGCCACGTGGACGCCGGTGGCGCCGAGGCTGACGGCCGCCGCAAAGCCCGCAGCCCCACGGGCTGTGGGGCCACGCGAGCAGCTGCCAAAGAGCTTTCCAACGAGGCACGGCTTTCCCTCCTGGCTCTTCGGGCGTGGGAGCTGTGGCCAGAGACGCGGCCCTACCGGAAAATGCTTCGGGGGCTGGCGCGGCGGCGCCAGGTGGGCGCCGGTGGCGCCGAGGCTGACGGCCGCCGCAAAGCCCACAGCCCCACGGGCTGTGGGGCCACGCGAGCGGCTGCCAAAGAGCTTTCCAACGAGGCACGGCTTTCCCTCCTGGCTCTTCGGGTGTGGGAGCTGTGGCCAGAGATGCGGCCCTACCGGAAAATGCTTCCCAGGCTGTTGCGGCAGCGCTACGTAGGCGCCGGTGGTGCCAAGGCTGACGGCTGCCGCAAAGCCCGCAGCCCCACGGGCTGTGGGGCCACGCGAGCGACTGCCAAAGAGCTTTCCAACGAGGCACGGCTTTCCCTCCTGGCTCTTCGGGCGTGGCAGCTGTGGCCAGAGGCGCGGCCCTACCAGAAAATGCTTCGGGGGCTGGCGAGGCGGCGGCACGTGGGCGCCGGTGGCGCCGAGGCTGACGGCCGCCGCAAAGCCCGCAGCCCCACGGGCTGTGGGGCCACGCGAGCGGCTGCCAAAGAGCTTTCCAACGAGGCACGGCTTTCCCTCCTGGCTCTTCGGGCGTGGGAGCTGTGGTCAGAGCCGCGGCCCTACCGGAAAATGCTTCGCAGGCTGGCGCGGCGGCGCCACGTGGGCGCCGGTGGCGCCGAGGCTGACGGCCGCTGCAAAGCCCGCAGCCCCACAGGCTGTGGGGCCACGCGAGCGGCTGCCAAAGAGCTTTCCAACGAGGCACGGCTTTCCCTCCTGGCTCTTCGGGCGTGGGAGCTGTGGTCAGAGCCGCGGCCCTACCGGAAAATGCTTCGCAGGCTGGCGCGGCGGCGCCACGTGGGCGCCGGTGGCGCCGAGGCTGACGGCCGCCGCAAAGCCCGAAGCCCCACGGGCTGTGGGGCCACGCGAGCGGCTGCCAAAGAGCTTTCCAACGAGGCACGGCTTTCCCTCCTGGCTCTTCGGGCGTGGGAGCTCTGGCCAGAGACGCGGCCCTACCAGAAAATGCTTCGCAGGCTGGCGCGGCGGCGCCACATAGGCGCCGGTGGCACCGAGGCTGACGGCCGCCGCAAAGCCCGCAGCCCCACGGGCTGTGGGGCCACGCGAGCGGCTGCCAAAGAGCTTTGCAACGAGGCACGGCTTTCCCTCCTGGCTCTTCGGGCGTGGGAGCTGTGGCCAGAGCCGCGGCCCTACCGGAAAATGCTTCGGGGGCTGGCGCGGCGGCGCCAGGTGGGCGCCGGTGGCGCCGAGGCTGACGGCCGCCGCAAAGCCCGCAGCCCCACGGGCTGTGGGGCCACGCGAGCGGCTGCCAAAGAGCTTTCCAACGAGGCACGGCTTTCCCTCCTGGCTCTTCGGGCGTGGGAGCTGTGGCCAGAGACGCGGCCCTACCGGAAAATGCTTCGCAGGCTGGCGCGGTGGTGCCAGGTGGGCGCCGGTGGCGCCGAGGCTGACGGCCGCCGCAAAGCCCGCAGCCCCACGGGCTGTGGGGCCACGCGAGCGGCTGCCAAAGAGCTTTCCAACGAGGCACGGCTTTCCCTCCTGGCTCTTCGGGCGTGGGAGCTGTGGCCAGAGACGCGGCCCTACCGGAAAATGCTTCGCAGGCTGGCGCGGTGGCGCCACGTGGGCGCCGGTGGCGCCGAGGCTGACGGCCGCCGCAAAGCCTGCAGCCCGTGGGGCTGCGGGGTCACACGAGTGGCTGCCAAAGAGCCTTCCAACGAGGCACGGCTTTCCCTCCTGGCTCTTCGGGCGTGGGAGCTGTGGCCAGAGCCGCGGCCCTACCGGAAAATGCTTCGCAGGCTGGCACGGCGGCGCAACGTGGGCGCCGGTGGCGCCGAGGCTGACGGCCGCCGCAAAGCCCGCAGCCCCACGGGCTGTGGGGCCACGCGAGCGGCTGCCAAAGAGCTTTCCAACAAGGCACGGCTTTCCCTCCTGGCTCTTCGGGCATGGGAGCTCTGGCCAGAGCCGCGGCCCTACCGGAAAATGCTTCGGGGACTGGCGAGGCGGCGCCACGTGAGCACCGGTGGCGCCGAGGCTGACGGCCGCCGCAAATCCCGCAGCCCCACGGGCTGTGGGGCCACGCGAGCGGCTGCCAAAGAGCTTTCCAACGAGGCACGGCTTTCCCTCCTGGCTCTTCGGGCGTGGGAGCTGTGGGGACAGCCGCGGCCCTACTGGAAGATACTTCGGGGGCTGTCGCGGTGGCGCCACGTGGACGCCGGTGGCGCCGAGGCTGACGGCCGCTGCAAAGCCCGCAGCCCCACGGGCTGTGGGGCCACGCGAGCAGCTGCCAAAGAGCTTTCCAACGAGGCACGGCTTTCCCTCCTGGCTCTTCGGGCGTGGGAGCTGTGGCCAGAGACGCGGCCCTACCGGAAAATGCTTCGGGGGCTGGCGCGGCGGCGCCAGGTGGGCGCCGGTGGCGCCGAGGCTGACGGCCGCCGCAAAGCCCACAGCCCCACGGGCTGTGGGGCCACGCGAGCGGCTGCCAAAGAGCTTTCCAACGAGGCACGGCTTTCCCTCCTGGCTCTTCGGGTGTGGGAGCTGTGGCCAGAGATGCGGCCCTACCGGAAAATGCTTCCCAGGCTGTTGCGGCAGCGCTACGTAGGCGCCGGTGGTGCCAAGGCTGACGGCTGCCGCAAAGCCCGCAGCCCCACGGGCTGTGGGGCCACGCGAGCGGCTGCCAAAGAGCTTTCCAACGAGGCACGGCTTTCCCTCCTGGCTCTTCGGGCGTGGGAGCTGTGGCCAGAGCCGCGGCCCTACCGGAAAATGCTTCGCAGGCTGGCGCGGCGGCGCCACAAAGGCGCCGGTGGCGCCGAGGCTGACGGCCGCCGCAAAGCCCGCAGACCCACGGGCTGTGGGGCCACGCGAGCGGCTGCCAAAGAGCTTTCCAACGAGGCACGGCTTTCCCTCCTGGCTCTTCGGGCGTGGGAGCTGTGGTCAGAGCCGCGGCCCTACCGGAAAATGCTTCGGGGGCTGGCGCGGCGGCGCCACGTGGGCGCCGGTGGCGCCGAGGCTGACGGCCGCTGCAAAGCCCGCAGCCCCACGGGCTGTGGGGCCACGCGAGCGGCTGCCAAAGAGCTTTCCAACGAGGCACGGCTTTCCCTCCTGGCTCTTCGGGCGTGGGAGCTGTGGTCAGAGCCGCGGCCCTACCGGAAAATGCTTCGCAGGCTGGCGCGGCGGCGCCACGTGGGCGCCGGTGGCGCCGAGGCTGACGGCCGCCGCAAAGCCCGAAGCCCCACGGGCTGTGGGGCCACGCGAGCGGCTGCCAAAGAGCTTTCCAACGAGGCACGGCTTTCCCTCCTGGCTCTTCGGGCGTGGGAGCTGTGGCCAGAGCCGCGGCCCTACTGGAAAATGCTTCGGGGGCTGGCGCGGCGGCGCCACGTGGGCGCCGGTGGCCCCGAGGCTGACGGCCGCCGGAAAGCCCGCAGCCCCACGGGCTGTGGGGCCACGCGAGTGGCTGCCAAAGAGCTTTCCAACGAGGCACGGCTTTCCCTCCTGGCTCTTCGGGCGTGGGAGCTGTGGCCAGAGACGCGGCCCTACCGGAAAATGCTTCGCAGGCTGGCGCGGCGGCGCCAGGTGTGCGCCGGTGGCGCCGAGGCTGACGTCCGCCGCAAAGCCCGCAGCCCCACGGGCTGTGGGGCCACGCGAGCGGCTGCCAAAGAGCTTTCCAACGAGGCACGGCTTTCCCTCCTGGCTCTTCGGGCGTGGGAGCTGTGGCCAGAGCCGCGGCCCTACCGGAAAATGCTTCGCAGGCTGGCGCGGCGGCGCCACGTGGGTGCCGGTGGCACCGAGGCTGACGGCCGCCGGAAAGCCCGCAGCCCCACGGGCTGTGGGGCCACGCGAGCGGCTGCCAAAGAGCTTTCCAACGAGGCACGGCTTTCCCTCCTGGCTCTTCGGGCGTGGGAGCTGTGGCCAGAGACGCGGCCCTACCGGAAAATGCTTCGCAGGCTGGCGCGGCGGCGCCAGGTGGGCGCCGGTGGCGCCGAGGCTGACGGCCGCCGCAAAGCCTGCAGCCCCACGGGCTGTGGGGCCACGCGAGCGGCTGCCAAAGAGCTTTGCAACGAGGCACGGCTTTCCCTCCTGGCTCTTCGGGCGTGGGAGCTGTGGCCAGAGACGCGGCCCTACCGGAAAATGCTTCGGGGGCTGGCGCGGCGGCGCCAGGTGGGCGCCGGTGGTGCCGAGGCTCACGGCCGCCGCAAAGCCCGCAGCCCCACGGGCTGTGGGGCCACGCGAGCGGCTGCCAAAGAGCTTTCCAACGAGGCACGGCTTTCCCTCCTGGCTCTTCGGGCGTGGGAGCTGTGGCCAGAGCCGCGGCCCTACCGGAAAATGCTTCGGGGGCTGGCACGGCGGCGCCAGGTGGGCGCCGGTGGCGCCGAGGCTGACGGCCGCCGCAAAGCCCGCATCCCCACGGGCTGTGGGGCCACGCGAGCGGCTGCCAAAGAGCTTTCCAACGAGGCACGGCTTTCCCTCCTGGCTCTTCGGGCGTGGGAGCTGTGGCCAGAGCCGCGGCCCTACTGGAAAATGCTTTGGGGGCTGGCGCGGCGGCGCCAGGTGGGCGCCGGTGGCGCTGAGGCTGACGTCCGCCGCAAAGCCCGCAGCCCCACGGGCTGTGGGGCCACGCGAGCGGCTGCCAAAGAGCTTTGCAACGAGGCACGGCTTTCCCTCCTGGCTCTTCGGGCGTGGGAGCTGTGGCCAGAGCCGCGGCCCTACCGGAAAATGCTTCGGGGGCTGGCGCGGCGGCGCCAGGTGGGCGCCGGTGGCGCCGAGGCTGACGGCCGCCGCAAAGCCCGCAGCCCCACGGGCTGTGGGGCCACGCGAGCGGCTGCCAAAGAGCTTTCCAACGAGGCACGGCTTTCCCTCCTGGCTCTTCGGGCGTGGGAGCTGTGGCCAGAGACGCGGCCCTACCGGAAAATGCTTCGCAGGCTGGCGCGGTGGTGCCAGGTGGGCGCCGGTGGCGCCGAGGCTGACGGCCGCCGCAAAGCCCGCAGCCCCACGGGCTGTGGGGCCACGCGAGCGGCTGCCAAAGAGCTTTCCAACGAGGCACGGCTTTCCCTCCTGGCTCTTCGGGCGTGGGAGCTGTGGCCAGAGACGCGGCCCTACCGGAAAATGCTTCGCAGGCTGGCGCGGTGGCGCCACGTGGGCGCCGGTGGCGCCGAGGCTGACGGCCGCCGCAAAGCCTGCAGCCCGTGGGGCTGCGGGGTCACACGAGTGGCTGCCAAAGAGCCTTCCAACGAGGCACGGCTTTCCCTCCTGGCTCTTCGGGCGTGGGAGCTGTGGCCAGAGCCGCGGCCCTACCGGAAAATGCTTCGCAGGCTGGCACGGCGGCGCAACGTGGGCGCCGGTGGCGCCGAGGCTGACGGCCGCCGCAAAGCCCGCAGCCCCACGGGCTGTGGGGCCACGCGAGCGGCTGCCAAAGAGCTTTCCAACAAGGCACGGCTTTCCCTCCTGGCTCTTCGGGCATGGGAGCTCTGGCCAGAGCCGCGGCCCTACCGGAAAATGCTTCGGGGACTGGCGAGGCGGCGCCACGTGAGCACCGGTGGCGCCGAGGCTGACGGCCGCCGCAAATCCCGCAGCCCCACGGGCTGTGGGGCCACGCGAGCGGCTGCCAAAGAGCTTTCCAACGAGGCACGGCTTTCCCTCCTGGCTCTTCGGGCGTGGGAGCTGTGGGGACAGCCGCGGCCCTACTGGAAGATACTTCGGGGGCTGTCGCGGTGGCGCCACGTGGACGCCGGTGGCGCCGAGGCTGACGGCCGCTGCAAAGCCCGCAGCCCCACGGGCTGTGGGGCCACGCGAGCAGCTGCCAAAGAGCTTTCCAACGAGGCACGGCTTTCCCTCCTGGCTCTTCGGGCGTGGGAGCTGTGGCCAGAGACGCGGCCCTACCGGAAAATGCTTCGGGGGCTGGCGCGGCGGCGCCAGGTGGGCGCCGGTGGCGCCGAGGCTGACGGCCGCCGCAAAGCCCACAGCCCCACGGGCTGTGGGGCCACGCGAGCGGCTGCCAAAGAGCTTTCCAACGAGGCACGGCTTTCCCTCCTGGCTCTTCGGGTGTGGGAGCTGTGGCCAGAGATGCGGCCCTACCGGAAAATGCTTCCCAGGCTGTTGCGGCAGCGCTACGTAGGCGCCGGTGGTGCCAAGGCTGACGGCTGCCGCAAAGCCCGCAGCCCCACGGGCTGTGGGGCCACGCGAGCGGCTGCCAAAGAGCTTTCCAACGAGGCACGGCTTTCCCTCCTGGCTCTTCGGGCGTGGGAGCTGTGGCCAGAGCCGCGGCCCTACCGGAAAATGCTTCGCAGGCTGGCGCGGCGGCGCCACAAAGGCGCCGGTGGCGCCGAGGCTGACGGCCGCCGCAAAGCCCGCAGACCCACGGGCTGTGGGGCCACGCGAGCGGCTGCCAAAGAGCTTTCCAACGAGGCACGGCTTTCCCTCCTGGCTCTTCGGGCGTGGGAGCTGTGGTCAGAGCCGCGGCCCTACCGGAAAATGCTTCGGGGGCTGGCGCGGCGGCGCCACGTGGGCGCCGGTGGCGCCGAGGCTGACGGCCGCTGCAAAGCCCGCAGCCCCACGGGCTGTGGGGCCACGCGAGCGGCTGCCAAAGAGCTTTCCAACGAGGCACGGCTTTCCCTCCTGGCTCTTCGGGCGTGGGAGCTGTGGTCAGAGCCGCGGCCCTACCGGAAAATGCTTCGCAGGCTGGCGCGGCGGCGCCACGTGGGCGCCGGTGGCGCCGAGGCTGACGGCCGCCGCAAAGCCCGAAGCCCCACGGGCTGTGGGGCCACGCGAGCGGCTGCCAAAGAGCTTTCCAACGAGGCACGGCTTTCCCTCCTGGCTCTTCGGGCGTGGGAGCTGTGGCCAGAGCCGCGGCCCTACTGGAAAATGCTTCGGGGGCTGGCGCGGCGGCGCCACGTGGGCGCCGGTGGCCCCGAGGCTGACGGCCGCCGGAAAGCCCGCAGCCCCACGGGCTGTGGGGCCACGCGAGTGGCTGCCAAAGAGCTTTCCAACGAGGCACGGCTTTCCCTCCTGGCTCTTCGGGCGTGGGAGCTGTGGCCAGAGCCGCGGCCCTACCGGAAAATGCTTCGGGGGCTGGCGCGGCGGCGCCAGGTGTGCGCCGGTGGCGCCGAGGCTGACGTCCGCCGCAAAGCCCGCAGCCCCACGGGCTGTGGGGCCACGCGAGCGGCTGCCAAAGAGCTTTCCAACGAGGCACGGCTTTCCCTCCTGGCTCTTCGGGCGTGGGAGCTGTGGCCAGAGCCGCGGCCCTACCGGAAAATGCTTCGCAGGCTGGCGCGGCGGCGCCACGTGGGTGCCGGTGGCACCGAGGCTGACGGCCGCCGGAAAGCCCGCAGCCCCACGGGCTGTGGGGCCACGCGAGCGGCTGCCAAAGAGCTTTCCAACGAGGCACGGCTTTCCCTCCTGGCTCTTCGGGCGTGGGAGCTGTGGCCAGAGACGCGGCCCTACCGGAAAATGCTTCGCAGGCTGGCGCGGCGGCGCCAGGTGGGCGCCGGTGGCGCCGAGGCTGACGGCCGCCGCAAAGCCTGCAGCCCCACGGGCTGTGGGGCCACGCGAGCGGCTGCCAAAGAGCTTTGCAACGAGGCACGGCTTTCCCTCCTGGCTCTTCGGGCGTGGGAGCTGTGGCCAGAGACGCGGCCCTACCGGAAAATGCTTCGGGGGCTGGCGCGGCGGCGCCAGGTGGGCGCCGGTGGTGCCGAGGCTCACGGCCGCCGCAAAGCCCGCAGCCCCACGGGCTGTGGGGCCACGCGAGCGGCTGCCAAAGAGCTTTCCAACGAGGCACGGCTTTCCCTCCTGGCTCTTCGGGCGTGGGAGCTGTGGCCAGAGCCGCGGCCCTACCGGAAAATGCTTCGGGGGCTGGCACGGCGGCGCCAGGTGGGCGCCGGTGGCGCCGAGGCTGACGGCCGCCGCAAAGCCCGCATCCCCACGGGCTGTGGGGCCACGCGAGCGGCTGCCAAAGAGCTTTCCAACGAGGCACGGCTTTCCCTCCTGGCTCTTCGGGCGTGGGAGCTGTGGCCAGAGCCGCGGCCCTACTGGAAAATGCTTTGGGGGCTGGCGCGGCGGCGCCAGGTGGGCGCCGGTGGCGCTGAGGCTGACGTCCGCCGCAAAGCCCGCAGCCCCACGGGCTGTGGGGCCACGCGAGCGGCTGCCAAAGAGCTTTCCAACGAGGCACGGCTTTCCCTCCTGGCTCTTCGGGCGTGGGAGCTGTGGCCAGAGCCGCGGCCCTACCGGAAAATGCTTCGCAGGATGGCGCGGCGGCGCCACATAGGCGCCGGTGGCGCCGAGGCTGACGGCCGCCGCAAAGCCCGCAGCCCCACGGGCGGTGGGGCCACGCGAGCGGCTGCCAAAGAGCTTTCCAACGAGGCACGGCTTTCCCTCCTGGCTCTTCGGGCGTGGGAGCTGTGGCCAGAGACGCGGCCCTACCGGAAAATGCTTCGGGGGCTGGCGCAGCGGCGGCAGGTGGGCGCCGGTGGCGCCGAAACTGACGGCCGCCGCAAAGCCCGCAGCCCCACGGTGTGTGGGGCCACGCGAGCGGCTGCCAAAGAGCTTTCCAAGGAGGCACGGCTTTCCCTCCTGGCTCTTCGGGCGTGGGAGCTGTGGCCAGAGCCGCGGCCCTACCGGAAAATGCTTCGGGGGCTGGTGCGGCGGCGCCAGGTGGGTACCGGTGGCGCCGAGGCTGACGGCCGCCGCAAAGCCCGCAGCCGCACGGGCTGTGGGGCCACGCGAGCGGCTGCCAAAGAGCTTTCCAACGAGGCACGGCTTTCCCTCCTGGCTCTTCGGGTGTGGGAGCTGTGGCCAGAGACGCGGCCCTACCCGAAAATGCTTCGCAGGCTGGCGCGGCGGCGCCACATAGGCGCCGGTGGCACCGAGGCTGACGGCCGCCGGAAAGCCCGCAGCCCCACGGGCTGTGGGGCCACGTGAGCGGCTGCCAAAGAGCTTTCCAACGAGGCACGGCTTTCCCTCCTGGCTCTTCGGGCGTGGGAGCTGTGGCCAGAGCCGCGGCCCTACTCGAAAATACTTTGGGGGCTGGCGCGGCGGCGCCACGTGGGCGCCGGTTGCGCCGAGGCTGATTGCCGCCGCAAAGCCCACAGCCCCATGGGCTGTGGGGCCACGCGAGCGGCTGCCAAAGAGCTTTCCAACGAGGCATGGCTTTCCCTCCTGGCTCTTCGGGCGTGGGAGCTGTGGCCAGAGACGCGGCCCTACTGGAAAATGCTTTGGGGTCTGTCGCGGCGACGCCATGTGGGCGCCGGTGGCGCCGAGGCTGATTGCCGCCGGAAAGCCCGCAGCCCCACGGGCTGTGGGGCCACGCGAGCGGCTGCCAAAGAGCTTTCCAACGAGGCACGGCTTTCCCTCCTGGCTCTTTGGGCGTGGGAGCTGTGGACAGAGCCACGGCCCTACCGGAAAATGCTTCGCAGGCTGGCGCGGCGGCGCCACGTGGGCGCCGGTGGTGCCGAGGCTGACGGCCGCCGCAAAGCCCGCAGCCCCACGGGCTGTGGGGCCACGCGAGCGGCTGCCAAAGAGCTTTGCAACGAGGCACGGCTTTCCCTCCTGGCTCTTCGGGCGTGGGAGCTGTGGCCAGAGCCGCGGCCCTACCGGAAAATGGTTCGGGGGATGGCGCGGCAGCGCTAGGTGGGCGCCGGTGGCGCCGAGGCTGACGGCCGCCGCAAAGCCCGCAGCCCCACGGGCTGTGGGGCCACGCGAGCGGCTGCCAAAGAGCTTTCCAACGAGGCACGGCTTTCCCTCCTGGCTCTTCGGGCGTGGGAGCTGTGGCCAGAGCCGCGGCCCTACCGGAAAATGCTTCGCAGGCTGGCGCGGTGGTGCCAGGTGGGCGCCGGTGGCGCCGAGGCTGACGGCCACCGCAAAGCCCGCAGGTCCATGGGCTGTGGGGCTACGCGAGCGGCTGCCAAAGAGCTTTCCAACGAGGCACGGCTTTCCCTCCTGGCTCTTCGGGCGTGGGAGCTGTGGCCAGAGACGCGGCCCTACCGGAAAATGCTTCGGGGGCTGGCGCGGCGGCGCCAGGTGGGCGCCGGTGGCGCCGAGGCTGACGGCCGCCGCAAAGCCCACAGCCCCACGGGCTGTGGGGCCACGCGAGCGGCTGCCAAAGAGCTTTCCAACGAGGCACGGCTTTCCCTCCTGGCTCTTCGGGCGTGGGAGCTGTGGCCAGAGATGCGGCCCTACCGGAAAATGCTTCCCAGGCTGTTGCGGCAGCGCTACGTAGGCGCCGGTGGTGCCAAGGCTGACGGCTGCCGCAAAGCCCGCAGCCCCACGGGTTGTGGGGCCACGCGAGCGGCTGCCAAAGAGCTTTCCAACGAGGCACGGCTTTCCCTCCTGGCTCTTCGGGCGTGGCAGCTGTGGCCAGAGGCGCGGCCCTACCAGAAAATGCTTCGGGGGCTGGCGAGGCGGCGGCACGTGGGCGCCGGTGGCGCCGAGGCTGACGGCCGCCGCAAAGCCCGCAGCCCCACGGGCTGTGGGGCCACGCGAGCGGCTGCCAAAGAGCTTTCCAACGAGGCACGGCTTTCCCTCCTGGCTCTTCGGGCGTGGGAGCTGTGGTCAGAGCCGCGGCCCTACCGGAAAATGCTTCGCAGGCTGGCGCGGCGGCGCCACGTGGGCGCCGGTGGCGCCGAGGCTGACGGCCGCTGCAAAGCCCGCAGGCCCACAGGCTGTGGGGCCACGCGAGCGGCTGCCAAAGAGCTTTCCAACGAGGCACGGCTTTCTCTCCTGGCTCTTCGGGCGTGGGAGCTGTGGTCAGAGCCGCGGCCCTACCGGAAAATGCTTCGCAGGCTGGCGCGGTGGCGCCACGTGGGCGCCGGTGGCGCCGAGGCTGACGGCCGCCGCAAAGCCCGAAGCCCCACGGGCTGTGGGGCCACGCGAGCGGCTGCCAAAGAGCTTTCCAACGAGGCACGGCTTTCCCTCCTGGCTCTTCGGGCGTGGGAGCTCTGGCCAGAGACGCGGCCCTACCGGAAAATGCTTCGCAGGATGGCGCGGCGGCGCCACATAGGCGCCGGTGGCACCGAGGCTGACGGCCGCCGCAAAGCCCGCAGCCCCACGGGCTGTGGGGCCACGCGAGCGGCTGCCAAAGAGCTTTCCAACGAGGCACGGCTTTCCCTCCTGGCTCTTCGGGCGTGGGAGCTGTGGCCAGAGCCGCGGCCCTACCGGAAAATGCTTCGCAGGCTGGCGCGGCGGCGCCAGGTGGGCGCCGGTGGCGCCGAGGCTGACGGCCGCCGCAAAGCCCGCAGCCCCACGGGCTGTGGGGCCACGCGAGCGGCTGCCAAAGAGCTTTCCAACGAGGCACGGCTTTCCCTCCTGGCTCTTCGGGCGTGGGAGCTGTGGCCAGAGCCGCGGCCCTACCGGAAAATGCTTCGCAGGCTGGCGCGGTGGTGCCAGGTGGGCGCCGGTGGCGCCGAGGCTGACGGCCGCCGCAAAGCCCGCAGCCCCACGGGCTGTGGGGCCACGCGAGCGGCTGCCAAAGAGCTTTCCAACGAGGCACGGCTTTCCCTCCTGGCTCTTCGGGCGTGGGAGCTGTGGCCAGAGCCGCGGCCCTACCGGAAAATGCTTCGCAGGCTGGCGCGGTGGCGCCACGTGGGCGCCGGTGGCGCCGAGGCTGACGGCCGCCGCAAAGCCTGCAGCCCGTGGGGCTGCGGGGTCACACGAGTGGCTGCCAAAGAGCCTTCCAACGAGGCACGGCTTTCCCTCCTGGCTCTTCGGGCATGGGAGCTGTGGCCAGAGCCGCGGCCCTACCGGAAAATGCTTCGCAGGCTGGCACGGCGGCGCAACGTGGGCGCCGGTGGCGCCGAGGCTGACGGCCGCCGCAAAGCCCGCAGCCCCACGGGCTGTGGGGCCACGCGAGCGGCTGCCAAAGAGCTTTCCAACGAGGCACGGCTTTCCCTCCTGGCTCTTCGGGCGTGGGAGCTGTGGTCAGAGCCGCGGCCCTACCGGAAAATGCTTCGCAGGCTGGCGCGGCGGCGCCACGTGGGCGCCGGTGGCGCCGAGGCTGACGGCCGCCGCAAAGCCCGAAGCCCCACGGGCTGTGGGGCCACGCGAGCGGCTGCCAAAGAGCTTTCCAACGAGGCACGGCTTTCCCTCCTGGCTCTTCGGGCGTGGGAGCTGTGGCCAGAGCCGCGGCCCTACTGGAAAATGCTTCGGGGGCTGGCGCGGCGGCGCCACGTGGGCGCCGGTGGCCCCGAGGCTGACGGCCGCCGGAAAGCCCGCAGCCCCACGGGCTGTGGGGCCACGCGAGTGGCTGCCAAAGAGCTTTCCAACGAGGCACGGCTTTCCCTCCTGGCTCTTCGGGCGTGGGAGCTGTGGCCAGAGCCGCGGCCCTACCGGAAAATGCTTCGGGGGCTGGCGCGGCGGCGCCAGGTGTGCGCCGGTGGCGCCGAGGCTGACGTCCGCCGCAAAGCCCGCAGCCCCACGGGCTGTGGGGCCACGCGAGCGGCTGCCAAAGAGCTTTCCAACGAGGCACGGCTTTCCCTCCTGGCTCTTCGGGCGTGGGAGCTGTGGCCAGAGCCGCGGCCCTACCGGAAAATGCTTCGCAGGCTGGCGCGGCGGCGCCACGTGGGTGCCGGTGGCACCGAGGCTGACGGCCGCCGGAAAGCCCGCAGCCCCACGGGCTGTGGGGCCACGCGAGCGGCTGCCAAAGAGCTTTCCAACGAGGCACGGCTTTCCCTCCTGGCTCTTCGGGCGTGGGAGCTGTGGCCAGAGACGCGGCCCTACCGGAAAATGCTTCGCAGGCTGGCGCGGCGGCGCCAGGTGGGCGCCGGTGGCGCCGAGGCTGACGGCCGCCGCAAAGCCTGCAGCCCCACGGGCTGTGGGGCCACGCGAGCGGCTGCCAAAGAGCTTTGCAACGAGGCACGGCTTTCCCTCCTGGCTCTTCGGGCGTGGGAGCTGTGGCCAGAGACGCGGCCCTACCGGAAAATGCTTCGGGGGCTGGCTCGGCGGCGCCAGGTGGGCGCCGGTGGTGCCGAGGCTCACGGCCGCCGCAAAGCCCGCAGCCCCACGGGCTGTGGGGCCACGCGAGCGGCTGCCAAAGAGCTTTCCAACGAGGCACGGCTTTCCCTCCTGGCTCTTCGGGCGTGGGAGCTGTGGCCAGAGCCGCGGCCCTACCGGAAAATGCTTCGGGGGCTGGCACGGCGGCGCCAGGTGGGCGCCGGTGGCGCCGAGGCTGACGGCCGCCGCAAAGCCCGCATCCCCACGGGCTGTGGGGCCACGCGAGCGGCTGCCAAAGAGCTTTCCAACGAGGCACGGCTTTCCCTCCTGGCTCTTCGGGCGTGGGAGCTGTGGCCAGAGCCGCGGCCCTACTGGAAAATGCTTTGGGGGCTGGCGCGGCGGCGCCAGGTGGGCGCCGGTGGCGCTGAGGCTGACGTCCGCCGCAAAGCCCGCAGCCCCACGGGCTGTGGGGCCACGCGAGCGGCTGCCAAAGAGCTTTCCAACGAGGCACGGCTTTCCCTCCTGGCTCTTCGGGCGTGGGAGCTGTGGCCAGAGCCGCGGCCCTACCGGAAAATGCTTCGCAGGATGGCGCGGCGGCGCCACATAGGCGCCGGTGGCGCCGAGGCTGACGGCCGCCGCAAAGCCCGCAGCCCCACGGGCGGTGGGGCCACGCGAGCGGCTGCCAAAGAGCTTTCCAACGAGGCACGGCTTTCCCTCCTGGCTCTTCGGGCGTGGGAGCTGTGGCCAGAGACGCGGCCCTACCGGAAAATGCTTCGGGGGCTGGCGCAGCGGCGGCAGGTGGGCGCCGGTGGCGCCGAAACTGACGGCCGCCGCAAAGCCCGCAGCCCCACGGTGTGTGGGGCCACGCGAGCGGCTGCCAAAGAGCTTTCCAAGGAGGCACGGCTTTCCCTCCTGGCTCTTCGGGCGTGGGAGCTGTGGCCAGAGCCGCGGCCCTACCGGAAAATGCTTCGGGGGCTGGTGCGGCGGCGCCAGGTGGGTACCGGTGGCGCCGAGGCTGACGGCCGCCGCAAAGCCCGCAGCCGCACGGGCTGTGGGGCCACGCGAGCGGCTGCCAAAGAGCTTTCCAACGAGGCACGGCTTTCCCTCCTGGCTCTTCGGGTGTGGGAGCTGTGGCCAGAGACGCGGCCCTACCCGAAAATGCTTCGCAGGCTGGCGCGGCGGCGCCACATAGGCGCCGGTGGCACCGAGGCTGACGGCCGCCGGAAAGCCCGCAGCCCCACGGGCTGTGGGGCCACGCGAGCGGCTGCCAAAGAGCTTTCCAACGAGGCACGGCTTTCCCTCCTGGCTCTTCGGGCGTGGGAGCTGTGGCCAGAGCCGCGGCCCTACTCGAAAATACTTTGGGGGCTGGCGCGGCGGCGCCACGTGGGCGCCGGTTGCGCCGAGGCTGATTGCCGCCGCAAAGCCCACAGCCCCATGGGCTGTGGGGCCACGCGAGCGGCTGCCAAAGAGCTTTCCAACGAGGCATGGCTTTCCCTCCTGGCTCTTCGGGCGTGGGAGCTGTGGCCAGAGACGCGGCCCTACTGGAAAATGCTTTGGGGTCTGTCGCGGCGACGCCATGTGGGCGCCGGTGGCGCCGAGGCTGATTGCCGCCGGAAAGCCCGCAGCCCCACGGGCTGTGGGGCACGCGAGCGGCTGCCAAAGAGCTTTCCAACGAGGCACGGCTTTCCCTCCTGGCTCTTTGGGCGTGGGAGCTGTGGACAGAGCCACGGCCCTACCGGAAAATGCTTCGCAGGCTGGCGCGGCGGCGCCACGTGGGCGCCGGTGGTGCCGAGGCTGACGGCCGCCGCAAAGCCCGCAGCCCCACGGGCTGTGGGGCCACGCGAGCGGCTGCCAAAGAGCTTTGCAACGAGGCACGGCTTTCCCTCCTGGCTCTTCGGGCGTGGGAGCTGTGGCCAGAGCCGCGGCCCTACCGGAAAATGGTTCGGGGGCTGGCGCGGCAGCGCTAGGTGGGCGCCGGTGGCGCCGAGGCTGACGGCCGCCGCAAAGCCCGCAGCCCCACGGGCTGTGGGGCCACGCGAGCGGCTGCCAAAGAGCTTTCCAACGAGGCACGGCTTTCCCTCCTGGCTCTTTGGGCGTGGGAGCTGTGGCCAGAGACGCGGCCCTACCGGAAAATGCTTCGCAGGCTGGCGCGGTGGTGCCAGGTGGGCGCCGGTGGCGCCGAGGCTGACGGCCGCCGCAAAGCCCGCAGCCCCACGGGCTGTGGGGCCACGCGAGCGGCTGCCAAAGAGCTTTCCAACGAGGCACGGCTTTCCCTCCTGGCTCTTCGGGCGTGGGAGCTGTGGCCAGAGCCGCGGCCCTACCGGAAAATGCTTCGCAGGCTGGCGCGGCGGCGCCAGGTGGGCGCCGGTGGCGCCGAGGCTGACGGCCGCCGCAAAGCCCGCAGCCCCACGGGCTGTGGGGCCACGCGAGCGGCTGCCAAAGAGCTTTCCAACGAGGCACGGCTTTCCCTCCTGGCTCTTCGGGCGTGGGAGCTGTGGCCAGAGCCGCGGCCCTACCGGAAAATGCTTCGCAGGCTGGCGCGGTGGTGCCAGGTGGGCGCCGGTGGCGCCGAGGCTGACGGCCACCGCAAAGCCCGCAGGTCCATGGGCTGTGGGGCTACGCGAGCGGCTGCCAAAGAGCTTTCCAACGAGGCACGGCTTTCCCTCCTGGCTCTTCGGGCGTGGGAGCTGTGGCCAGAGACGCGGCCCTACCGGAAAATGCTTCGGGGGCTGGCGCGGCGGCGCCAGGTGGGCGCCGGTGGCGCCGAGGCTGACGGCCGCCGCAAAGCCCACAGCCCCACGGGCTGTGGGGCCACGCGAGCGGCTGCCAAAGAGCTTTCCAACGAGGCACGGCTTTCCCTCCTGGCTCTTCGGGTGTGGGAGCTGTGGCCAGAGATGCGGCCCTACCGGAAAATGCTTCCCAGGCTGTTGCGGCAGCGCTACGTAGGCGCCGGTGGTGCCAAGGCTGACGGCTGCCGCAAAGCCCGCAGCCCCACGGGTTGTGGGGCCACGCGAGCGGCTGCCAAAGAGCTTTCCAACGAGGCACGGCTTTCCCTCCTGGCTCTTCGGGCGTGGCAGCTGTGGCCAGAGGCGCGGCCCTACCAGAAAATGCTTCGGGGGCTGGCGAGGCGGCGGCACGTGGGCGCCGGTGGCGCCGAGGCTGACGGCCGCCGCAAAGCCCGCAGCCCCACGGGCTGTGGGGCCACGCGAGCGGCTGCCAAAGAGCTTTCCAACGAGGCACGGCTTTCCCTCCTGGCTCTTCGGGCGTGGGAGCTGTGGTCAGAGCCGCGGCCCTACCGGAAAATGCTTCGCAGGCTGGCGCGGCGGCGCCACGTGGGCGCCGGTGGCGCCGAGGCTGACGGCCGCTGCAAAGCCCGCAGGCCCACAGGCTGTGGGGCCACGCGAGCGGCTGCCAAAGAGCTTTCCAACGAGGCACGGCTTTCTCTCCTGGCTCTTCGGGCGTGGGAGCTGTGGTCAGAGCCGCGGCCCTACCGGAAAATGCTTCGCAGGCTGGCGCGGTGGCGCCACGTGGGCGCCGGTGGCGCCGAGGCTGACGGCCGCCGCAAAGCCCGAAGCCCCACGGGCTGTGGGGCCACGCGAGCGGCTGCCAAAGAGCTTTCCAACGAGGCACGGCTTTCCCTCCTGGCTCTTCGGGCGTGGGAGCTCTGGCCAGAGACGCGGCCCTACCGGAAAATGCTTCGCAGGATGGCGCGGCGGCGCCACATAGGCGCCGGTGGCACCGAGGCTGACGGCCGCCGCAAAGCCCGCAGCCCCACGGGCTGTGGGGCCACGCGAGCGGCTGCCAAAGAGCTTTCCAACGAGGCACGGCTTTCCCTCCTGGCTCTTCGGGCGTGGGAGCTGTGGCCAGAGCCGCGGCCCTACCGGAAAATGCTTCGCAGGCTGGCGCGGCGGCGCCAGGTGGGCGCCGGTGGCGCCGAGGCTGACGGCCGCCGCAAAGCCCGCAGCCCCACGGGCTGTGGGGCCACGCGAGCGGCTGCCAAAGAGCTTTCCAACGAGGCACGGCTTTCCCTCCTGGCTCTTCGGGCGTGGGAGCTGTGGCCAGAGCCGCGGCCCTACCGGAAAATGCTTCGCAGGCTGGCGCGGTGGTGCCAGGTGGGCGCCGGTGGCGCCGAGGCTGACGGCCGCCGCAAAGCCCGCAGCCCCACGGGCTGTGGGGCCACGCGAGCGGCTGCCAAAGAGCTTTCCAACGAGGCACGGCTTTCCCTCCTGGCTCTTCGGGCGTGGGAGCTGTGGCCAGAGCCGCGGCCCTACCGGAAAATGCTTCGCAGGCTGGCGCGGTGGCGCCACGTGGGCGCCGGTGGCGCCGAGGCTGACGGCCGCCGCAAAGCCTGCAGCCCGTGGGGCTGCGGGGTCACACGAGTGGCTGCCAAAGAGCCTTCCAACGAGGCACGGCTTTCCCTCCTGGCTCTTCGGGCATGGGAGCTGTGGCCAGAGCCGCGGCCCTACCGGAAAATGCTTCGCAGGCTGGCACGGCGGCGCAACGTGGGCGCCGGTGGCGCCGAGGCTGACGGCCGCCGCAAAGCCCGCAGCCCCACGGGCTGTGGGGCCACGCGAGCGGCTGCCAAAGAGCTTTCCAACAAGGCACGGCTTTCCCTCCTGGCTCTTCGGGCATGGGAGCTCTGGCCAGAGCCGCGGCCCTACCGGAAAATGCTTCGGGGACTGGCGAGGCGGCGCCACGTGAGCACCGGTGGCGCCGAGGCTGATGGCCGCCGCAAATCCCGCAGCCCCACGGGCTGTGGGGCCACGCGAGCGGCTGCCAAAGAGCTTTCCAACGAGGCACGGCTTTCCCTCCTGGCTCTTCGGGCGTGGGAGCTGTGGGGACAGCCGCGGCCCTACTGGAAAATACTTCGGGGGCTGTCGCGGTGGCGCCACGTGGACGCCGGTGGCGCCGAGGCTGACGGCCGCTGCAAAGCCCGCAGCCCCACGGGCTGTGGGGCCACGCGAGCAGCTGCCAAAGAGCTTTCCAACGAGGCACGGCTTTCCCTCCTGGCTCTTCGGGCGTGGGAGCTGTGGCCAGAGACGCGGCCCTACCGGAAAATGCTTCGGGGGCTGGCGCGGCGGCGCCAGGTGGGCGCCGGTGGCGCCGAGGCTGACGGCCGCCGCAAAGCCCACAGCCCCACGGGCTGTGGGGCCACGCGAGCGGCTGCCAAAGAGCTTTCCAACGAGGCACGGCTTTCCCTCCTGGCTCTTCGGGTGTGGGAGCTGTGGCCAGAGATGCGGCCCTACCGGAAAATGTTTCCCAGGCTGTTGCGGCAGCGCTACGTAGGCGCCGGTGGTGCCAAGGCTGACGGCTGCCGCAAAGCCCGCAGCCCCACGGGCTGTGGGGCCACGCGAGCGGCTGCCAAAGAGCTTTCCAACGAGGCACGGCTTTCCCTCCTGGCTCTTCGGGCGTGGGAGCTGTGGCCAGAGCCGCGGCCCTACCGGAAAATGCTTCGCAGGCTGGCGCGGCGGCGCCACAAAGGCGCCGGTGGCGCCGAGGCTGACGGCCGCCGCAAAGCCCGCAGACCCACGGGCTGTGGGGCCACGCGAGCGGCTGCCAAAGAGCTTTCCAACGAGGCACGGCTTTCCCTCCTGGCTCTTCGGGCGTGGGAGCTGTGGTCAGAGCCGCGGCCCTACCGGAAAATGCTTCGGGGGCTGGCGCGGCGGCGCCACGTGGGCGCCGGTGGCGCCGAGGCTGACGGCCGCTGCAAAGCCCGCAGCCCCACGGGCTGTGGGGCCACGCGAGCGGCTGCCAAAGAGCTTTCCAACGAGGCACGGCTTTCCCTCCTGGCTCTTCGGGCGTGGGAGCTGTGGTCAGAGCCGCGGCCCTACCGGAAAATGCTTCGCAGGCTGGCGCGGCGGCGCCACGTGGGCGCCGGTGGCGCCGAGGCTGACGGCCGCCGCAAAGCCCGAAGCCCCACGGGCTGTGGGGCCACGCGAGCGGCTGCCAAAGAGCTTTCCAACGAGGCACGGCTTTCCCTCCTGGCTCTTCGGGCGTGGGAGCTGTGGCCAGAGCCGCGGCCCTACTGGAAAATGCTTCGGGGGCTGGCGCGGCGGCGCCACGTGGGCGCCGGTGGCCCCGAGGCTGACGGCCGCCGCAAAGCCCGCAGCCCCACGGGCTGTGGGGCCACGCGAGCGGCTGCCAAAGAGCTTTCCAACGAGGCACGGCTTTCCCTCCTGGCTCTTCGGGCGTGGGAGCTGTGGCCAGAGCCGCGGCCCTACCCGAAAATGCTTCGGGGGCTGGCGCGGCGGCGCCAGGTGTGCGCCGGTGGCGCCGAGGCTGACGTCCGCCGCAAAGCCCGCAGCCCCACGGGCTGTGGGGCCACGCGAGCGGCTGCCAAAGAGCTTTCCAACGAGGCACGGCTTTCCCTCCTGGCTCTTCGGGCGTGGGAGCTGTGGCCAGAGCCGCGGCCCTACCGGAAAATGCTTCGCAGGCTGGCGCGGCGGCGCCACGTGGGTGCCGGTGGCACCGAGGCTGACGGCCGCCGGAAAGCCCGCAGCCCCACGGGCTGTGGGGCCACGCGAGCGGCTGCCAAAGAGCTTTGCAACGAGGCACGGCTTTCCCTCCTGGCTCTTCGGGCGTGGGAGCTGTGGCCAGAGACGCGGCCCTACCGGAAAATGCTTCGGGGGCTGGCGCGGCGGCGCCAGGTGGGCGCCGGTGGCGCCGAGGCTGACGGCCGCCGCAAAGCCCGCAGCCCCACGGGCTGTGGGGCCACGCGAGCGGCTGCCAAAGAGCTTTCCAACGAGGCACGGCTTTCCCTCCTGGCTCTTCGGGCGTGGGAGCTGTGGCCAGAGACGCGGCCCTACCGGAAAATGCTTCGGGGGCTGGCGCGGCGGCGCCAGGTGGGCGCCGGTGGTGCCGAGGCTCACGGCCGCTGCAAAGCCCGCAGCCCCACGGGCTGTGGGGTCACGCGAGCGGCTGCCAAAGAGCTTTCCAACGAGGCACGGCTTTCCCTCCTGGCTCTTCGGGCGTGGGAGCTGTGGCCAGAGCCGCGGCCCTACCGGAAAATGCTTCGGGGGCTGGCACGGCGGCGCCAGGTGGGCGCCGGTGGCGCCGAGGCTGACGGCCGCCGCAAAGCCCGCATCCCCACGGGCTGTGGGGCCACGCGAGCGGCTGCCAAAGAGCTTTCCAACGAGGCACGGCTTTCCCTCCTGGCTCTTCGGGCGTGGGAGCTGTGGCCAGAGCCGCGGCCCTACTGGAAAATGCTTCGCAGGCTGGCGCGGCGGCGCCAGGTGGGCGCCGGTGGCGCTGAGGCTGACGTCCGCCGCAAAGCCCGCAGCCCCACGGGCTGTGGGGCCACGCGAGCGGCTGCCAAAGAGCTTTCCAACGAGGCACGGCTTTCCCTCCTGGCTCTTCGGGCGTGGGAGCTGTGGCCAGAGCCGCGGCCCTACCGGAAAATGCTTCGCAGGATGGCGCGGCGGCGCCACGTGGGCGCCGGTGGCGCCGAGGCTGACGGCCGCCGCAAAGCCCGCAGCCCCACGGGCTGTGGGGCCACGCGAGCGGCTGCCAAAGAGCTTTCCAACGAGGCACGGCTTTCCCTCCTGGCTCTTCGGGCGTGGGAGCTGTGGCCAGAGACGCGGCCCTACCGGAAAATGCTTCGGGGGCTGGCGCAGCGGCGGCAGGTGGGCGCCGGTGGCGCCGAAACTGACGGCCGCCGCAAAGCCCGCAGCCCCACGGTGTGTGGGGCCACGCGAGCGGCTGCCAAAGAGCTTTCCAAGGAGGCACGGCTTTCCCTCCTGGCTCTTCGGGTGTGGGAGCTGTGGCCAGAGACGCGGCCCTACCCGAAAATGCTTCGCAGGCTGGCGAGGCGGCGCCACGTGAGCACCGGTGGCACCGAGGCTGACGGCCGCCGCAAATCCCGCAGCCCCACGGGCTGTGGGGCCACGCGAGCGGCTGCCAAAGAGCTTTCCAACGAGGCACGGCTTTCCCTCCTGGCTCTTCGGGCGTGGGAGCTGTGGGGACAGCCGCGGCCCTACTGGAAAATACTTCGGGGGCTGTCGCGGTGGCGCCACGTGGACGCCGGTGGCGCCGAGGCTGACGGCCGCTGCAAAGCCCGCAGCCCCACGGGCTGTGGGGCCACGCGAGCAGCTGCCAAAGAGCTTTCCAACGAGGCACGGCTTTCCCTCCTGGCTCTTCGGGCGTGGGAGCTGTGGCCAGAGACGCGGCCCTACCGGAAAATGCTTCGGGGGCTGGCGCGGCGGCGCCAGGTGGGCGCCGGTGGCGCCGAGGCTGACGGCCGCCGCAAAGCCCACAGCCCCACGGGCTGTGGGGCCACGCGAGCGGCTGCCAAAGAGCTTTCCAACGAGGCACGGCTTTCCCTCCTGGCTCTTCGGGTGTGGGAGCTGTGGCCAGAGATGCGGCCCTACCGGAAAATGCTTCCCAGGCTGTTGCGGCAGCGCTACGTAGGCGCCGGTGGTGCCAAGGCTGATGGCTGCCGCAAAGCCCGCAGCCCCACGGGCTGTGGGGCCACGCGAGCGGCTGCCAAAGAGCTTTCCAACGAGGCACGGCTTTCCCTCCTGGCTCTTCGGGCGTGGGAGCTGTGGCCAGAGCCGCGGCCCTACCGGAAAATGCTTCGCAGGCTGGCGCGGCGGCGCCACCAAGGCGCCGGTGGCGCCGAGGCTGACGGCCGCCGCAAAGCCCGCAGACCCACGGGCTGTGGGGCCACGCGAGCGGCTGCCAAAGAGCTTTCCAACGAGGCACGGCTTTCCCTCCTGGCTCTTCGGGCGTGGGAGCTGTGGTCAGAGCCGCGGCCCTACCGGAAAATGCTTCGGGGGCTGGCGCGGCGGCGCCACGTGGGCGCCGGTGGCGCCGAGGCTGACGGCCGCTGCAAAGCCCGCAGCCCCACGGGCTGTGGGGCCACGCGAGCGGCTGCCAAAGAGCTTTCCAACGAGGCACGGCTTTCCCTCCTGGCTCTTCGGGCGTGGGAGCTGTGGTCAGAGCCGCGGCCCTACCGGAAAATGCTTCGCAGGCTGGCGCGGCGGCGCCACGTGGGCGCCGGTGGCGCCGAGGCTGACGTCCGCCGCAAAGCCCGCAGCCCCACGGGCTGTGGGGCCACGCGAGCGGCTGCCAAAGAGCTTTCCAACGAGGCACGGCTTTCCCTCCTGGCTCTTCGGGCGTGGGAGCTGTGGCCAGAGCCGCGGCCCTACCGGAAAATGCTTCGCAGGCTGGCGCGGCGGCGCCACGTGGGTGCCGGTGGCACCGAGGCTGACGGCCGCCGGAAAGCCCGCAGCCCCACGGGCTGTGGGGCCACGCGAGCGGCTGCCAAAGAGCTTTGCAACGAGGCACGGCTTTCCCTCCTGGCTCTTCGGGCGTGGGAGCTGTGGCCAGAGACGCGGCCCTACCGGAAAATGCTTCGGGGGCTGGCGCGGCGGCGCCAGGTGGGCGCCGGTGGCGCCGAGGCTGACGGCCGCCGCAAAGCCCGCAGCCCCACGGGCTGTGGGGCCACGCGAGCGGCTGCCAAAGAGCTTTGCAACGAGGCACGGCTTTCCCTCCTGGCTCTTCGGGCGTGGGAGCTGTGGCCAGAGACGCGGCCCTACCGGAAAATGCTTCGGGGGCTGGCGCGGCGGCGCCAGGTGGGCGCCGGTGGTGCCGAGGCTCACGGCCGCCGCAAAGCCCGCAGCCCCACGGGCTGTGGGGCCACGCGAGCGGCTGCCAAAGAGCTTTCCAACGAGGCACGGCTTTCCCTCCTGGCTCTTCGGGCGTGGGAGCTGTGGCCAGAGCCGCGGCCCTACCGGAAAATGCTTCGGGGGCTGGCACGGCGGCGCCAGGTGGGCGCCGGTGGCGCCGAGGCTGACGGCCGCCGCAAAGCCCGCATCCCCACGGGCTGTGGGGCCACGCGAGCGGCTGCCAAAGAGCTTTCCAACGAGGCACGGCTTTCCCTCCTGGCTCTTCGGGCGTGGGAGCTGTGGCCAGAGCCGCGGCCCTACTGGAAAATGCTTTGGGGGCTGGCGCGGCGGCGCCAGGTGGGCGCCGGTGGCGCTGAGGCTGACGTCCGCCGCAAAGCCCGCAGCCCCACGGGCTGTGGGGCCACGCGAGCGGCTGCCAAAGAGCTTTCCAACGAGGCACGGCTTTCCCTCCTGGCTCTTCGGGCGTGGGAGCTGTGGCCAGAGCCGCGGCCCTACCGGAAAATGCTTCGCAGGATGGCGCGGCGGCGCCAGGTGGGCGCCGGTGGCGCCGAGGCTGACGGCCGCCGCAAAGCCCGCAGCCCCACGGGCTGTGGGGCCACGCGAGCGGCTGCCAAAGAGCTTTCCAACGAGGCACGGCTTTCCCTCCTGGCTCTTCGGGCGTGGGAGCTGTGGCCAGAGACGCGGCCCTACCGGAAAATGCTTCGGGGGCTGGCGCAGCGGCGGCAGGTGGGCGCCGGTGGCGCCGAAACTGACGGCCGCCGCAAAGCCCGCAGCCCCACGGTGTGTGGGGCCACGCGAGCGGCTGCCAAAGAGCTTTCCAAGGAGGCACGGCTTTCCCTCCTGGCTCTTCGGGCGTGGGAGCTGTGGCCAGAGCCGCGGCCCTACCGGAAAATGCTTCGGGGGCTGGTGCGGCGGCGCCAGGTGGGTACCGGTGGCGCCGAGGCTGACGGCCGCCGCAAAGCCCGCAGCCGCACGGGCTGTGGGGCCACGCGAGCGGCTGCCAAAGAGCTTTCCAACGAGGCACGGCTTTCCCTCCTGGCTCTTCGGGTGTGGGAGCTGTGGCCAGAGACGCGGCCCTACCCGAAAATGCTTCGCAGGCTGGCGCGGCGGCGCCACATAGGCGCCGGTGGCACCGAGGCTGACGGCCGCCGGAAAGCCCGCAGCCCCACGGGCTGTGGGGCCACGCGAGCGGCTGCCAAAGAGCTTTCCAACGAGGCACGGCTTTCCCTCCTCGCTCTTCGGGCGTGGGAGCTGTGGCCAGAGCCGCGGCCCTACCGGAAAATGCTTCGGGGGCTGGCACGGTGGCGCCAGGTGGGCGCCGGTGGCGCCGAGGGTGACGGCCGCCGCAAAGCCCGCATCCGCACGGGCTGTGGGGCCACGCGAGCGGCTGCCAAAGAGCTTTGCAACGAGGCACGGCTTTCACTCCTGGCTCTTCGGGCGTTGGAGCTGTGGCCAGAGCCGCGGCCCTACCGGAAAATGCTTCGGGGGCTGGCGCGGCGGCGCCAGGTGGGCGCCGGTGGTGCCGAGGCTGACGGCCGCCGCAAAGCCCGCAGCCCCACGGGCTGTGGGGCCACGCGAGCGGCTGCCAAAGAGCTTTCCAACGAGGCACGGCTTTCCCTCCTGGCTCTTCGGGCGTGGGAGCTGTGGCCAGAGCCGCGGCCCTACCGGAAAATGCTTCGGGGGCTGGCACGGCGGCGCCAGGTGGGCGCCGGTGGCGCCGAGGCTGACGGCCGCCGCAAAGCCCGCATCCCCACGGGCTGTGGGGCCACGCGAGCGGCTGCCAAAGAGCTTTCCAACGAGGCACGGCTTTCCCTCCTGGCTCTTCGGGCGTGGGAGCTGTGGCCAGAGCCGCGGCCCTACCGGAAAATGCTTTGGGGGCTGGCGCGGCGGCGCCAGGTGTGCGCCGGTGGCGCCGAGGCTGACGTCCGCCGCAAATCCCGCAGCCCCACGGGCTGTGGGGCCACGCGAGCGGCTGCCAAAGAGCTTTCCAACGAGGCACGGCTTTCCCTCCTGGCTCTTCGGGCGTGGGAGCTGTCGCCAGAGCCGCGGCCCTACCGGAAAATGCTTCGCGGGCTGGCGCGGCGGCGCCACGTGGGTGCCGGTGGCACCGAGGCTGACGGCCGCCGGAAAGCCCGCAGCCCCACGGGCTGTGGGGCCACGCGAGCGGCTGCCAAAGAGCTTTCCAACGAGGCACGGCTTTCCCTCCTGGCTCTTCGGGCGTGGGAGGTGTGGCCAGAGACGCGGCCCTACCGGAAAATGCTTTTGGGGCTGTCGTGGCGGCGCCAGGTGGGCGCAGGTGGCGCCGAGGCTGACGGCCGCCGCAAAGCCCGCAGCCCCACGGGCTGTGGGGCCACGCGAGCGGCTGCCAGAGCTTTCCAACGAGGCACGGCTTTCCCTCCTGGCTCTTCGGGCGTGGGAGCTGTGGCCAGAGACGCGGCCCTACCGGAAAATGCTTCGCAGGCTGGCGCGGCGGCGCCAGGTGGGCGCCAGTGGCGCCGAGGCTGACGGCCGCCGCAAAGCCCGCATCCCCACGGTGTGTGGGGCCACGCGAGCGGCTGCCAAAGAGCTTTCCAAGGAGGCACGGCTTTCTCTCCTGGCTCTTCGGGCGTGGGAGCTGTGGCCAGAGACGCAGCCCTACCGCAAAATGCTTCGGGGGCTGGTGCGGCGTCGCCATGTGGGCACCGGTGGCGCCGAGGCTGACGGCCGCCGCAAAGCCCGCAGCCCCACGGGCTGTGGGGCCACGCGAGCGGCTGCCAAAGAGCTTTCCAACGAGGCACGGCTTTCCCTCCTGGCTCTTCGGGTGTGGGAGCTGTGGCCAGAGACGCGGCCCTACCGGAAAATGCTTCGCAGGCTGGCGCGGCGGCGCCACATAGGCGCCGGTGGCACCGAGGCTGACGGCCGCCGGAAAGCCCGCAGCCCCACGGGCTGTGGGGCCACGCGAGCGGCTGCCAAAGAGCTTTGCAACGAGGCACGGCTTTCCCTCCTGGCTCTTCGGGCGTGGGAGCTGTGGCCAGAGCCGCGGCCCTACCGGAAAATGCTTCGCAGGCTGGCGCGGCGGCGCCAGGTGGGCGCCGGTGGCGCTGAGGCTGACGTCCGCCGCAAAGCCCGCAGCCCCACGGGCTGTGGGGCCACGCGAGCGGCTGCCAAAGAGCTTTCCAACGAGGCACGGCTTTCCCTCCTGGCTCTTCGGGTGTGGGAGCTGTGGCCAGAGACGCGGCCCTACCGGAAAATGCTTCGCAGGATGGCGCGGCGGCGCCAGGTGGGCGCCGGTGGCGCCGAGGCTGACGGCCGCCGCAAAGCCCGCAGCCCCACGGGCTGTGGGGCCACGCGAGTGGCTGCCAAAGAGCTTTCCAACGAGGCACGGCTTTCCCTCCTGGCTCTTCGGGCGTGGGAGCTGTGGCCAGAGACGCGGTCCTACCGGAAAATGCTTCGGGGGCTGGCGCAGCGGCGGCAGGTGGGCGCCGGTGGCGCCGAAACTGACGGCCGCCGCAAAGCCCGCAGCCCCACGGTGTGTGGGGCCACGCGAGCGGCTGCCAAAGAGCTTTCCAAGGAGGCACGGCTTTCCCTCCTGGCTCTTCGGGCGTGGGAGCTGTGGCCAGAGCCGCGGCCCTACCGGAAAATGCTTCGGGGGCTGGTGCGGCGGCGCCAGGTGGGTACCGGTGGCGCCGAGGCTGACGGCCGCCGCAAAGCCCGCAGCCGCACGGGCTGTGGGGCCACGCGAGCGGCTGCCAAAGAGCTTTCCAACGAGGCACGGCTTTCCCTCCTGGCTCTTCGGGTGTGGGAGCTGTGGCCAGAGACGCGGCCCTACCCGAAAATGCTTCGCAGGCTGGCGCGGCGGCGCCACATAGGCGCCGGTGGCACCGAGGCTGACGGCCGCCGGAAAGCCCGCAGCCCCACGGGCTGTGGGGCCACGCGAGCGGCTGCCAAAGAGCTTTCCAACGAGGCACGGCTTTCCCTCCTCGCTCTTCGGGCGTGGGAGCTGTGGCCAGAGCCGCGGCCCTACCGGAAAATGCTTCGGGGGCTGGCACGGTGGCGCCAGGTGGGCGCCGGTGGCGCCGAGGCTGACGGCCGCCGCAAAGCCCGCATCCGCACGGGCTGTGGGGCCACGCGAGCGGCTGCCAAAGAGCTTTGCAACGAGGCACGGCTTTCACTCCTGGCTCTTCGGGCGTGGGAGCTGTGGCCAGAGCCGCGGCCCTACCGGAAAATGCTTTGGGGGCTGGCGTGGCGGCGCCAGGTGTGCGCCGGTGGCGCCGAGGCTGACGTCCGCCGCAAAGCCCGCAGCCCCACGGGCTGTGGGGCCACGCGAGCGGCTGCCAAAGAGCTTTCCAACGAGGCACGGCTTTCCCTCCTGGCTCTTCGGGCGTGGGAGCTGTCGCCAGAGCCGCGGCCCTACCGGAAAATGCTTCGCGGGCTGGCGCGGCGGCGCCACGTGGGTGCCGGTGGCACCGAGGCTGACGGCCGCCGGAAAGCCCGCAGCCCCACGGGCTGTGGGGCCACGCGAGCGGCTGCCAAAGAGCTTTCCAACGAGGCACGGCTTTCCCTCCTCGTTCTTCGGGCGTGGGAGGTGTGGCCAGAGACGCGGCCCTACCGGAAAATGCTTTTGGGGCTGTCGTGGCGGCGCCAGGTGGGCGCAGGTCGCGCCGAGGCTGACGGCCGCCGCAAAGCCCGCAGCCCCACGGGCTGTGGGGCCACGCGAGCGGCTGCCAGAGTTTTCCAACGAGGCACGGCTTTCCCTCCTGGCTCTTCGGGCGTGGGAGCTGTGGCCAGAGACGCGGCCCTACCGGAAAATGCTTCGCAGGCTGGCGCGGCGGCGCCAGGTGGGCGCCGGTGGCGCCGAGGCTGACGGCCGCCGCAAAGCCCGCATCCCCACGGTGTGTGGGGCCACGCGAGCGGCTGCCAAAGAGCTTTCCAAGGAGGCACGGCTTTCTCTCCTGGCTCTTCGGGCGTGGGAGCTGTGGCCAGAGACGCAGCCCTACCGGAAAATGCTTCGGGGGCTGGTGCGGCGTCGCCATGTGGGCACCGGTGGCGCCGAGGCTGACGGCCGCCGCAAAGCCCGCAGCCGCACGGGCTGTGGGGCCACGCGAGCGGCTGCCAAAGAGCTTTCCAACGAGGCACGGCTTTCCCTCCTGGCTCTTCGGGTGTGGGAGCTGTGGCCAGAGACGCGGCCCTACCGGAAAATGCTTCGCAGGCTGGCGCGGCGGCGACAGGTGGGCGCCGGTGGCACCGAGGCTGACGGCCGCCGGAAAGCCCGCAGCCCCACGGGCTGTGGGGCCACGCGAGCGGCTGCCAAAGAGCTTTGCAACGAGGCACGGCTTTCCCTCCTGGCTCTTCGGGCGTGGGAGGTGTGGCCAGAGCCGCGGCCCTACCGGAAAATGCTTCGCGGGCTGGCGCGGCGGCGCCACGTGGGCGCCGGTGGCACCGAGGCTGACGGCCGCCGGAAAGCCCGCAGCCCCACGGGCTGTGGGGCCACGCGAGCGGCTGCCAAAGAGCTTTCCAACGAGGCACGGCTTTCCCTCCTGGCTCTTCGGGTGTGGGAGCTGTGGCCAGAGACGCGGCCCTACCGGAAAATGCTTCGGGGGCTGGAACGGCGGCGCCAGGTCGGCGCCGGTGGCGCCGAGGCTGACGGCCGCCGCAAAGCCCGCAGCCCCACGGTGTGTGGGGCCACGCGAGCGGCTGCCAAAGACCTTTCCAAGGAGGCACGGCTTTCCCTCCTGGCTCTTCGGGCGTGGGAGCTGTGGCCAGAGCCGCGGCCCTACCGGAAAATGCTTTGGGGGCTGGCGCGGCGGCGCCAGGTGGGCGCCGGTGGCGCCGAGGCTGACGGCCGCCGCAAAGCCCGCAGCCCCACGGGCTGTGGGGCCACGCGAGCGGCTGCCAAAGAGCTTTCCAACGAGGCACGGCTTTCCCTCCTGGCTCTTCGGGCGTGGGAGCTGTGGCCAGAGCCGCGGCCCTACCGGAAAATGCTTTTGGGGCTGTCGTGGCGGCGCCAGGTGGGCGCAGGTGGCGCCGAGGCTGACGGCCGCCGCAAAGCCCGCAGCCCCACGGGCTGTGGGGCCACGCGAGCGGCTGCCAAAGAGCTTTCCAACGAGGCACGGCTTTCCCTCCTGGCTCTTCGGGCGTGGGAGGTGTGGCCAGAGACGCGGCCCTACCCGAAAATGCTTCGCAGGCTGGCGCGGCGGCGCCAGGTGGGCGCCGGTGGCGCCGAGGCTGACGGCCGCCGCAAAGCCCGCAGCCCCACGGGCTGTGGGGCCACGCGAGCGGCTGCCAAAGAGCTTTGCAACGAGGCACGGCTTTCCCTCCTGGCTCTTCGGGCGTGGGAGCTGTGGCCAGAGACGCGGCCCTACCGGAAAATGCTTCGGGGGCTGGCGCGGCGGCGCCAGGTGGGCGCCGGTGGCGCCGAGGCTGACGTCCGCTGCAAAGCCCGCAGCCCCACGGGCTGTAGGGCCACGCGAAGGCTGCCAAAGAGCTTTCCAACGAGGCACGGCTTTCCCTCCTGGCTCTTCGGGCATGGGAGCTGTGGCCAGAGCCGCGGCCCTACCGGAAAATGCTTCGCGGGCTGGCGCGGCGGCGCCACGTGGGCGCCGGTGGCACCGAGGCTGACGGCCGCTGGAAAGCCCGCAGCCCCACGGGCTGTGGGGCCACGTGAGCGGCTGCCAAAGAGCTTTCCAACGAGGCACGGCTTTCCCTCCTGGCTCTTCGGGTGTGGGAGCTGTGGCCAGAGACGCGGCCCTACCGGAAAATGCTTCGGGGGCTGGAACGGCGGCGCCAGGTCGGCGCCGGTGGCGCCGAGGCTGACGGCCGCCGCAAAGCCCGCAGCCCCACGGTGTGTGGGTCCACGCGAGCGGCTGCCAAAGACCTTTCCAAGGAGGCACGGCTTTCCCTCCTGGCTCTTCGGGCGTGGGAGCTGTGGCCAGAGCCGCGGCCCTACCGGAAAATGCTTTGTGGGCTGGCGCGGCGGCGCCAGGTGGGCGCCGGTGGCGCCGAGGCTGACGTCCGCCGCAAAGCCCGCAGCCCCACGGTGTGTGGGGCCACACGAGCGGCTGCCAAAGAGCTTTCCAACGAGGCACGGCTTTCCCTCCTGGCTCTTCGGGCGTGGGAGCTGTGGCCAGAGACGCGGCCCTACCGGAAAATGCTTCGCGGGCTGGCGCGGCGGCGCCACGTGGGCGCCGGTGGCGCCGAGGCTGACGGCCGCCGCAAAGCCCGCAGCCCCACGGGCTGTGGGGCCACGCGAGCGGCTGCCAAAGAGCTTTCCAACGAGGCACGGCTTTCCCTCCTGGCTCTTCGGGTGTGGGAGCTGTGGCCAGAGACGCGGCCCTACCCGAAAATGCTTCGCAGGCTGGCGCGCCGGCGCCACATAGGCGCCGGTGGCACCGAGGCTGACGGCCGCCGCAAAGCCCGCAGCCCCACGGGCTGTGGGGCCACGCGAGCGGCTGCCAAAGAGCTTTCCAACGAGGCACGGCTTTCCCTCCTCGCTCTTCGGGCGTGGGAGCTGTGGCCAGAGCCGCGGCCCTACCGGAAAATGCTTCGGGGGCTGGCACGGTGGCGCCAGGTGGGCGCCGGTGGCGCCGAGGCTGACGGCCGCCGCAAAGCCCGCATCCGCACGGGCTGTGGGGCCACGCGAGCGGCTGCCAAAGAGCTTTGCAACGAGGCACGGCTTTCACTCCTGGCTCTTCGGGCGTGGGAGCTGTGGCCAGAGCCGCGGCCCTACCGGAAAATGCTTCGGGGGCTGGCGCGGCGGCGCCAGGTGGGCGCCGGTGGTGCCGAGGCTGACGGCCGCCGCAAAGCCCGCAGCCCCACGGGCTGTGGGGCCACGCGAGCGGCTGCCAAAGAGCTTTCCAACGAGGCACGGCTTTCCCTCCTGGCTCTTCGGGCGTGGGAGCTGTGGCCAGAGCCGCGGCCCTACCGGAAAATGCTTCGCAGGCTGGCACGGCGGCGCAACGTGGGCGCCGGTGGCGCCGAGGCTGACGGCCGCCGCAAAGCCCGCATCCCCACGGGCTGTGGGGCCACGCGAGCGGCTGCCAAAGAGCTTTCCAACGAGGCACGGCTTTCCCTCCTGGCTCTTCGGGCGTGGGAGCTGTGGCCAGAGCCGCGGCCCTACCGGAAAATGCTTTGGGGGCTGGCGCGGCGGCGCCAGGTGTGCGCCGGTGGCGCCGAGGCTGACGTCCGCCGCAAAGCCCGCAGCCCCACGGGCTGTGGGGCCACGCGAGCGGCTGCCAAAGAGCTTTCCAACGAGGCACGGCTTTCCCTCCTGGCTCTTCGGGCGTGGGAGCTGTCGCCAGAGCCGCGGTCCTACCGGAAAATGCTTCGCGGGCTGGCGCGGCGGCGCCACGTGGGTGCCGGTGGCACCGAGGCTGACGGCCGCCGGAAAGCCCGCAGCCCCACGGGCTGTGGGGCCACGCGAGCGGCTGCCAAAGAGCTTTCCAACGAGGCACGGCTTTCCCTCCTGGCTCTTCGGGCGTGGGAGGTGTGGCCAGAGACGCGGCCCTACCGGAAAATGCTTTTGGGGCTGTCGTGGCGGCGCCAGGTGGGCGCAGGTGGCGCCGAGGCTGACGGCCGCCGCAAAGCCCGCAGCCCCACGGGCTGTGGGGCCACGCGAGCGGCTGCCAGAGCTTTCCAACGAGGCACGGCTTTCCCTCCTGGCTCTTCGGGCGTGGGAGCTGTGGCCAGAGACGCGGCCCTACCGGAAAATGCTTCGCAGGCTGGCGCGGCGGCGCCAGGTGGGCGCCGGTGGCGCCGAGGCTGACGGCCGCCGCAAAGCCCGCATCCCCACGGTGTGTGGGGCCACGCGAGCGGCTGCCAAAGAGCTTTCCAAGGAGGCACGGCTTTCCCTCCTGGCTCTTCGGGCGTGGGAGCTGTGGCCAGAGCCGCGGCCCTACCGGAAAATGCTTCGGGGGCTGGTGCGGCGGCGCCAGGTGGGTACCGGTGGCGCCGAGGCTGACGGCCGCCGCAAAGCCCGCAGCCGCACGGGCTGTGGGGCCACGCGAGCGGCTGCCAAAGAGCTTTCCAACGAGGCACGGCTTTCCCTCCTGGCTCTTCGGGTGTGGGAGCTGTGGCCAGAGACGCGGCCCTACCCGAAAATGCTTCGCAGGCTGGCGCGGCGGCGCCACATAGGCGCCGGTGGCACCGAGGCTGACGGCCGCCGGAAAGCCCGCAGCCCCACGGGCTGTGGGGCCACGCGAGCGGCTGCCAAAGAGCTTTCCAACGAGGCACGGCTTTCCCTCCTCGCTCTTCGGGCGTGGGAGGTGTGGCCAGAGACGCGGCCCTACCCGAAAATGCTTCGCAGGCTGGCGCGGCGGCGCCAGGTGGGCGCCGGTGGCGCCGAGGCTGACGGCCGCCGCAAAGCCCGCAGCCCCACGGGCTGTGGGGCCACGCGAGCGGCTGCCAAAGAGCTTTGCAACGAGGCACGGCTTTCCCTCCTGGCTCTTCGGGCGTGGGAGCTGTGGCCAGAGACGCGGCCCTACCGGAAAATGCTTCGGGGGCTGGCGCGGCGGCGCCAGGTGGGCGCCGGTGGCGCCGAGGCTGACGTCCGCTGCAAAGCCCGCAGCCCCACGGGCTGTAGGGCCACGCGAAGGCTGCCAAAGAGCTTTCCAACGAGGCACGGCTTTCCCTCCTGGCTCTTCGGGCATGGGAGCTGTGGCCAGAGCCGCGGCCCTACCGGAAAATGCTTCGCGGGCTGGCGCGGCGGCGCCACGTGGGCGCCGGTGGCACCGAGGCTGACGGCCGCTGGAAAGCCCGCAGCCCCACGGGCTGTGGGGCCACGTGAGCGGCTGCCAAAGAGCTTTCCAACGAGGCACGGCTTTCCCTCCTGGCTCTTCGGGTGTGGGAGCTGTGGCCAGAGACGCGGCCCTACCGGAAAATGCTTCGGGGGCTGGAACGGCGGCGCCAGGTCGGCGCCGGTGGCGCCGAGGCTGACGGCCGCCGCAAAGCCCGCAGCCCCACGGTGTGTGGGTCCACGCGAGCGGCTGCCAAAGACCTTTCCAAGGAGGCACGGCTTTCCCTCCTGGCTCTTCGGGCGTGGGAGCTGTGGCCAGAGCCGCGGCCCTACCGGAAAATGCTTTGTGGGCTGGCGCGGCGGCGCCAGGTGGGCGCCGGTGGCGCCGAGGCTGACGTCCGCCGCAAAGCCCGCAGCCCCACGGTGTGTGGGGCCACACGAGCGGCTGCCAAAGAGCTTTCCAACGAGGCACGGCTTTCCCTCCTGGCTCTTCGGGCGTGGGAGCTGTGGCCAGAGACGCGGCCCTACCGGAAAATGCTTCGCGGGCTGGCGCGGCGGCGCCACGTGGGCGCCGGTGGCGCCGAGGCTGACGGCCGCCGCAAAGCCCGCAGCCCCACGGGCTGTGGGGCCACGCGAGCGGCTGCCAAAGAGCTTTCCAACGAGGCACGGCTTTCCCTCCTGGCTCTTCGGGTGTGGGAGCTGTGGCCAGAGACGCGGCCCTACCCGAAAATGCTTCGCAGGCTGGCGCGCCGGCGCCACATAGGCGCCGGTGGCACCGAGGCTGACGGCCGCCGCAAAGCCCGCAGCCCCACGGGCTGTGGGGCCACGCGAGCGGCTGCCAAAGAGCTTTCCAACGAGGCACGGCTTTCCCTCCTCGCTCTTCGGGCGTGGGAGCTGTGGCCAGAGCCGCGGCCCTACCGGAAAATGCTTCGGGGGCTGGCACGGTGGCGCCAGGTGGGCGCCGGTGGCGCCGAGGCTGACGGCCGCCGCAAAGCCCGCATCCGCACGGGCTGTGGGGCCACGCGAGCGGCTGCCAAAGAGCTTTGCAACGAGGCACGGCTTTCACTCCTGGCTCTTCGGGCGTGGGAGCTGTGGCCAGAGCCGCGGCCCTACCGGAAAATGCTTCGGGGGCTGGCGCGGCGGCGCCAGGTGGGCGCCGGTGGTGCCGAGGCTGACGGCCGCCGCAAAGCCCGCAGCCCCACGGGCTGTGGGGCCACGCGAGCGGCTGCCAAAGAGCTTTCCAACGAGGCACGGCTTTCCCTCCTGGCTCTTCGGGCGTGGGAGCTGTGGCCAGAGCCGCGGCCCTACCGGAAAATGCTTCGCAGGCTGGCACGGCGGCGCAACGTGGGCGCCGGTGGCGCCGAGGCTGACGGCCGCCGCAAAGCCCGCATCCCCACGGGCTGTGGGGCCACGCGAGCGGCTGCCAAAGAGCTTTCCAACGAGGCACGGCTTTCCCTCCTGGCTCTTCGGGCGTGGGAGCTGTGGCCAGAGCCGCGGCCCTACCCGAAAATGCTTTGGGGGCTGGCGCGGCGGCGCCAGGTGTGCGCCGGTGGCGCCGAGGCTGACGTCCGCCGCAAAGCCCGCAGCCCCACGGGCTGTGGGGCCACGCGAGCGGCTGCCAAAGAGCTTTCCAACGAGGCACGGCTTTCCCTCCTGGCTCTTCGGGCGTGGGAGCTGTCGCCAGAGCCGCGGCCCTACCGGAAAATGCTTTGGGGGCTGGCGCGGCGGCGCCACGTGGGTGCCGGTGGCACCGAGGCTGACGGCCGCCGGAAAGCCCGCAGCCCCACGGGCTGTGGGGCCACGCGAGCGGCTGCCAAAGAGCTTTCCAACGAGGCACGGCTTTCCCTCCTGGCTCTTCGGGCGTGGGAGGTGTGGCCAGAGACGCGGCCCTACCGGAAAATGCTTTTGGGGCTGTCGTGGCGGCGCCAGGTGGGCGCAGGTGGCGCCGAGGCTGACGGCCGCCGCAAAGCCCGCAGCCCCACGGGCTGTGGGGCCACGCGAGCGGCTGCCAGAGCTTTCCAACGAGGCACGGCTTTCCCTCCTGGCTCTTCGGGCGTGGGAGCTGTGGCCAGAGACGCGGCCCTACCGGAAAATGCTTCGCAGGCTGGCGCGGCGGCGCCAGGTGGGCGCCGGTGGCGCCGAGGCTGACGGCCGCCGCAAAGCCCGCATCCCCACGGTGTGTGGGGCCACGCGAGCGGCTGCCAAAGAGCTTTCCAAGGAGGCACGGCTTTCCCTCCTGGCTCTTCGGGCGTGGGAGCTGTGGCCAGAGCCGCGGCCCTACCGGAAAATGCTTCGGGGGCTGGTGCGGCGGCGCCAGGTGGGTACCGGTGGCGCCGAGGCTGACGGCCGCCGCAAAGCCCGCAGCCGCACGGGCTGTGGGGCCACGCGAGCGGCTGCCAAAGAGCTTTCCAACGAGGCACGGCTTTCCCTCCTGGCTCTTCGGGTGTGGGAGCTGTGGCCAGAGACGCGGCCCTACCCGAAAATGCTTCGCAGGCTGGCGCGGCGGCGCCACATAGGCGCCGGTGGCACCGAGGCTGACGGCCGCCGGAAAGCCCGCAGCCCCACGGGCTGTGGGGCCACGCGAGCGGCTGCCAAAGAGCTTTCCAACGAGGCACGGCTTTCCCTCCTCGCTCTTCGGGCGTGGGAGCTGTGGCCAGAGCCGCGGCCCTACCGGAAAATGCTTCGGGGGCTGGTGCGGCGGCGCCAGGTGGGTACCGGTGGCGCCGAGGCTGACGGCCGCCGCAAAGCCCGCAGCCGCACGGGCTGTGGGGCCACGCGAGCGGCTGCCAAAGAGCTTTCCAACGAGGCACGGCTTTCCCTCCTGGCTCTTCGGGTGTGGGAGCTGTGGCCAGAGACGCGGCCCTACCCGAAAATGCTTCGCAGGCTGGCGCGGCGGCGCCACATAGGCGCCGGTGGCACCGAGGCTGACGGCCGCCGGAAAGCCCGCAGCCCCACGGGCTGTGGGGCCACGCGAGCGGCTGCCAAAGAGCTTTCCAACGAGGCACGGCTTTCCCTCCTCGCTCTTCGGGCGTGGGAGCTGTGGCCAGAGCCGCGGCCCTACCGGAAAATGCTTCGGGGGCTGGCACGGTGGCGCCAGGTGGGCGCCGGTGGCGCCGAGGCTGACGGCCGCCGCAAAGCCCGCATCCGCACGGGCTGTGGGGCCACGCGAGCGGCTGCCAAAGAGCTTTGCAACGAGGCACGGCTTTCACTCCTGGCTCTTCGGGCGTGGGAGCTGTGGCCAGAGCCGCGGCCCTACCGGAAAATGCTTTGGGGGCTGGCGCGGCGGCGCCAGGTGTGCGCCGGTGGCGCCGAGGCTGACGTCCGCCGCAAAGCCCGCAGCCCCACGGGCTGTGGGGCCACGCGAGCGGCTGCCAAAGAGCTTTCCAACGAGGCACGGCTTTCCCTCCTGGCTCTTCGGGCGTGGGAGCTGTCGCCAGAGCCGCGGCCCTACCGGAAAATGCTTCGCGGGCTGGCGCGGCGGCGCCACGTGGGTGCCGGTGGCACCGAGGCTGACGGCCGCCGGAAAGCCCGCAGCCCCACGGGCTGTGGGGCCACGCGAGCGGCTGCCAAAGAGCTTTCCAACGAGGCACGGCTTTCCCTCCTGGCTCTTCGGGCGTGGGAGGTGTGGCCAGAGACGCGGCTCTACCGGAAAATGCTTTTGGGGCTGTCGTGGCGGCGCCAGGTGGGCGCAGGTGGCGCCGAGGCTGACGGCCGCCGCAAAGCCCGCAGCCCCACGGGCTGTGGGGCCACGCGAGCGGCTGCCAGAGTTTTCCAACGAGGCACGGCTTTCCCTCCTGGCTCTTCGGGCGTGGGAGCTGTGGCCAGAGACGCGGCCCTACCGGAAAATGCTTCGCAGGCTGGCGCGGCGGCGCCAGGTGGGCGCCGGTGGCGCCGAGGCTGACGGCCGCCGCAAAGCCCGCATCCCCACGGTGTGTGGGGCCACGCGAGCGGCTGCCAAAGAGCTTTCCAAGGAGGCACGGCTTTCCCTCCTGGCTCTTCGGGCGTGGGAGCTGTGGCCAGAGACGCAGCCCTACCGGAAAATGCTTCGGGGGCTGGTGCGGCGTCGCCATGTGGGCACCGGTGGCGCCGAGGCTGACGGCCGCCGCAAAGCCCGCAGCCGCACGGGCTGTGGGGCCACGCGAGCGGCTGCCAAAGAGCTTTCCAACGAGGCACGGCTTTCCCTCCTGGCTCTTCGGGTGTGGGAGCTGTGGCCAGAGACGCGGCCCTACCGGAAAATGCTTCGCAGGCTGGCGCGGCGGCGACAGGTGGGCGCCGGTGGCACCGAGGCTGACGGCCGCCGGAAAGCCCGCAGCCCCACGGGCTGTGGGGCCACGCGAGCGGCTGCCAAAGAGCTTTGCAACGAGGCACGGCTTTCCCTCCTGGCTCTTCGGGCGTGGGAGTTGTGGCCAGAGCCGCGGCCCTACCGGAAAATGCTTCGCGGGCTGGCGCGGCGGCGCCACGTGGGCGCCGGTGGCACCGAGGCTGACGGCCGCCGGAAAGCCCGCAGCCCCACGGGCTGTGGGGCCACGCGAGCGGCTGCCAAAGAGCTTTCCAACGAGGCACGGCTTTCCCTCCTGGCTCTTCGGGTGTGGGAGCTGTGGCCAGAGACGCGGCCCTACCGGAAAATGCTTCGGGGGCTGGAACGGCGGCGCCAGGTCGGCGCCGGTGGCGCCGAGGCTGACGGCCGCCGCAAAGCCCGCAGCCCCACGGTGTGTGGGGCCACGCGAGCGGCTGCCAAAGACCTTTCCAAGGAGGCACGGCTTTCCCTCCTGGCTCTTCGGGCGTGGGAGCTGTGGCCAGAGCCGCGGCCCTACCGGAAAATGCTTTGGGGGCTGGCGCGGCGGCGCCAGGTGGGCGCCGGTGGCGCCGAGGCTGACGGCCGCCGCAAAGCCCGCAGCCCCACGGGCTGTGGGGCCACGCGAGCGGCTGCCAAAGAGCTTTCCAACGAGGCACGGCTTTCCCTCCTGGCTCTTCGGGCGTGGGAGCTGTGGCCAGAGACGCGGCCCTACCGGAAAATGCTTTTGGGGCTGTCGTGGCGGCGCCAGGTGGGCGCAGGTGGCGCCGAGGCTGACGGCCGCCGCAAAGCCCGCAGCCCCACGGGCTGTGGGGCCACGCGAGCGGCTGCCAAAGAGCTTTCCAACGAGGCACGGCTTTCCCTCCTGGCTCTTCGGGCGTGGGAGCTGTGGCCAGAGACGCGGCCCTACCCGAAAATGCTTCGCAGGCTGGCGCGGCGGCGCCAGGTGGGCGCCGGTGGCGCCGAGGCTGACGGCCGCCGCAAAGCCCGCAGCCCCACGGGCTGTGCGGCCACGCGAGCGGCTGCCAAAGAGCTTTGCAACGAGGCACGGCTTTCCCTCCTGGCTCTTCGGGCGTGGGAGCTGTGGCCAGAGACGCGGCCCTACCGGAAAATGCTTCGGGGGCTGGCGCGGCGGCGCCAGGTGGGCGCCGGTGGCGCCGAGGCTGACGTCCGCTGCAAAGCCCGCAGCCCCACGGGCTGTAGGGCCACGCGAAGGCTGCCAAAGAGCTTTCCAACGAGGCACGGCTTTCCCTCCTGGCTCTTCGGGCATGGGAGCTGTGGCCAGAGCCGCGGCCCTACCGGAAAATGCTTCGCGGGCTGGCGCGGCGGCGCCACGTGGGCGCCGGTGGCACCGAGGCTGACGGCCGCTGGAAAGCCCGCAGCCCCACGGGCTGTGGGGCCACGTGAGCGGCTGCCAAAGAGCTTTCCAACGAGGCACGGCTTTCCCTCCTGGCTCTTCGGGTGTGGGAGCTGTGGCCAGAGACGCGGCCCTACCGGAAAATGCTTCGGGGGCTGGAACGGCGGCGCCAGGTGGGCGCCGGTGGCGCCGAGGCTGACGGCCGCCGCAAAGCCCGCAGCCCCACGGTGTGTGGGTCCACGCGAGCGGCTGCCAAAGACCTTTCCAAGGAGGCACGGCTTTCCCTCCTGGCTCTTCGGGCGTGGGAGCTGTGGCCAGAGCCGCGGCCCTACCGGAAAATGCTTTGTGGGCTGGCGCGGCGGCGCCAGGTGGGCGCCGGTGGCGCCGAGGCTGACGTCCGCCGCAAAGCCCGCAGCCCCACGGTGTGTGGGGCCACACGAGCGGCTGCCAAAGAGCTTTCCAACGAGGCACGGCTTTCCCTCCTGGCTCTTCGGGCGTGGGAGCTGTGGCCAGAGACGCGGCCCTACCGGAAAATGCTTCGCGGGCTGGCGCGGCGGCGCCACGTGGGCGCCGGTGGCGCCGAGGCTGACGGCCGCCGCAAAGCCCGCAGCCCCACGGGCTGTGGGGCCACGCGAGCGGCTGCCAAAGAGCTTTCCAACGAGGCACGGCTTTCCCTCCTGGCTCTTCGGGTGTGGGAGCTGTGGCCAGAGACGCGGCCCTACCCGAAAATGCTTCGCAGGCTGGCGCGGCGGCGCCACATAGGCGCCGGTGGCACCGAGGCTGACGGCCGCCGGAAAGCCCGCAGCCCCACGGGCTGTGGGGCCACGCGAGCGGCTGCCAAAGAGCTTTCCAACGAGGCACGGCTTTCCCTCCTCGCTCTTCGGGCGTGGGAGCTGTGGCCAGAGCCGCGGCCCTACCGGAAAATGCTTCGGGGGCTGGCACGGTGGCGCCAGGTGGGCGCCGGTGGCGCCGAGGCTGACGGCCGCCGCAAAGCCCGCATCCGCACGGGCTGTGGGGCCACGCGAGCGGCTGCCAAAGAGCTTTGCAACGAGGCACGGCTTTCACTCCTGGCTCTTCGGGCGTGGGAGCTGTGGCCAGAGCCGCGGCCCTACCGGAAAATGCTTCGGGGGCTGGTGCGGCGGCGCCAGGTGGGCGCCGGTGGTGCCGAGGCTGACGGCCGCCGCAAAGCCCGCAGCCCCACGGGCTGTGGGGCCACGCGAGCGGCTGCCAAAGAGCTTTCCAACGAGGCACGGCTTTCCCTCCTGGCTCTTCGGGCGTGGGAGCTGTGGCCAGAGCCGCGGCCCTACCGGAAAATGCTTCGCAGGCTGGCACGGCGGCGCAACGTGGGCGCCGGTGGCGCCGAGGCTGACGGCCGCCGCAAAGCCCGCATCCCCACGGGCTGTGGGGCCACGCGAGCGGCTGCCAAAGAGCTTTCCAACGAGGCACGGCTTTCCCTCCTGGCTCTTCGGGCGTGGGAGCTGTGGCCAGAGCCGCGGCCCTACCGGAAAATGCTTTGGGGGCTGGCGCGGCGGCGCCAGGTGTGCGCCGGTGGCGCCGAGGCTGACGTCCGCCGCAAAGCCCGCAGCCCCACGGGCTGTGGGGCCACGCGAGCGGCTGCCAAAGAGCTTTCCAACGAGGCACGGCTTTCCCTCCTGGCTCTTCGGGCGTGGGAGCTGTGGCCAGAGCCGCGGCCCTACCGGAAAATGCTTCGCGGGCTGGCGCGGCGGCGCCACGTGGGTGCCGGTGGCACCGAGGCTGACGGCCGCCGGAAAGCCCGCAGCCCCACGGGCTGTGGGGCCACGCGAGCGGCTGCCAAAGAGCTTTCCAACGAGGCACGGCTTTCCCTCCTGGCTCTTCGGGCGTGGGAGGTGTGGCCAGAGACGCGGCCCTACCGGAAAATGCTTTTGGGGCTGTCGTGGCGGCGCCAGGTGGGCGCAGGTGGCGCCGAGGCTGACGGCCGCCGCAAAGCCCGCAGCCCCACGGGCTGTGGGGCCACACGAGCGGCTGCCAGAGCTTTCCAACGAGGCACGGCTTTCCCTCCTGGCTCTTCGGGCGTGGGAGCTGTGGCCAGAGACGCGGCCCTACCGGAAAATGCTTCGCAGGCTGGCGCGGCGGCGCCAGGTGGGCGCCGGTGGCGCCGAGGCTGACGGCCGCCGCAAAGCCCGCATCCCCACGGTGTGTGGGGCCACGCGAGCGGCTGCCAAAGAGCTTTCCAAGGAGGCACGGCTTTCCCTCCTGGCTCTTCGGGCGTGGGAGCTGTGGCCAGAGCCGCGGCCCTACCGGAAAATGCTTCGGGGGCTGGTGCGGCGGCGCCAGGTGGGTACCGGTGGCGCCGAGGCTGACGGCCGCCGCAAAGCCCGCAGCCGCACGGGCTGTGGGGCCACGCGAGCGGCTGCCAAAGAGCTTTCCAACGAGGCACGGCTTTCCCTCCTGGCTCTTCGGGTGTGGGAGCTGTGGCCAGAGACGCGGCCCTACCCGAAAATGCTTCGCAGGCTGGCGCGGCGGCGCCACATAGGCGCCGGTGGCACCGAGGCTGACGGCCGCCGGAAAGCCCGCAGCCCCACGGGCTGTGGGGCCACGCGAGCGGCTGCCAAAGAGCTTTCCAACGAGGCACGGCTTTCCCTCCTCGCTCTTCGGGCGTGGGAGCTGTGGCCAGAGCCGCGGCCCTACCGGAAAATGCTTCGGGGGCTGGCACGGTGGCGCCAGGTGGGCGCCGGTGGCGCCGAGGCTGACGGCCGCCGCAAAGCCCGCATCCGCACGGGCTGTGGGGCCACGCGAGCGGCTGCCAAAGAGCTTTGCAACGAGGCACGGCTTTCACTCCTGGCTCTTCGGGCGTGGGAGCTGTGGCCAGAGCCGCGGCCCTACCGGAAAATGCTTCGGGGGCTGGCGCGGCGGCGCCAGGTGGGCGCCGGTGGTGCCGAGGCTGACGGCCGCCGCAAAGCCCGCAGCCCCACGGGCTGTGGGGCCACGCGAGCGGCTGCCAAAGAGCTTTCCAACGAGGCACGGCTTTCCCTCCTGGCTCTTCGGGCGTGGGAGCTGTGGCCAGAGCCGCGGCCCTACCGGAAAATGCTTCGCAGGCTGGCACGGCGGCGCAACGTGGGCGCCGGTGGCGCCGAGGCTGACGGCCGCCGCAAAGCCCGCATCCCCACGGGCTGTGGGGCCACGCGAGCGGCTGCCAAAGAGCTTTCCAACGAGGCACGGCTTTCCCTCCTGGCTCTTCGGGCGTGGGAGCTGTGGCCAGAGCCGCGGCCCTACCGGAAAATGCTTTGGGGGCTGGCGCGGCGGCGCCAGGTGTGCGCCGGTGGCGCCGAGGTTGACGTCCGCCGCAAAGCCCGCAGCCCCACGGGCTGTGGGGCCACGCGAGCGTCTGCCAAAGAGCTTTCCAACGAGGCACGGCTTTCCCTCCTGGCTCTTCGGGCGTGGGAGCTGTCGCCAGAGCCGCGGCCCTACCGGAAAATGCTTCGCGGGCTGGCGCGGCGGCGCCACGTGGGTGCCGGTGGCACCGAGGCTGACGGCCGCCGGAAAGCCCGCAGCCCCACGGGCTGTGGGGCCACGCGAGCGGCTGCCAAAGAGCTTTCCAACGAGGCACGGCTTTCCCTCCTGGCTCTTCGGGCGTGGGAGGTGTGGCCAGAGACGCGGCCCTACCGGAAAATGCTTTTGGGGCTGTCGTGGCGGCGCCAGGTGGGCGCAGGTGGCTACCGGAAAATGCTTCGCAGGCTGGCGCGGCGGCGCCAGGTGGGCGCCGGTGGCGCCGAGGCTGACGGCCGCCGCAAAGCCCGCATCCCCACGGTGTGTGGGGCCACGCGAGCGGCTGCCAAAGAGCTTTCCAAGGAGGCACGGCTTTCTCTCCTGGCTCTTCGGGCGTGGGAGCTGTGGCCAGAGATGCAGCCCTACCGGAAAATGCTTCGGGGGCTGGTGCGGCGTCGCCATGTGGGCACCGGTGGCGCCGAGGCTGACGGCCGCCGCAAAGCCCGCAGCCGCACGGGCTGTGGGGCCACGCGAGCGGCTGCCAAAGAGCTTTCCAACGAGGCACGGCTTTCCCTCCTGGCTCTTCGGGTGTGGGAGCTGTGGCCAGAGACGCGGCCCTACCGGAAAATGCTTCGCAGGCTGGCGCGGCGGCGACAGGTGGGCGCCGGTGGCACCGAGGCTGACGGCCGCCGGAAAGCCCGCAGCCCCACGGGCTGTGGGGCCACGCGAGCGGCTGCCAAAGAGCTTTGCAACGAGGCACGGCTTTCCCTCCTGGCTCTTCGGGCGTGGGAGGTGTGGCCAGAGCCGCGGCCCTACCGGAAAATGCTTCGCGGGCTGGCGCGGCGGCGCCACGTGGGCGCCGGTGGCACCGAGGCTGACGGCCGCCGGAAAGCCCGCAGCCCCACGGGCTGTGGGGCCACGCGAGCGGCTGCCAAAGAGCTTTCCAACGAGGCACGGCTTTCCCTCCTGGCTCTTCGGGTGTGGGAGCTGTGGCCAGAGACGCGGCCCTACCGGAAAATGCTTCGGGGGCTGGAACGGCGGCGCCAGGTCGGCGCCGGTGGCGCCGAGGCTGACGGCCGCCGCAAAGCCCGCAGCCCCACGGTGTGTGGGGCCACGCGAGCGGCTGCCAAAGACCTTTCCAAGGAGGCACGGCTTTCCCTCCTGGCTCTTCGGGCGTGGGAGCTGTGGCCAGAGCCGCGGCCCTACCGGAAAATGCTTTGGGGGCTGGCGCGGCGGCGCCAGGTGGGCGCCGGTGGCGCCGAGGCTGACGGCCGCCGCAAAGCCCGCAGCCCCACGGGCTGTGGGGCCACGCGAGCGGCTGCCAAAGAGCTTTCCAACGAGGCACGGCTTTCCCTCCTGGCTCTTCGGGCGTGGGAGCTGTGGCCAGAGACGCGGCCCTACCGGAAAATGCTTTTGGGGCTGTCGTGGCGGCGCCAGGTGGGCGCAGGTGGCGCCGAGGCTGACGGCCGCCGCAAAGCCCGCAGCCCCACGGTGTGTGGGGCCACGCGAGCGGCTGCCAAAGAGCTTTCCAACGAGGCACGGCTTTCCCTCCTGGCTCTTCGGGTGTGGGAGCTGTGGCCAGAGACGCGGCCCTACCCGAAAATGCTTCGCAGGCTGGCGCGGCGGCGCCACATAGGCGCCGGTGGCACCGAGGCTGACGGCCGCCGGAAAGCCCGCAGCCCCACGGGCTGTGGGGCCACGCGAGCGGCTGCCAAAGAGCTTTCCAACGAGGCACGGCTTTCCCTCCTCGCTCTTCGGGCGTGGGAGCTGTGGCCAGAGCCGCGGCCCTACCGGAAAATGCTTCGCAGGCTGGCACGGCGGCGCAACGTGGGCGCCGGTGGCGCCGAGGCTGACGGCCGCCGCAAAGCCCGCATCCCCACGGGCTGTGGGGCCACGCGAGCGGCTGCCAAAGAGCTTTCCAACGAGGCACGGCTTTCCCTCCTGGCTCTTCGGGCGTGGGAGCTGTGGCCAGAGCCGCGGCCCTACCGGAAAATGCTTTGGGGGCTGGCGCGGCGGCGCCAGGTGTGCGCCGGTGGCGCCGAGGCTGACGTCCGCCGCAAAGCCCGCAGCCCCACGGGCTGTGGGGCCACGCGAGCGGCTGCCAAAGAGCTTTCCAACGAGGCACGGCTTTCCCTCCTGGCTCTTCGGGCGTGGGAGCTGTCGCCAGAGCCGCGGCCCTACCGGAAAATGCTTCGCGGGCTGGCGCGGCGGCGCCACGTGGGTGCCGGTGGCACCGAGGCTGACGGCCGCCGGAAAGCCCGCAGCCCCACGGGCTGTGGGGCCACGCGAGCGGCTGCCAAAGAGCTTTCCAACGAGGCACGGCTTTCCCTCCTGGCTCTTCGGGCGTGGGAGGTGTGGCCAGAGACGCGGCCCTACCGGAAAATGCTTTTGGGGCTGTCGTGGCGGCGCCAGGTGGGCGCAGGTGGCGCCGAGGCTGACGGCCGCCGCAAAGCCCGCAGCCCCACGGGCTGTGGGGCCACGCGAGCGGCTGCCAGAGCTTTCCAACGAGGCACGGCTTTCCCTCCTGGCTCTTCGGGCGTGGGAGCTGTGGCCAGAGACGCGGCCCTACCGGAAAATGCTTCGCAGGCTGGCGCGGCGGCGCCAGGTGGGCGCCGGTGGCGCCGAGGCTGACGGCCGCCGCAAAGCCCGCAGCCCCACGGTGTGTGGGGCCACGCGAGCGGCTGCCAAAGAGCTTTCCAAGGAGGCACGGCTTTCTCTCCTGGCTCTTCGGGCGTGGGAGCTGTGGCCAGAGACGCAGCCCTACCGGAAAATGCTTCGGGGGCTGGTGCGGCGTCGCCATGTGGGCACCGGTGGCGCCGAGGCTGACGGCCGCCGCAAAGCCCGCAGCCGCACGGGCTGTGGGGCCACGCGAGCGGCTGCCAAAGAGCTTTCCAACGAGGCACGGCTTTCCCTCCTGGCTCTTCGGGCGTGGGAGGTGTGGCCAGAGACGCGGCCCTACCGGAAAATGCTTCGGGGGCTGGAACGGCGGCGCCAGGTCGGCGCCGGTGGCGCCGAGGCTGACGGCCGCCGCAAAGCCCGCAGCCCCACGGTGTGTGGGGCCACGCGAGCGGCTGCCAAAGACCTTTCCAAGGAGGCACGGCTTTCCCTCCTGGCTCTTCGGGCGTGGGAGCTGTGGCCAGAGCCGCGGCCCTACCGGAAAATGCTTTGGGGGCTGGCGCGGCGGCGCCAGGTGGGCGCCGGTGGCGCCGAGGCTGACGGCCGCCGCAAAGCCCGCAGCCCCACGGGCTGTGGGGCCACGCGAGCGGCTGCCAAAGAGCTTTCCAACGAGGCACGGCTTTCCCTCCTGGCTCTTCGGGCGTGGGAGCTGTGGCCAGAGACGCGGCCCTACCGGAAAATGCTTTTGGGGCTGTCGTGGTGGCGCCAGGTGGGCGCAGGTGGCGCCGAGGCTGACGGCCGCCGCAAAGCCCGCAGCCCCACGGTGTGTGGGGCCACGCGAGCGGCTGCCAAAGAGCTTTCCAACGAGGCACGGCTTTCCCTCCTGGCTCTTCGGGCGTGGGAGCTGTGGCCAGAGACGCGGCCCTACCGGAAAATGCTTTTGGGGCTGGCGCGGCGGCGCCAGGTGGGCGCCGGTGGCGCCGAGGCTGACGGCCGCCGCAAAGCCCGCAGCCCCACGGGCTGTGGGGCCACGCGAAGGCTGCCAAAGAGCTTTGCAACGAGGCACGGCTTTCCCTCCTGGCTCTTCGGGCGTGGGAGCTGTGGCCAGAGACGCGGCCCTACCGGAAAATGCTTCGCGGGCTGGCGCGGCGGCGCCAGGTGGGCGCCGGTGGCGCCGAGGCTGACGGCCGCTGCAAAGCCCGCAGCCCCACGGGCTGTAGGGCCACGCGAAGGCTGCCAAAGAGCTTTCCAACGAGGCACGGCTTTCCCTCCTGGCTCTTCGGGCATGGGAGCTGTGGCCAGAGCCGCGGCCCTACCGGAAAATGCTTCGCGGGCTGGCGCGGCGGCGCCACGTGGGCGCCGGTGGCACCGAGGCTGACGGCCGCTGGAAAGCCCGCAGCCCCACGGGCTGTGGGGCCACGTGAGCGGCTGCCAAAGAGCTTTCCAACGAGGCACGGCTTTCCCTCCTGGCTCTTCGGGTGTGGGAGCTGTGGCCAGAGACGCGGCCCTACCGGAAAATGCTTCGCGGGCTGGAACGGCGGCGCCAGGTCGGCGCCGGTGGCGCCGAGGCTGACGGCCGCCGCAAAGCCCGCAGCCCCACGGTGTGTGGGTCCACGCGAGCGGCTGCCAAAGACCTTTCCAAGGAGGCACGGCTTTCCCTCCTGGCTCTTCGGGCGTGGGAGCTGTGGCCAGAGCCGCGGCCCTACCGGAAAATGCTTTGTGGGCTGGCGCGGCGGCGCCAGGTGGGCGCCGGTGGTGCCGAGGCTGACGTCCGCCGCAAAGCCCGCAGCCCCACGGTGTGTGGGGCCACACGAGCGGCTGCCAAAGAGCTTTCCAACGAGGCACGGCTTTCCCTCCTGGCTCTTCGGGCGTGGGAGCTGTGGCCAGAGACGCGGCCCTACCGGAAAATGCTTCGCGGGCTGGCGCGGCGGCGCCACGTGGGCGCCGGTGGCGCCGAGGCTGACGGCCGCCGCAAAGCCCGCAGCCCCACGGGCTGTGGGGCCACGCGAGCGGCTGCCAAAGAGCTTTCCAACGAGGCACGGCTTTCCCTCCTGGCTCTTCGGGTGTGGGAGCTGTGGCCAGAGACGCGGCCCTACCCGAAAATGCTTCGCAGGCTGGCGCGGCGGCGCCACATAGGCGCCGGTGGCACCGAGGCTGACGGCCGCCGGAAAGCCCGCAGCCCCACGGGCTGTGGGGCCACGCGAGCGGCTGCCAAAGAGCTTTCCAACGAGGCACGGCTTTCCCTCCTCGCTCTTCGGGCGTGGGAGCTGTGGCCAGAGCCGCGGCCCTACCGGAAAATGCTTCGGGGGCTGGCACGGTGGCGCCAGGTGGGCGCCGGTGGCGCCGAGGCTGACGGCCGCCGCAAAGCCCGCATCCGCACGGGCTGTGGGGCCACGCGAGCGGCTGCCAAAGAGCTTTGCAACGAGGCACGGCTTTCACTCCTGGCTCTTCGGGCGTGGGAGCTGTGGCCAGAGCCGCGGCCCTACCGGAAAATGCTTCGGGGGCTGGCGCGGCGGGGCCAGGTGGGCGCCGGTGGTGCCGAGGCTGACGGCCGCCGCAAAGCCCGCAGCCCCACGGGCTGTGGGGCCACGCGAGCGGCTGCCAAAGAGCTTTCCAACGAGGCACGGCTTTCCCTCCTGGCTCTTCGGGCGTGGGAGCTGTGGCCAGAGCCGCGGCCCTACCGGAAAATGCTTCGCAGGCTGGCACGGCGGCGCAACGTGGGCGCCGGTGGCGCCGAGGCTGACGGCCGCCGCAAAGCCCGCATCCCCACGGGCTGTGGGGCCACGCGAGCGGCTGCCAAAGAGCTTTCCAACGAGGCACGGCTTTCCCTCCTGGCTCTTCGGGCGTGGGAGCTGTGGCCAGAGCCGCGGCCCTACCGGAAAATGCTTTGGGGGCTGGCGCGGCGGCGCCAGGTGTGCGCCGGTGGCGCCGAGGCTGACGTCCGCCGCAAAGCCCGCAGCCCCACGGGCTGTGGGGCCACGCGAGCGGCTGCCAAAGAGCTTTCCAACGAGGCACGGCTTTCCCTCCTGGCTCTTCGGGCGTGGGAGCTGTCGCCAGAGCCGCGGCCCTACCGGAAAATGCTTCGCGGGCTGGCGCGGCGGCGCCACGTGGGTGCCGGTGGCACCGAGGCTGACGGCCGCCGGAAAGCCCGCAGCCCCACGGGCTGTGGGGCCACGCGAGCGGCTGCCAAAGAGCTTTCCAACGAGGCACGGCTTTCCCTCCTGGCTCTTCGGGCGTGGGAGGTGTGGCCAGAGACGCGGCCCTACCGGAAAATGCTTTTGGGGCTGTCGTGGCGGCGCCAGGTGGGCGCAGGTGGCGCCGAGGCTGACGGCCGCCGCAAAGCCCGCAGCCCCACGGGCTGTGGGGCCACGCGAGCGGCTGCCAGAGCTTTCCAACGAGGCACGGCTTTCCCTCCTGGCTCTTCGGGCGTGGGAGCTGTGGCCAGAGACGCGGCCCTACCGGAAAATGCTTCGGGGGCTGGTGCGGCGGCGCCAGGTGGGTACCGGTGGCGCCGAGGCTGACGGCCGCCGCAAAGCCCGCAGCCGCACGGGCTGTGGGGCCACGCGAGCGGCTGCCAAAGAGCTTTCCAACGAGGCACGGCTTTCCCTCCTGGCTCTTCGGGTGTGGGAGCTGTGGCCAGAGACGCGGCCCTACCCGAAAATGCTTCGCAGGCTGGCGCGGCGGCGCCACATAGGCGCCGGTGGCACCGAGGCTGACGGCCGCCGGAAAGCCCGCAGCCCCACGGGCTGTGGGGCCACGCGAGCGGCTGCCAAAGAGCTTTCCAACGAGGCACGGCTTTCCCTCCTCGCTCTTCGGGCGTGGGAGCTGTGGCCAGAGCCGCGGCCCTACCGGAAAATGCTTCGCAGGCTGGCACGGCGGCGCAACGTGGGCGCCGGTGGCGCCGAGGCTGACGGCCGCCGCAAAGCCCGCATCCCCACGGGCTGTGGGGCCACGCGAGCGGCTGCCAAAGAGCTTTCCAACGAGGCACGGCTTTCCCTCCTGGCTCTTCGGGCGTGGGAGCTGTGGCCAGAGCCACGGCCCTACCGGAAAATGCTTTGGGGGCTGGCGCGGCGGCGCCAGGTGTGCGCCGGTGGCGCCGAGGCTGACGTCCGCCGCAAAGCCCGCAGCCCCACGGGCTGTGGGGCCACGCGAGCGGCTGCCAAAGAGCTTTCCAACGAGGCACGGCTTTCCCTCCTGGCTCTTCGGGCGTGGGAGCTGTCGCCAGAGCCGCGGCCCTACCGGAAAATGCTTCGCGGGCTGGCGCGGCGGCGCCACGTGGGTGCCGGTGGCACCGAGGCTGACGGCCGCCGGAAAGCCCGCAGCCCCACGGGCTGTGGGGCCACGCGAGCGGCTGCCAAAGAGCTTTCCAACGAGGCACGGCTTTCCCTCCTGGCTCTTCGGGCGTGGGAGGTGTGGCCAGAGACGCGGCCCTACCGGAAAATGCTTTTGGGGCTGTCGTGGCGGCGCCAGGTGGGCGCAGGTGGCGCCGAGGCTGACGGCCGCCGCAAAGCCCGCAGCCCCACGGGCTGTGGGGCCACGCGAGCGGCTGCCAGAGCTTTCCAACGAGGCACGGCTTTCCCTCCTGGCTCTTCGGGCGTGGGAGCTGTGGCCAGAGACGCGGCCCTACCGGAAAATGCTTCGCAGGCTGGCGCGGCGGCGCCAGGTGGGCGCCGGTGGCGCCGAGGCTGACGGCCGCCGCAAAGCCCGCAGCCCCACGGTGTGTGGGGCCACGCGAGCGGCTGCCAAAGAGCTTTCCAAGGAGGCACGGCTTTCTCTCCTGGCTCTTCGGGCGTGGGAGCTGTGGCCAGAGACGCAGCCCTACCGGAAAATGCTTCGGGGGCTGGTGCGGCGTCGCCATGTGGGCACCGGTGGCGCCGAGGCTGACGGCCGCCGCAAAGCCCGCAGCCGCACGGGCTGTGGGGCCACGCGAGCGGCTGCCAAAGAGCTTTCCAACGAGGCACGGCTTTCCCTCCTGGCTCTTCGGGTGTGGGAGCTGTGGCCAGAGACGCGGCCCTACCGGAAAATGCTTCGCAGGCTGGCGCGGCGGCGACAGGTGGGCGCCGGTGGCACCGAGGCTGACGGCCGCCGGAAAGCCCGCAGCCCCACGGGCTGTGGGGCCACGCGAGCGGCTGCCAAAGAGCTTTGCAACGAGGCACGGCTTTCCCTCCTGGCTCTTCGGGCGTGGGAGGTGTGGCCAGAGCCGCGGCCCTACCGGAAAATGCTTCGCGGGCTGGCGCGGCGGCGCCACGTGGGCGCCGGTGGCACCGAGGCTGACGGCCGCCGGAAAGCCCGCAGCCCCACGGGCTGTGGGGCCACGCGAGCGGCTGCCAAAGAGCTTTCCAACGAGGCACGGCTTTCCCTCCTGGCTCTTCGGGTGTGGGAGCTGTGGCCAGAGACGCGGCCCTACCGGAAAATGCTTCGGGGGCTGGAACGGCGGCGCCAGGTCGGCGCCGGTGGCGCCGAGGCTGACGGCCGCCGCAAAGCCCGCAGCCCCACGGTGTGTGGGGCCACGCGAGCGGCTGCCAAAGACCTTTCCAAGGAGGCACGGCTTTCCCTCCTGGCTCTTCGGGCGTGGGAGCTGTGGCCAGAGCCGCGGCCCTAGCGGAAAATGCTTCGCAGGCTGGCGCGGCGGCGCCAGGTGGGCGCCGGTGGCGCCGAGGCTGACGGCCGCCGCAAAGCCCGCAGCCCCACGGGCGGTGGGGCCACGCGAGCGGCTGCCAAAGAGCTTTCCAACGAGGCACGGCTTTCCCTCCTGGCTCTTCGGGCGTGGGAGCTGTGGCCAGAGACGCGGCCCTACCGGAAAATGCTTTTGGGGCTGTCGTGGTGGCGCCAGGTGGGCGCAGGTGGCGCCGAGGCTGACGGCCGCCGCAAAGCCCGCAGCCCCACGGTGTGTGGGGCCACGCGAGCGGCTGCCAAAGAGCTTTCCAACGAGGCACGGCTTTCCCTCCTGGCTCTTCGGGCGTGGGAGCTGTGGCCAGAGCCGCGGCCCTACCGGAAAATGCTTCGCAGGCTGGCGCGGCGGCGCCAGGTGGGCGCCGGTGGCGCCGAGGCTGACGGCCGCCGCAAAGCCCGCAGCCCCACGGGCTGTGGGGCCACGCGAGCGGCTGCCAAAGAGCTTTGCAACGAGGCACGGCTTTCCCTCCTGGCTCTTCGGGCGTGGGAGCTGTGGCCAGAGACGCGGCCCTACCGGAAAATGCTTCGGGGGCTGGCGCGGCGGCGCCAGGTGGGCGCCGGTGGCGCCGAGGCTGACGTCCGCTGCAAAGCCCGCAGCCCCACGGGCTGTAGGGCCACGCGAAGGCTGCCAAAGAGCTTTCCAACGGGGCACGGCTTTCCCTCCTGGCTCTTCGGGCATGGGAGCTGTGGCCAGAGACGCGGCCCTACGGGAAAATGCTTCGCGGGCTGGCGCGGCGGCGCCACGTGGGCGCCGGTGGCACCGAGGCTGACGGCCGCTGGAAAGCCCGCAGCCCCACGGGCTGTGGGGCCACGTGAGCGGCTGCCAAAGAGCTTTCCAACGAGGCACGGCTTTCCCTCCTGGCTCTTCGGGTGTGGGAGCTGTGGCCAGAGACGCGGCCCTACCGGAAAATGCTTCGGGGGCTGGAACGGCGGCGCCAGGTCGGCGCCGGTGGCGCCGAGGCTGACGGCCGCCGCAAAGCCCGCAGCCCCACGGTGTGTGGGTCCACGCGAGCGGCTGCCAAAGACCTTTCCAAGGAGGCACGGCTTTCCCTCCTGGCTCTTCGGGCGTGGGAGCTGTGGCCAGAGCCGCGGCCCTACCGGAAAATGCTTTGTGGGCTGGCGCGGCGGCGCCAGGTGGGCGCCGGTGGCGCCGAGGCTGATGTCCGCCGCAAAGCCCGCAGCCCCACGGTGTGTGGGGCCACACGAGCGGCTGCCAAAGAGCTTTCCAACGAGGCACGGCTTTCCCTCCTGGCTCTTCGGGCGTGGGAGCTGTGGCCAGAGCCGCGGCCCTACCGGAAAATGCTTCGCGGGCTGGCGCGGCGGCGCCACGTGGGCGCCGGTGGCACCGAGGCTGACGGCCGCCGGAAAGCCCGCAGCCCCACGGGCTGTGGGGCCACGCGAGCGGCTGCCAAAGAGCTTTCCAACGAGGCACGGCTTTCCCTCCTGGCTCTTCGGGTGTGGGAGCTGTGGCCAGAGACGCGGCCCTACCCGAAAATGCTTCGCAGGCTGGCGCGGCGGCGCCACATAGGCGCCGGTGGCACCGAGGCTGACGGCCGCCGGAAAGCCCGCAGCCCCACGGGCTGTGGGGCCACGCGAGCGGCTGCCAAAGAGCTTTCCAACGAGGCACGGCTTTCCCTCCTCGCTCTTCGGGCGTGGGAGCTGTGGCCAGAGCCGCGGCCCTACCGGAAAATGCTTCGGGGGCTGGCACGGTGGCGCCAGGTGGGCGCCGGTGGCGCCGAGGCTGACGGCCGCCGCAAAGCCCGCATCCGCACGGGCTGTGGGGCCACGCGAGCGGCTGCCAAAGAGCTTTGCAACGAGGCACGGCTTTCACTCCTGGCTCTTCGGGCGTGGGAGCTGTGGCCAGAGCCGCGGCCCTACCGGAAAATGCTTCGGGGGCTGGCGCGGCGGCGCCAGGTGGGCGCCGGTGGTGCCGAGGCTGACGGCCGCCGCAAAGCCCGAAGCCCCACGGGCTGTGGGGCCACGCGAGCGGCTGCCAAAGAGCTTTCCAACGAGGCACGGCTTTCCCTCCTGGCTCTTCGGGCGTGGGAGCTGTGGCCAGAGCCGCGGCCCTACCGGAAAATGCTTCGCAGGCTGGCACGGCGGCGCAACGTGGGCGCCGGTGGCGCCGAGGCTGACGGCCGCCGCAAAGCCCGCATCCCCACGGGCTGTGGGGCCACGCGAGCGGCTGCCAAAGAGCTTTCCAACGAGGCACGGCTTTCCCTCCTGGCTCTTCGGGCGTGGGAGCTGTGGCCAGAGCCGCGGCCCTACCGGAAAATGCTTTGGGGGCTGGCGCGGCGGCGCCAGGTGTGCGCCGGTGGCGCCGAGGCTGACGTCCGCCGCAAAGCCCGCAGCCCCACGGGCTGTGGGGCCACGCGAGCGGCTGCCAAAGAGCTTTCCAACGAGGCACGGCTTTCCCTCCTGGCTCTTCGGGCGTGGGAGCTGTCGCCAGAGCCGCGGCCCTACCGGAAAATGCTTCGCGGGCTGGCGCGGCGGCGCCACGTGGGTGCCGGTGGCACAGAGGCTGACGGCCGCCGGAAAGCCCGCAGCCCCACGGGCTGTGGGGCCACGCGAGCGGCTGCCAAAGAGCTTTCCAACGAGGCACGGCTTTCCCTCCTGGCTCTTCGGGCGTGGGAGGTGTGGCCAGAGACGCGGCCCTACCGGAAAATGCTTTTGGGGCTGTCGTGGCGGCGCCAGGTGGGCGCAGGTGGCGCCGAGGCTGACGGCCGCCGCAAAGCCCGCAGCCCCACGGGCTGTGGGGCCACGCGAGCGGCTGCCAGAGCTTTCCAACGAGGCACGGCTTTCCCTCCTGGCTCTTCGGGCGTGGGAGCTGTGGCCAGAGACGCGGCCCTACCGGAAAATGCTTCGCAGGCTGGCGCGGCGGCGCCAGGTGGGCGCCGGTGGCGCCGAGGCTGACGGCCGCCGCAAAGCCCGCATCCCCACGGTGTGTGGGGCCACGCGAGCGGCTGCCAAAGAGCTTTCCAACGAGGCACGGCTTTCCCTCCTGGCTCTTCGGGCGTGGGAGCTGTGGCCAGAGCCGCGGCCCTACCGGAAAATGCTTCGCGGGCTGGCGCGGCGGCGCCACGTGGGCGCCGGTGGCACCGAGGCTGACGGCCGCCGGAAAGCCCGCAGCCCCACGGTGTGTGGGGCCACACGAGCGGCTGCCAAAGAGCTTTCCAACGAGGCACGGCTTTCCCTCCTGGCTCTTCGGGCGTGGGAGCTGTGGCCAGAGCCGCGGCCCTACCGGAAAATGCTTCGCGGGCTGGCGCGGCGGCGCCACGTGGGCGCCGGTGGCACCGAGGCTGACGGCCGCCGGAAAGCCCGCAGCCCCACGGGCTGTGGGGCCACGCGAGCGGCTGCCAAAGAGCTTTCCAACGAGGCACGGCTTTCCCTCCTGGCTCTTCGGGTGTGGGAGCTGTGGCCAGAGACGCGGCCCTACCCGAAAATGCTTCGCAGGCTGGCGCGGCGGCGCCACATAGGCGCCGGTGGCACCGAGGCTGACGGCCGCCGGAAAGCCCGCAGCCCCACGGGCTGTGGGGCCACGCGAGCGGCTGCCAAAGAGCTTTCCAACGAGGCACGGCTTTCCCTCCTCGCTCTTCGGGCGTGGGAGCTGTGGCCAGAGCCGCGGCCCTACCGGAAAATGCTTCGGGGGCTGGCACGGTGGCGCCAGGTGGGCGCCGGTGGCGCCGAGGCTGACGGCCGCCGCAAAGCCCGCATCCGCACGGGCTGTGGGGCCACGCGAGCGGCTGCCAAAGAGCTTTGCAACGAGGCACGGCTTTCACTCCTGGCTCTTCGGGCGTGGGAGCTGTGGCCAGAGCCGCGGCCCTACCGGAAAATGCTTTTGGGGCTGTCGTGGCGGCGCCAGGTGGGCGCAGGTGGCGCCGAGGCTGACGGCCGCCGCAAAGCCCGCAGCCCCACGGGCTGTGGGGCCACGCGAGCGGCTGCCAGAGCTTTCCAACGAGGCACGGCTTTCCCTCCTGGCTCTTCGGGCGTGGGAGCTGTGGCCAGAGACGCGGCCCTACCGGAAAATGCTTCGCAGGCTGGCGCGGCGGCGCCAGGTGGGCGCCGGTGGCGCCGAGGCTGACGGCCGCCGCAAAGCCCGCATCCCCACGGTGTGTGGGGCCACGCGAGCGGCTGCCAAAGAGCTTTCCAACGAGGCACGGCTTTCTCTCCTGGCTCTTCGGGCGTGGGAGCTGTGGCCAGAGACGCAGCCCTACCGGAAAATGCTTCGGGGGCTGGTGCGGCGTCGCCATGTGGGCACCGGTGGCGCCGAGGCTGACGGCCGCCGCAAAGCCCGCAGCCGCACGGGCTGTGGGGCCACGCGAGCGGCTGCCAAAGAGCTTTCCAACGAGGCACGGCTTTCCCTCCTGGCTCTTCGGGTGTGGGAGCTGTGGCCAGAGACGCGGCCCTACCGGAAAATGCTTCGCAGGCTGGCGCGGCGGCGCCACATAGGCGCCGGTGGCACCGAGGCTGACGGCCGCCGGAAAGCCCGCAGCCCCACGGGCTGTGGGGCCACGCGAGCGGCTGCCAAAGAGCTTTGCAACGAGGCACGGCTTTCCCTCCTGGCTCTTCGGGCGTGGGAGGTGTGGCCAGAGCCGCGGCCCTACCGGAAAATGCTTCGCGGGCTGGCGCGGCGGCGCCACGTGGGCGCCGGTGGCACCGAGGCTGACGGCCGCCGGAAAGCCCGCAGCCCCACGGGCTGTGGGGCCACGCGAGCGGCTGCCAAAGAGCTTTCCAACGAGGCACGGCTTTCCCTCCTGGCTCTTCGGGTGTGGGAGCTGTGGCCAGAGACGCGGCCCTACCGGAAAATGCTTCGGGGGCTGGAACGGCGGCGCCAGGTCGGCGCCGGTGGCGCCGAGGCTGACGGCCGCCGCAAAGCCCGCAGCCCCACGGTGTGTGGGGCCACGCGAGCGGCTGCCAAAGAGCTTTCCAACGAGGCACGGCTTTCCCTCCTGGCTCTTCGGGCATGGGAGCTGTGGCCAGAGCCGCGGCCCTACCGGAAAATGCTTCGCGGGCTGGCGCGGCGGCGCCAGGTGGGCGCCGGTGGCGCCGAGGCTGACGTCCGCTGCAAAGCCCGCAGCCCCACGGGCTGTAGGGCCACGCGAAGGCTGCCAAAGAGCTTTCCAACGAGGCACGGCTTTCCCTCCTGGCTCTTCGGGCATGGGAGCTGTGGCCAGAGCCGCGGCCCTACCGGAAAATGCTTCGCGGGCTGGCGCGGCGGCGCCACGTGGGCGCCGGTGGCACCGAGGCTGACGGCCGCTGGAAAGCCCGCAGCCCCACGGGCTGTGGGGCCACGTGAGCGGCTGCCAAAGAGCTTTCCAACGAGGCACGGCTTTCCCTCCTGGCTCTTCGGGTGTGGGAGCTGTGGCCAGAGACGCGGCCCTACCGGAAAATGCTTCGGGGGCTGGAACGGCGGCGCCAGGTCGGCGCCGGTGGCGCCGAGGCTGACGGCCGCCGCAAAGCCCGCAGCCCCACGGTGTGTGGGTCCACGCGAGCGGCTGCCAAAGACCTTTCCAAGGAGGCACGGCTTTCCCTCCTGGCTCTTCGGGCGTGGGAGCTGTGGCCAGAGCCGCGGCCCTACCGGAAAATGCTTTGTGGGCTGGCGCGGCGGCGCCAGGTGGGCGCCGGTGGCGCCGAGGCTGACGTCCGCCGCAAAGCCCGCAGCCCCACGGTGTGTGGGGCCACACGAGCGGCTGCCAAAGAGCTTTCCAACGAGGCACGGCTTTCCCTCCTGGCTCTTCGGGCGTGGGAGCTGTGGCCAGAGACGCGGCCCTACCGGAAAATGCTTCGCGGGCTGGCGCGGCGGCGCCACGTGGGCGCCGGTGGCGCCGAGGCTGACGGCCGCCGGAAAGCCCGCAGCCCCACGGGCTGTGGGGCCACGCGAGCGGCTGCCAAAGAGCTTTCCAACGAGGCACGGCTTTCCCTCCTGGCTCTTCGGGCGTGGGAGCTGTGGCCAGAGACGCGGCCCTACCGGAAAATGCTTCGGGGGCTGGCGCGGCGGCGCCAGGTCGGCGCCGGTGGCGCCGAGGCTGACAGCCGCCGCAAAGCCCGCAGCCCCACGGGCTGTGGGGCCACGCGAGCGGCTGCCAAAGAGCTTTCCAACGAGGCACGGCTTTCCCTCCTGGCTCTTCGGGCGTGGGAGCTGTGGCCAGAGCCGCGGCCCTACCGGGAAATGCTTCGGGGGCTGGCGCGGCGGCGCCACGTGGGCGCCGGTGGCGCCGAGGCTGACAGCCGCCGCAAAGCCCGCAGCCCCACGGGCTGTGGGGCCACGCGAGCGGCTGCCAAAGAGCTTTCCAACGAGGCACGGCTTTCCCTCCTGGCTCTTCGGGCGTGGGAGCTGTGGCCAGAGACGCGGCCCTACCAGAAAATGCTTTTGGGGCTGTCGTGGCGGCGCCAGGTGGGCGCAGGTGGCGCCGAGGCTGACGGCCGCCGCAAAGCCCGCAGCCCCACGGGCTGTGGGGCCACGCGAGCGGCTGCCAAAGAGCTTTCCAACGAGGCACGGCTTTCCCTCCTGGCTCTTCGGGCGTGGGAGCTGTGGCCAGAGCCGCGGCCCTACCGGAAAATGCTTCGGGGGCTGGCGCGGCGGCGCCACGTGGGTGCCGGTGGCACCGAGGCTGACGGCCGCCGGAAAGCCCGCAGCCCCACGGGCTGTGGGGCCACGCGAGCGGCTGCCAAAGAGCTTTCCAACGAGGCACGGCTTTCCCTCCTGACTCTTCGGGCGTGGGAGCTGTGGCCAGAGCCGCGGCCCTACCGGGAAATGCTTTGGGGGCTGGCGCGGCGGCGCCAGGTGGGCGCCGGTGGCGCCGAGGCTGACGGCCGCCGCAAAGCCCGCAGCCCCACGGGCTGTGGGGCCACGCGAGCGGCTGCCAAAGAGCTTTCCAACGAGGCACGGCTTTCCCTCCTGGCTCTTCGGGCGTGGGAGCTGTGGCCAGAGACGCGGCCCTACCGGAAAATGCTTCGCAGGCTGGCGCAGCGGCGCCCGGTGGGCGCCGTGGCGCCGAGGCTGACGGCCGCCGCAAAGCCCGCAGCCCCACGGGTTGTGGGGCCACGCGAGCGGCTGCCAAAGAGCTTTCCAACGAGGCACGGCTTTCCCTCCTGGCTCTTCGGGCGTGGGAGCTGTGGCCAGAGACGCGGCCCTACCGGAAAATGCTTCGGGGGTTGGCGCGGCGGCGCCAGGTGGGCGCCGGTGGCGCCGAGGCTGACGGCCGCTGCAAAGCCCGCAGCCCCACGGGCTGTGGGGCCACGCGAGCGGCTGCCAAAGAGCTTTCCAACGAGGCACGGCTTTCCCTCCTGGCTCTTCGGGCGTGGGAGCTGTGGCCAGAGACGCGGCCCTACCGGAAAATGCTTCGGGGGTTGGCGCGGCGGCGCCAGGTGGGCGCCGGTGGCGCCGAGGCTGACGGCCGCCGCAAAGCCCGCAGCCCCACGGGCTGTGGGGCCACGCGAGCGGCTGCCAAAGAGCTTTCCAACGAGGCACGGCTTTCCCTCCTGGCTCTTCGGGCGTGGGAGCTGTGGCCAGAGCCGCGGCCCTACCGGAAAATGCTTCGCGGGCTGGCGCCGCGGCGCCACGTGGGCGCCGGTGGCGCCGAGGCTGACGTCCGCCGCAAAGCCCGCAGCCCCACGGGCTGTGGGGCCACGCGAGCGGCTGCCAAAGAGCTTTCCAACGAGGCACGGCTTTCCCTCCTGGCTCTTCGGGCGTGGGAGCTGTGGCCAGAGCCGCGGCCCTACCGGAAAATGCTTCGGGGGCTGGCGCGGCGGCGCCAGGTGGGCGCCGGTGGCGCCGAGGCTGACGGCCGCCGCAAAGCCCGCAGCCCCACGGGCTGTGGGGCCACGCGAGCGGCTGCCAAAGAGCTTTCCAACGAGGCACGGCTTTCCCTCCTGGCTCTTCGGGCGTGGGAGCTGTGGCCAGAGACGCGGCCCTACCGGGAAATGCTTTGGGGGCTGGCGCGGCGGCGCCAGGTGGGCGCCGGTGGCGCCGAGGCTGACGGCCGCCGCAAAGCCCGCAGCCCCACGGGCTGTGGGGCCACGCGAACGGCTGCCAAAGAGCTTTCCAACGAGGCACGGCTTTCCCTCCTGGCTCTTCGGGCGTGGGAGCTGTGGCCAGAGCCGCGGCCCTACCGGAAAATGCTTCGGGGGCTGGCGCGGCGGCGCCAGGTGGGCGCAGGTGGCGCCGAGGCTGACGGCCGCCGCAAAGCCCGCAGCCCCACGGGCTGTGGGGCCACGCGAGCGGCTGCCAGAGAGCTTTCCAACGAGGCACGGCTTTCCCTCCTGGCTCTTCGGGCGTGGGAGCTGTGGCCAGAGACGCGGCCCTACCGGAAAATGCTTCGGGGGCTGGCGCGGCAACGCCAGGTGGGCGCCGGTGGCGCCGAGGCTGACGGCCGCCGCAAAGCCCGCAGCCCCACGGGCTGTGGGGCCACGCGAGCGGCTGCCAAAGAGCTTTCCAACGAGGCACGGCTTTCCCTCCTGGCTCTTCGGGCGTGGGAGCTGTGGCCAGAGCCGCGGCCCTACCGGAAAATGCTTCGGGGGTTGGCGCGGCGGCGCCACGTGGGCGCCGGTGGCGCCGAGGCTGACGGCCGCCGCAAAGCCCGCAGCCCCACGGGCTGTGGGGCCACGCGAGCGGCTGCCAAAGAGCTTTCCAACGAGGCACGGCTTTCCCTCCTGGCTCTTCGGGCGTGGGAGCTGTGGCCAGAGCCGCGGCCCTACCGGAAAATGCTTCGCGGGCTGGCGCCGCGGCGCCACGTGGGCGCCGGTGGCGCCGAGGCTGACGTCCGCCGCAAAGCCCGCAGCCCCACGGGCTGTGGGGCCACGCGAGCGGCTGCCAAAGAGCTTTCCAACGAGGCACGGCTTTCCCTCCTGGCTCTTCGGGCGTGGGAGCTGTGGCCAGAGCCGCGGCCCTACCGGAAAATGCTTCGGGGGCTGGCGCGGCGGCGCCAGGTGGGCGCCGGTGGCGCCGAGGCTGACGGCCGCCGCAAAGCCCGCAGCCCCACGGGCTGTGGGGCCACGCGAGCGGCTGCCAAAGAGCTTTCCAACGAGGCACGGCTTTCCCTCCTGGCTCTTCGGGCGTGGGAGCTGTGGCCAGAGCCGCGGCCCTACCGGGAAATGCTTTGGGGGCTGGCGCGGCGGCGCCAGGTGGGCGCCGGTGGCGCCGAGGCTGACGGCCGCCGCAAAGCCCGCAGCCCCACGGGCTGTGGGGCCACGCGAACGGCTGCCAAAGAGCTTTCCAACGAGGCACGGCTTTCCCTCCTGGCTCTTCGGGCGTGGGAGCTGTGGCCAGAGCCGCGGCCCTACCGGAAAATGCTTCGGGGGCTGGCGCGGCGGCGCCAGGTGGGCGCAGGTGGCGCCGAGGCTGACGGCCGCCGCAAAGCCCGCATCCCCACGGGCTGTGGGGCCACGCGAGCGGCTGCCAGAGAGCTTTCCAACGAGGCACGGCTTTCCCTCCTGGCTCTTCGGGCGTGGGAGCTGTGGCCAGAGACGCGGCCCTACCGGAAAATGCTTCGGGGGCTGGCGCGGCAACGCCAGGTGGGCGCCGGTGGCGCCGAGGCTGACGGCCGCCGCAAAGCCCGCAGCCCCACGGGCTGTGGGGCCACGCGAGCGGCTGCCAAAGAGCTTTCCAACGAGGCACGGCTTTCCCTCCTGGCTCTTCGGGCGTGGGAGCTGTGGCCAGAGCCGCGGCCCTACCGGAAAATGCTTCGGGGGCTGGCGCAGCGGCGGCAGGTGAGCGCCGGTAGCGCCGAAACTGACGGCCGCCGCAAAGCCCGCAGCCCCACGGTGTGTGGGGCCACGCGAGCGGCTGCCAAAGAGCTTTCCAAGGAGGCACGGCTTTCTCTCCTGGCTCTTCGGGCGTGGGAGCTGTGGTCAGAGCCGCGGCCCTACCGGAAAATGCTTCGCAGGCTGGCGCGGCGGCGCCACGTGGGCGCCGGTGGCGCCGAGGCTGACGGCCGCCGCAAAGCCCGAAGCCCCACGGGCTGTGGGGCCACGCGAGCGGCTGCCAAAGAGCTTTCCAACGAGGCACGGCTTTCCCTCCTGGCTCTTCGGGCGTGGGAGCTGTGGCCAGAGCCGCGGCCCTACTGGAAAATGCTTCGGGGGCTGGCGCGGCGGCGCCACGTGGGCGCCGGTGGCCCCGAGGCTGACGGTCGCCGGAAAGCCCGCAGCCCCACGGGCTGTGGGGCCACGCGAGCGGCTGCCAAAGAGCTTTCCAACGAGGCACGGCTTTCCCTCCTGGCTCTTCGGGCGTGGGAGCTGTGGCCAGAGCCGCGGCCCTACCGGAAAATGCTTCGCAGGCTGGCGTGGCGGCGCCAGGTGTGCGCCGGTGGCGCCGAGGCTGACGGCCGCCGCAAAGCCCGCAGCCCCACGGGCTGTGGGGCCACGCGAGCGGCTGCCAAAGAGCTTTCCAACGAGGCACGGCTTTCCCTCCTGGCTCTTCGGGCGTGGGAGCTGTGGCCAGAGCCGCGGCCCTACCGGAAAATGCTTCGCAGGCTGGCTCGGCGGCGCCAGGTGGGCGGCGGTGGCGCCGAGGCTGACGGCCGCCGCAAAGCCCGCAGCCCCACGGGCTGTGGGGCCACGCGAGCGGCTGCCAAAGAGCTTTCCAACGAGGCACGGCTTTCCCTCCTGGCTCTTCGGGCGTGGGAGCTGTGGCCAGAGCCGCGGCCCTACCGGGAAATGCTTTGGGGGCTGGCGCGGCGGCGCCACGTGGGCGCCGGTGGCGCCGAGGCTGACGGCCGCCGCAAAGCCCGCAGCCCCACGGGCTGTGGGGCCACGCGAGCGGCTGCCAAAGAGCTTTCCAACGAGGCACGGCTTTCCCTCCTGGCTCTTCGGGCGTGGGAGCTGTGGCCAGAGACGCGGCCCTACCGGAAAATGCTTTTGGGGATGTCGTGGCGGCGCCAGGTGTGCGCAGGTGGCGCCGAGGCTGACGGCCGCCGCAAAGCCCGCAGCCCCACGGGCTGTGGGGCCACGCGAGCGGCTGCCAAAGAGCTTTCCAACGAGGCACGGCTTTCCCTCCTGGCTCTTCGGGCGTGGGAGCTGTGGCCAGAGACGCGGCCCTACCGGAAAATGCTTCGCAGGCTGGCGCGGCGGCGCCAGGTGTGCGCCGGTGGCGCCGAGGCTGACGGCCGCCGCAAAGCCCGCAGCCCCACGGGCTGTGGGGCCACGCGAGCGGCTGCCAAAGAGCTTTCCAACGAGGCACGGCTTTCCCTCCTGGCTCTTCGGGCGTGGGAGCTGTGGCCAGAGACGCGGCCCTACCGGAAAATGCTTCGGGGGCTGGCGCGGCGGCGCCAGGTGGGCGCCGGTGGTGCCGAGGCTGACGGCCGCCGCAAAGCCCGCAGCCCCACGGGCTGTGGGGCCACGCGAGCGACTGCCAAAGAGCTTTCCAACGAGGCACGGCTTTCCCTCCTGGCTCTTCGGGCGTGGGAGCTGTGGCCAGAGCCGCGGCCCTACCGGAAAATGCTTCGGGGACTGGCACGGCGGCGCCAGGTGGGCGGCGGTGGCGCCGAGGCTGACGGCCGCCGCAAAGCCCGCATCCCCACGGGCTGTGGGGCCACGCGAGCGGCTGCCAAAGAGCTTTCCAACGAGGCACGGCTTTCCCTCCTGGCTCTTCGGGCGTGGGAGCTGTGGCCAGAGCCGCGGCCCTACCGGAAAATGCTTTGGGGGCTGGCGCGGCGGCGCCAGGTGGGCGCCGGTGGCGCCGAGGCTGACGTCCGCCGCAAAGCCCGCAGCCCCACGGGCTGTGGGGCCACGCGAGCGGCTGCCAAAGAGCTTTCCAACGAGGCACGGCTTTCCCTCCTGGCTCTTCGGGCGTGGGAGCTGTGGCCAGAGCCGCGGCCCTACCGGAAAATGCTTCGCGGGCTGGCTCGGCGGCGCCAGGTGGGCGCCGGTGGCGCCGAGGCTGACGGCCGCCGCAAAGCCCGCAGCCCGACGGGCTGTGGGGCCACGCGAGCGGCTGCCAAAGAGCTTTCCAACGAGGCACGGATTTCCCTCCTGGCTCTTCGGGCGTGGGAGCTGTGGCCAGAGACGCGGCCCTACCGGAAAATGCTTCGGGGGCTGGCGCAGCGGCGGCAGGTGGGCGCCGGTGGCGCCGAAACTGACGGCCGCCGCAAAGCCCGCAGCCCCACGGTGTGTGGGGCCACGCGAGCGGCTGCCAAAGAGCTTTCCAACGAGGCACGGCTTTCCCTCCTGGCTCTTCGGGCGTGGGAGCTGTGGCCAGAGCCGCGGCCCTACCGGAAAATGCTTCGGGGGCTGGTGCGGCGGCGCCAGGTGGGTACCGGTGGCGCCGAGGCTGACGGCCGCCGCAAAGCCCGCAGCCGCACGGGCTGTGGGGCCACGCGAGCGGCTGCCAAAGAGCTTTCCAACGAGGCACGGCTTTCCCTCCTGGCTCTTCGGGTGTGGGAGCTGTGGCCAGAGACGCGGCCCTACCGGAAAATGCTTCGCAGGCTGGCGCGGCGGCGCCACATAGGCGCCGGTGGCACCGAGGCTGACGGCCGCCGGAAAGCCCGCAGCCCCACGGGCTGTGGGGCCACGCGAGCGGCTGCCAAAGAGCTTTGCAACGAGGCACGGCTTTCCCTCCTGGCTCTTCGGGCGTGGGAGCTGTGGCCAGAGACGCGGCCCTACCGGAAAATGCTTTGGGGGCTGGCGCGGCGGCGCCAGGTGGGCGCCGGTGGTGCCGAGGCTGACGGCCGCCGCAAAGCCCGCAGCCCCACGGGCTGTGGGGCCACGCGAGCGGCTGCCAAAGAGCTTTCCAACGAGGCACGGCTTTCCCTCCTGGCTCTTCGGGCGTGGGAGCTGTGGCCAGAGACGCGGCCCTACCGGAAAATGCTTCGGGGGTTGGCGCGGCGGCGCCAGGTGGGCGCCGGTGGCGCCGAGGCTGACGGCCGCCGCAAAGCCCGCAGCCCCACGGGTTGTGGGGCCACGCGAGCGGCTGCCAAAGAGCTTTGCAACGAGGCACGGCTTTCCCTCCTGGCTCTTTGGGCGTGGGAGCTGTGGCCAGAGCCGCGGCCCTACCGGAAAATGCTTTGGGGGCTGGCGCGGCGGCGCCACGTGGGCGCCGGTGGCGCCGAGGCTGACGTCCGCCGCAAAGCCCGCAGCCCCACGGTGTGTGGGGCCACGCGAGCGGCTGCCAAAGAGCTTTCCAACGAGGCACGGCTTTCCCTCCTGGCTCTTCGGGCGTGGGAGCTGTGGCCAGAGACGCGGCCCTACCGGAAAATGCTTCGGGGGCTGGCGCGGCGGCGCCAGGTGGGCGCCGGTGGCGCCGAGGCTGACGGCCGCCGCAAAGCCCGCAGCCCCACGGGCTGTGGGGCCACGCGAGCGGCTGCCAAAGAGCTTTCCAACGAGGCACGGCTTTCCCTCCTGGCTCTTCGGGCGTGGGAGCTGTGGCCAGAGCCGCGGCCCTACCGGGAAATGCTTTGGGGGCTGGCGCGGCGGCGCCACGTGGGCGCCGGTGGCGCCGAGGCTGACGGCCGCCGCAAAGCCCGCAGCCCCACGGGCTGTGGGGCCACGCGAGCGGCTGCCAAAGAGCTTTCCAACGAGGCACGGCTTTCCCTCCTGGCTCTTCGGGTGTGGGAGCTGTGGCCAGAGACGCGGCCCTACAGGAAAATGCTTTTGGGGCTGTCGTGGCGGCGCCAGGTGGGCGCCGGTGGCGCCGAGGCTGACGGCCGCCGCAAAGCCCGCAGCCCCACGGGCTGTGGGGCCACGCGAGCGGCTGCCAAAGAGCTTTCCAACGAGGCACGGCTTTCCCTCCTGGCTCTTCGGGCGTGGGAGCTGTGGCCAGAGCCGCGGCCCTACCGGAAAATGCTTCGCAGGCTGGCGCGGCGGCGCCACGTGGGCGCCGGTGGCGCCGAGGCTGACGGCCGCCGCAAAGCCCGAAGCCCCACGGGCTGTGGGGCCACGCGAGCGGCTGCCAAAGAGCTTTCCAACGAGGCACGGCTTTCCCTCCTGGCTCTTCGGGCGTGGGAGCTGTGGCCAGAGCCGCGGCCCTACTGGAAAATGCTTCGGGGGCTGGCGCGGCGGCGCCAGGTGGGCGCCGGTGGCGCCGAGGCTGACGGCCGCCGCAAAGCCCGCAGCCCCACGGGCTGTGGGGCCACGCGAGCGGCTGCCAAAGAGCTTTCCAACGAGGCACGGCTTTCCCTCCTGGCTCTTCGGGCGTGGGAGCTGTGGCCAGAGCCGCGGCCCTACCGGAAAATGCTTCGCAGGCTGGCGCGGCGGCGCCACGTGGGCGCCGGTGGCGCCGAGGCTGACGGCCGCCGCAAACCCGAAGCCCCACGGGCTGTGGGGCCACGCGAGCGGCTGCCAAAGAGCTTTCCAACGAGGCACGGCTTTCCCTCCTGGCTCTTCGGGCGTGGGAGCTGTGGCCAGAGCCGCGGCCCTACTGGAAAATGCTTCGGGGGCTGGCGCGGCGGCGCCACGTGGGCGCCGGTGGCCCCGAGGCTGACGGCCGCCGGAAAGCCCGCAGCCCCACGGGCTGTGGGGCCACGCGAGCGGCTGCCAAAGAGCTTTCCAACGAGGCACGGCTTTCCCTCCTGGCTCTTCGGGCGTGGGAGCTGTGGCCAGAGCCGCGGCCCTACCGGAAAATGCTTTGGGGGCTGGCGCGGCGGCGCCAGGTGTGCGCCGGTGGCGCCGAGGCTGACGTCCGCCGCAAAGCCCGCAGCCCCACGGGCTGTGGGGCCACGCGAGCGGCTGCCAAAGAGCTTTCCAACGAGGCACGGCTTTCCCTCCTGGCTCTTCGGGCGTGGGAGCTGTGGCCAGAGCCGCGGCCCTACCGGAAAATGCTTCGGGGGCTGGCGCGGCGGCGCCAGGTGGGCGCCGGTGGCGCCGAGGCTGACGGCCGCCGCAAAGCCCGCAGCCCCACGGGCTGTGGGGCCACGCGAGCGGCTGCCAAAGAGCTTTCCAACGAGGCACGGCTTTCCCTCCTGGCTCTTCGGGCGTGGGAGCTGTGGCCAGAGCCGCGGCCCTACCGGAAAATGCTTTTGGGGCTGTCGTGGCGGCGCCAGGTGGGCGCAGGTGGCGCCGAGGCTGACGGCCGCCGCAAAGCCCGCAGCCCCACGGGCTGTGGGGCCACGCGAGCGGCTGCCAAAGAGCTTTCCAACGAGGCACGGCTTTCCCTCCTGGCTCTTCGGGCGTGGGAGCTGTGGCCAGGGACGCGGCCCTACCGGAAAATGCTTCGCAGGCTGGCGTGGCGGCGCCAGGTGGGCGCCGGTGGCGCCGAGGCTGACGGCCGCCGCAAAGCCCGCAGCCCCACGGGCTGTGGGGCCACGTGAGCGGCTGCCAAAGAGCTTTGCAACGAGGCACGGCTTTCCCTCCTGGCTCTTCGGGCGTGGGAGCTGTGGCCAGAGCCGCGGCCCTACCGGAAAATGCTTCGGGGGCTGGCGCAGCGACGGCAGGTGGGCGCCGGTGGCGCCGAAACTGACGGCCGCCGCAAAGCCCGCAGCCCCACGGTGTGTGGGGCCACGCGAGCGGCTGCCAAAGAGCTTTCCAAGGAGGCACGGCTTTCCCTCCTGGCTCTTCGGGCGTGGGAGCTGTGGCCAGAGACGCGGCCCTACCGGAAAATGCTTCGGGGGCTGGTGCGGCGGCGCCACATAGGCGCCAGTGGCACCGAGGCTGACGGCCGCCGGAAAGCCCGCAGCCCCACGGGCTGTGGGGCCACGCGAGCGGCTGCCAAAGAGCTTTCCAACGAGGCACGGCTTTCCCTCCTGGCTCTTCGGGCGTGGGAGCTGTGGCCAGAGACGCGGCCCTACCGGAAAATGCTTCGCAGGCTGGTACGGCGGCGCCAGGTGGGCGCCGGTGGCGCCGAGGCTGACGGCCGCCGCAAAGCCCGCATCCCCACGGGCTGTGGGGCCACGCGAGCGGCTGCCAAAGAGCTTTGCAACGAGGCACGGCTTTCCCTCCTGGCTCTTCGGGCGTGGGAGCTGTGGCCAGAGACGCGGCCCTACCGGAAAATGCTCCGGGGGCTGGCGCGGCGGCGACAGGTGGGCGCCGGTGGTGCCGAGGCTGACGGCCGCCGCAAAGCCCGCAGCCCCACGGGCTGTGGGGCCACGCGAGCGGCTGCCAAAGAGCTTTCCAACGAGGCACGGCTTTCCCTCCTGGCTCTTCGGGCGTGGGAGCTGTGGCCAGAGCCGCGGCCCTACCGGAAAATGCTTCGGGGGCTGGTGCGGCGGCGCCAGGTGGGTACCGGTGGCGCCGAGGCTGACGGCCGCCGCAAAGCCCACAGCCGCACGGGCTGTGGGGCCACGCGAGCGGCTGCCAAAGAGCTTTCCAACGAGGCACGGCTTTCCCTCCTGGCTCTTCGGGTGTGGGAGTTGTGGCCAGAGACGCGGCCCTACCGGAAAATGCTTCGCAGGCTGGCGCGGCGGCGCCACATAGGCGCCAGTGGCACCGAGGCTGACGGCCGCCGGAAAGCCCGCAGCCCCACGGGCTGTGGGGCCACGCGAGCGGCTGCCAAAGAGCTTTCCAACGAGGCACGGCTTTCCCTCCTGGCTCTTCGGGCGTGGGAGGTGTGGCCAGAGACGCGGCCCTACCGGAAAATGCTTCGGGGGCTGGCGCGGCGGCGCCAGGTGGGCGCCGGTGGTGCCGAGGCTGACGGCCGCCGCAAAGCCCGCAGCCCCACGGGCTGTGGGGCCACGCGAGCGGCTGCCAAAGAGCTTTCCAACGAGGCACGGCTTTCCCTCCTGGCTCTTCGGGCGTGGGAGGTGTGGCCAGAGACGCGGCCCTACCGGAAAATGCTTTGGGGGCTGTCGTGGCGGCGCCAGGTGGGCGCAGGTGGCGCCGAGGCTGACGGCCGCCGGAAAGCCCGCAGCCCCACGGGCTGTGGGGCCACGCGAGCGGCTGCCAGAGCTTTCCAACGAGGCACGGCTTTCCCTCCTGGCTCTTCGGGCGTGGGAGCTGTGGCCAGAGACGCGGCCCTACCGGAAAATGCTTCGCAGGCTGGCGCGGCGGCGCCAGGTGGGCGCCGGTGGCGCCGAGGCTGACGGCCGCCGCAAAGCCCGCAGCCCCACGGGCTGTGGGGCCACGCGAGCGGCTGCCAAAGAGCTTTCCAACGAGGCATGGCTTTCCCTCCTGGCTCTTCGGGCGTGGGAGCTGTGGCCAGAGCCGCGGCCCTACCGGAAAATGGTTCGGGGGCTGGCGCGGCGGCGCCATGTGGGCACCGGTGGCGCCGAGGCTGACGGCCGCCGCAAAGCCCGCAGCCCCACGGGCTGTGGGGCCACGCGAGCGGCTGCCAAAGAGCTTTCCAATGAGGCACGGCTTTCCCTCCTGGCTCTTCGGGTGTGGGAGCTGTGGCCAGAGTCGCGGCCCTACCGGAAAATGCTTCGCAGGCTGGCGCGGCGGCGCCACATAGGCGCCGGTGGCACCGAGGCTGACGGCCGCCGGAAAGCCCGCAGCCCCACGGGCTGTGGGGCCACGCGAGCGGCTGCCAAAGAGCTTTCCAACGAGGCACGGCTTTCCCTCCTGGCTCTTCGGGCGTGGGAGCTGTGGCCAGAGCCGCGGCCCTACTGGAAAATGCTTCGCAGGCTGGCGCGGCGGCGCCAGGTGGGCGCCGGTGGCGCCGAGGCTGACGGCCGCCGCAAAGCCCGCAGCCGCACGGGCTGTGGGGCCACGCGAGCGGCTGCCAAAGAGCTTTGCAACGAGGCACGGCTTTCCCTCCTGGCTCTTCGGGCGTGGGAGCTGTGGCCAGAGACGCGGCCCTACCGGAAAATGCTTCGGGGGCTGGCGCGGCGGCGCCAGGTGGGCGCCGGTGGCGCCGAGGCTGACGGCCGCCGCAAAGCCCGCAGCCCCACGGGCTGTGGGGCCACGCGAGCGGCTGCCAAAGAGCTTTCCAACGAGGCACGGCTTTCCCTCCTGGCTCTTCGGGCGTGGGAGCTGTGGCCAGAGCCGCGGCCCTACCGGAAAATGCTTCGGGGGCTGGCACGGCGGCGCCAGGTGGGCGCCGGTGGCGCCGAGGCTGACGGCCGCCGCAAAGCCCGCAGCCCCACGGGCTGTGGGGCCACGCGAGCGGCTGCCAAAGAGCTTTGCAACGAGGCACGGCTTTCCCTCCTGGCTCTTCGGGCGTGGGAGCTGTGGCCAGAGACGCGGCCCTACCGGAAAATGCTTCGGGGGCTGGCGCGGCGGCGCCAGGTGGGCGCCGGTGGTGCCGAGGCTGACGGCCGCCGCAAAGCCCGCAGCCCCACGGGCTGTGGGGCCACGCGAGCGGCTGCCAAAGAGCTTTCCAACGAGGCACGGCTTTCCCTCCTGGCTCTTCGGGCGTGGGAGCTGTGGCCAGAGCCGCGGCCCTACCGGAAAATGCTTCGCGGGCTGGCTCGGCGGCGCCAGGTGGGCGCCGGTGGCGCCGAGGCTGACGGCCGCCGCAAAGCCCGCAGCCCCACGGGCTGTGGGGCCACGCGAGCGGCTGCCAAAGAGCTTTCCAACGAGGCACGGCTTTCCCTCCTGGCTCTTCGGGCGTGGGAGCTGTGGCCAGAGACGCGGCCCTACCGGAAAATGCTTCGGGGGCTGGCGCAGCGGCGGCAGGTGGGCGCCGGTGGCGCCGAAACTGACGGCCGCCGCAAAGCCCGCAGCCCCACGGTGTGTGGGGCCACGCGAGCGGCTGCCAAAGAGCTTTCCAACGAGGCACGGCTTTCCCTCCTGGCTCTTCGGGCGTGGGAGCTGTGGCCAGAGCCGCGGCCCTACCGGAAAATGCTTCGGGGGCTGGTGCGGCGGCGCCAGGTGGGTACCGGTGGCGCCGAGGCTGACGGCCGCCGCAAAGCCCGCAGCCGCACGGGCTGTGGGGCCACGCGAGCGGCTGCCAAAGAGCTTTCCAACGAGGCACGGCTTTCCCTCCTGGCTCTTCGGGTGTGGGAGCTGTGGCCAGAGACGCGGCCCTACCGGAAAATGCTTCGCAGGCTGGCGCGGCGGCGCCACATGGGCGCCGGTGGCACCGAGGCTGACGGCCGCCGCAAAGCCCGCAGCCCCACGGGCTGTGGGGCCACGCGAGCGGCTGCCAAAGAGCTTTCCAACGAGGCACGGCTTTCCCTCCTCGCTCTTCGGGCGTGGGAGCTGTGGCCAGAGCCGCGGCCCTACCGGAAAATGCTTCAGGGGCTGGCACGGCGGCGCCAGGTGGGCGCCGGTGGCGCCGAGGCTGACGGCCGCCGCAAAGCCCGCATCCCCACGGGCTGTGGGGCCACGCGAGCGGCTGCCAAAGAGCTTTGCAACGAGGCACGGCTTTCCCTCCTGGCTCTTCGGGCGTGGGAGCTGTGGCCAGAGACGCGGCCCTACCGGAAAATGCTTCGGGGGCTGGCGCGGCGGCGCCAGGTGGGCGCCGGTGGTGCCGAGGCTGACGGCCGCCGCAAAGCCCGCAGCCCCACGGTGTGTGGGGCCACGCGAGCGGCTGCCAAAGAGCTTTCCAACGAGGCACGGCTTTCCCTCCTGGCTCTTCGGGCGTGGGAGCTGTGGCCAGAGACGCGGCCCTACCGGAAAATGCTTCGGGGGCTGGCGCGGCGGCGCCAGGTGGGCGCCGGTGGCGCCGAGGCTGACGGCCGCCGCAAAGCCCGCAGCCCCACGGGCTGTGGGGCCACGCGAGCGGCTGCCAAAGAGCTTTCCAACGAGGCACGGCTTTCCCTCCTGGCTCTTCGGGCGTGGGAGCTGTGGCCAGAGCCGCGGCCCTACCGGGAAATGCTTTGGGGGCTGGCGCGGCGGCGCCACGTGGGCGCCGGTGGCGCCGAGGCTGACGGCCGCCGCAAAGCCCGCAGCCCCACGGGCTGTGGGGCCACGCGAGCGGCTGCCAAAGAGCTTTCCAACGAGGCACGGCTTTCCCTCCTGGCTCTTCGGGTGTGGGAGCTGTGGCCAGAGACGCGGCCCTACCGGAAAATGCTTTTGGGGCTGTCGTGGCGGCGCCAGGTGGGCGCAGGTGGCGCCGAGGCTGACGGCCGCCGCAAAGCCCGCAGCCCCACGGGCTGTGGGGCCACGCGAGCGGCTGCCAAAGAGCTTTCCAACGAGGCACGGCTTTCCCTCCTGGCTCTTCGGGCGTGGGAGCTGTGGCCAGAGCCGCGGCCCTACCGGAAAATGCTTCGCAGGCTGGCGCGGCGGCGCCACGTGGGCGCCGGTGGCGCCGAGGCTGACGGCCGCCGCAAAGCCCGAAGCCCCACGGGCTGTGGGGCCACGCGAGCGGCTGCCAAAGAGCTTTCCAACGAGGCACGGCTTTCCCTCCTGGCTCTTCGGGCGTGGGAGCTGTGGCCAGAGCTGCGGCCCTACTGGAAAATGCTTCGGGGGCTGGCGCGGCGGCGCCAGGTGGGCGCCGGTGGCGCCGAGGCTGACGGCCGCCGGAAAGCCCGCAGCCCCACGGGCTGTGGGGCCACGCGAGCGGCTGCCAAAGAGCTTTCCAACGAGGCACGGCTTTCCCTCCTGGCTCTTCGGGCGTGGGAGCTGTGGCCAGAGCCGCGGCCCTACCGGAAAATGCTTCGCAGGCTGGCGCGGCGGCGCCACGTGGGCGCCGGTGGCACCGAGGCTGACGGCCGCCGCAAACCCGAAGCCCCACGGGCTGTGGGGCCACGCGAGCGGCTGCCAAAGAGCTTTCCAACGAGGCACGGCTTTCCCTCCTGGCTCTTCGGGCGTGGGAGCTGTGGCCAGAGACGCGGCCCTACTGGAAAATGCTTCGGGGGCTGGCGCGGCGGCGCCACGTGGGCGCCGGTGGCCCCGAGGCTGACGGCCGCCGGAAAGCCCGCAGCCCCACGGGCTGTGGGGCCACGCGAGCGGCTGCCAAAGAGCTTTCCAACTAGGCATGGCTTTCCCTCCTGGCTCTTCGGGCGTGGGAGCTGTGGCCAGAGCCGCGGCCCTACCGGAAAATGCTTTGGGGGCTGGCGTGGCGGCGCCAGGTGTGCGCCGGTGGCGCCGAGGCTGACGTCCGCCGCAAAGCCCGCAGCCCCACGGGCTGTGGGGCCACGCGAGCGGCTGCCAAAGAGCTTTCCAACGAGGCACGGCTTTCCCTCCTGGCTCTTCGGGCGTGGGAGCTGTGGCCAGAGCCGCGGCCCTACCGGGAAATGCTTTGGGGGCTGGCGCGGCGGCGCCACGTGGGCGCCGGTGGCGCCGAGGCTGACGGCCGCCGCAAAGCCCGCAGCCCCACGGGCTGTGGGGCCACGCGAGCGGCTGCCAAAGAGCTTTCCAACGAGGCACGGCTTTCCCTCCTGGCTCTTCGGGTGTGGGAGCTGTGGCCAGAGACGCGGCCCTACCGGAAAATGCTTTTGGGGCTGTCGTGGCGGCGCCAGGTGGGCGCAGGTGGCGCCGAGGCTGACGGCCGCCGCAAAGCCCGCAGCCCCACGGGCTGTGGGGCCACGCGAGCGGCTGCCAAAGAGCTTTCCAACGAGGCACGGCTTTCCCTCCTGGCTCTTCGGGCGTGGGAGCTGTGGCCAGAGCCGCGGCCCTACCGGAAAATGCTTCGCAGGCTGGCGCGGCGGCGCCACGTGGGCGCCGGTGGCGCCGAGGCTGACGGCCGCCGCAAAGCCCGAAGCCCCACGGGCTGTGGGGCCACGCGAGCGGCTGCCAAAGAGCTTTCCAACGAGGCACGGCTTTCCCTCCTGGCTCTTCGGGCGTGGGAGCTGTGGCCAGAGCTGCGGCCCTACTGGAAAATGCTTCGGGGGCTGGCGCGGCGGCGCCAGGTGGGCGCCGGTGGCGCCGAGGCTGACGGCCGCCGGAAAGCCCGCAGCCCCACGGGCTGTGGGGCCACGCGAGCGGCTGCCAAAGAGCTTTCCAACGAGGCACGGCTTTCCCTCCTGGCTCTTCGGGCGTGGGAGCTGTGGCCAGAGCCGCGGCCCTACCGGAAAATGCTTCGCAGGCTGGCGCGGCGGCGCCACGTGGGCGCCGGTGGCACCGAGGCTGACGGCCGCCGCAAACCCGAAGCCCCACGGGCTGTGGGGCCACGCGAGCGGCTGCCAAAGAGCTTTCCAACGAGGCACGGCTTTCCCTCCTGGCTCTTCGGGCGTGGGAGCTGTGGCCAGAGACGCGGCCCTACTGGAAAATGCTTCGGGGGCTGGCGCGGCGGCGCCACGTGGGCGCCGGTGGCCCCGAGGCTGACGGCCGCCGGAAAGCCCGCAGCCCCACGGGCTGTGGGGCCACGCGAGCGGCTGCCAAAGAGCTTTCCAACTAGGCATGGCTTTCCCTCCTGGCTCTTCGGGCGTGGGAGCTGTGGCCAGAGCCGCGGCCCTACCGGAAAATGCTTTGGGGGCTGGCGTGGCGGCGCCAGGTGTGCGCCGGTGGCGCCGAGGCTGACGTCCGCCGCAAAGCCCGCAGCCCCACGGGCTGTGGGGCCACGCGAGCGGCTGCCAAAGAGCTTTCCAACGAGGCACGGCTTTCCCTCCTGGCTCTTCGGGCGTGGGAGCTGTGGTCAGAGCCGCGGCCCTACCGGAAAATGCTTCGGGGGCTGGCGCGGCGGCGCCAGGTGGGCGCCGGTGGCGCCGAGGCTGACGGCCGCCGCAAAGCCCGCAGCCCCACGGGCTGTGGGGCCACGCGAGCGGCTGCCAAAGAGCTTTCCAACGAGGCACGGCTTTCCCTCCTGGCTCTTCGGGCGTGGGAGCTGTGGCCAGAGCCGCGGCCCTACCGGGAAATGCTTTGGGGGCTGGCGCGGCGGCGCCACGTGGGCGCCGGTGGCGCCGAGGCTGACGGCCGCCGCAAAGCCCGCAGCCCCACGGGCTGTGGGGCCACGCGAGCGGCTGCCAAAGAGCTTTCCAACGAGGCACGGCTTTCCCTCCTGGCTCTTCGGGCGTGGGAGCTGTGGCCAGAGCCGCGGCCCTACCGGAAAATGCTTTTGGGGCTGTCGTGGCGGCGCCAGGTGGGCGCAGGTGGCGCCGAGGCTGACGGCCGCCGCAAAGCCCGCAGCCCCACGGGCTGTGGGGCCACGCGAGCGGCTGCCAAAGAGCTTTCCAACGAGGCACGGCTTTCCCTCCTGGCTCTTCGGGCGTGGGAGCTGTGGCCAGAGCCGCGGCCCTACCGGAAAATGCTTCGCAGGCTGGCGTGGCGGCGCCAGGTGGGCGCCGGTGGCGCCGAGGCTGACGGCCGCCGCAAAGCCCGCAGCCCCACGGGCTGTGGGGCCACGCGAGCGGCTGCCAAAGAGCTTTGCAACGAGGCACGGCTTTCCCTCCTGGCTCTTCGGGCGTGGGAGCTGTGGCCAGAGCCGCGGCACTACCGGAAAATGCTTCGGGGGCTGGCGCAGCGGCGGCAGGTGGGCGCCGGTGGCGCCGAAACTGACGGCCGCCGCAAAGCCCGCAGCCCCACGGTGTGTGGGGCCACGCGAGCGGCTGCCAAAGAGCTTTCCAAGGAGGCACGGCTTTCCCTCCTGGCTCTTCGGGCGTGGGAGCTGTGGCCAGAGACGCGGCCCTACCGGAAAATGCTTCGGGGGCTGGTGCGGCGTCGCCATGTGGGCACCGGTGGCACCGAGGCTGACGGCCGCCGCAAAGCCCGCAGCCCCACGGGCTGTGGGGCCACGCGAGCGGCTGCCAAAGAGCTTTCCAACGAGGCACGGCTTTCCCTCCTGGCTCTTCGGGCGTGGGAGCTGTGGCCAGAGACGCGGCCCTACCGGAAAATGCTTCGGGGGCTGGTACGGCGGCGCCAGGTGGGCGCCGGTGGCGCCGAGGCTGACGGCCGCCGCAAAGCCCGCATCCCCACGGGCTGTGGGGCCACGCGAGCGGCTGCCAAAGAGCTTTGCAACGAGGCACGGCTTTCCCTCCTGGCTCTTCGGGCGTGGGAGCTGTGGCCAGAGACGCGGCCCTACCGGAAAATGCTCCGGGGGCTGGCGCGGCGGCGACAGGTGGGCGCCGGTGGTGCCGAGGCTGACGGCCGCCGCAAAGCCCGCAGCCCCACGGGCTGTGGGGCCACGCGAGCGGCTGCCAAAGAGCTTTCCAACGAGGCACGGCTTTCCCTCCTGGCTCTTCGGGCGTGGGAGCTGTGGCCAGAGCCGCGGCCCTACCGGAAAATGCTTCGGGGGCTGGTGCGGCGGCGCCAGGTGGGTACCGGTGGCGCCGAGGCTGACGGCCGCCGGAAAGCCCACAGCCGCACGTTCTGTGGGGCCACGCGAGCGGCTGCCAAAGAGCTTTCCAACGAGGCATGGCTTTCCCTCCTGGCTCTTCGGGTGTGGGAGCTGTCGCCAGAGACGCGGCCCTACTGGAAAATGCTTCGCAGGCTGGCGCGGCGGCGCCACATAGGCGCCGGTGGCACCGAGGCTGACGGCCGCCGGAAAGCCCGCAGCCCCACGGGCTGTGGGGCCACGCGAGCGGCTGCCAAAGAGCTTTCCAACGAGGCACGGCTTTCCCTCCTCGCTCTTCGGGCGTGGGAGCTGTGGCCAGAGCCGCGGCCCTACCGGAAAATGCTTCGGGGGCTGGCACGGCGGCGCCAGGTGGGCGCCGGTGGCGCCGAGGCTGACGGCCGCCGCAAAGCCCGCATCCCCACGGGCTGTGGGGCCACGCGAGCGGCTGCCAAAGAGCTTTGCAACGAGGCACGGCTTTCCCTCCTGGCTCTTCGGGCGTGGGAGCTGTGGCCAGAGCCGCGGCCCTACCGGAAAATGCTTCGGGGGCTGGCGCGGCGGCGCCAGGTGGGCGCCGGTGGTGCCGAGGCTGACGGCCGCCGCAAAGCCCGCAGCCCCACGGGCTGTGGGGCCACGCGAGCGGCTGCCAAAGAGCTTTCCAACGAGGCACGGCTTTCCCTCCTGGCTCTTCGGGCGTGGGAGCTGTGGCCAGAGCCGCGGCCCTACCGGAAAATGCTTCGGGGGCTGGCGCAGCGGCGGCAGGTGGGCGCCGGTGGCGCCGAAACTGACGGCCGCCGCAAAGCCCGCAGCCCCACGGGCTGTGGGGCCACGCGAGCGGCTGCCAAAGAGCTTTCCAAGGAGGCACGGCTTTCCCTCCTGGCTCTTCGGGCGTGGGAGCTGTGGCCAGAGACGCGGCCCTACCGGAAAATGCTTCGCGGGCTGGTGCGGCGTCGCCATGTGGGCACCGGTGGCACCGAGGCTGACGGCCGCCGCAAAGCCCGCAGCCCCACGGGCTGTGGGGCCACGCGAGCGGCTGCCAAAGAGCTTTCCAACGAGGCACGGCTTTCCCTCCTGGCTCTTCGGGCGTGGGAGCTGTGGCCAGAGCCGCGGCCCTACCGGAAAGTGCTTCGGGGGCTGGCGCGGCGGCGCCACATAGGCGCCGGTGGCACCGAGGCTGACGGCCGCCGGAAAGCCCGCAGCCCCACGGGCTGTGGGGCCACGCGAGCGGCTGCCAAAGAGCTTTCCAACGAGGCACGGCTTTCCCTCCTGGCTCTTCGGGCGTGGGAGCTGTGGCCAGAGCCGCGGCCCTACCGGAAAATGCTTCGGGGGCTGGTACGGCGGCGCCAGGTGGGCGCCGGTGGCGCCGAGGCTGACGGCCGCCGCAAAGCCCGCAGCCCCACGGGCTGTGGGGCCACGCGAGCGGCTGCCAAAGAGCTTTGCAACGAGGCACGGCTTTCCCTCCTGGCTCTTCGGGCGTGGGAGCTGTGGCCAGAGACGCGGCCCTACCGGAAAATGCTTCGCGGGCTGGCGCGGCGGCGACAGGTGGGCGCCGGTGGTGCCGAGGCTGACGGCCGCCGCAAAGCCCGCAGCCCCACGGGCTGTGGGGCCACGCGAGCGGCTGCCAAAGAGCTTTCCAACGAGGCACGGCTTTCCCTCCTGGCTCTTCGGGCGTGGGAGCTGTGGCCAGAGCCATGGCCCTACCGGAAAATGCTTCGGGGGATGGCACGGCGGCGCCAGGTGGGCGCCGGTGGCGCCGAGGCTGACGGCCGCCGCAAAGCCCGCATCCCCACGGGCTGTGGGGCCACGCGAGCGGCTGCCAAAGAGCTTTCCAACGAGGCACGGCTTTCCCTCCTGGCTCTTCGGGCGTGGGAGCTGTGGCCAGAGACGCGGCCCTACCGGAAAATGCTTTGGGGGCTGGCGCGGCGGCGCCAGGTGGGCGCCGGTGGCGCCGAGGCTGACGTCCGCCGCAAAGCCCGCAGCCCCACGGGCTGTGGGGCCACGCGAGCGGCTGCCAAAGAGCTTTCCAACGAGGCACGGCTTTCCCTCCTGGCTCTTCGGGCGTGGGAGCTGTGGCCAGAGACGCGGCCCTACCGGAAAATGCTTCGCGGGCTGGCGCGGCGGCGCCAGGTGGGCGCCGGTGGCGCCGAGGCTGACGGCCGCCGCAAAGCCCGCAGCCCCACGGGCTGTGGGGCCACGCGAGCGGCTGCCAAAGAGCTTTCCAACGAGGCACGGCTTTCCCTCCTGGCTCTTCGGGCGTGGGAGCTGTGGCCAGAGACGCGGCCCTACCGGAAAATGCTTCGGGGGCTGGCGCAGCAGCGGCAGGTGGGCGCCGGTGGCGCCGAAACTGACGGCCGCCGCAAAGCCCGCAGCCCCACGGTGTGTGGGGCCACGCGAGCGGCTGCCAAAGAGCTTTCCAACAAGGCACGGCTTTCCCTCCTGGCTCTTCGGGCGTGGGAGCTGTGGCCAGAGCCGCAGCCCTACCGGAAAATGCTTCGGGGGCTGGTGCGGCGGCGCCAGGTGGGTACCGGTGGCGCCGAGGCTGACGGCCGCCGCAAAGCCCGCAGCCGCACGGGCTGTGGGGCCACGCGAGCGGCTGCCAAAGAGCTTTCCAACGAGGCACGGCTTTCCCTCCTGGCTCTTCGGGTGTGGGAGCTGTGGCCAGAGATGCGGCCCTACTGGAAAATGCTTCGCAGGCTGGCGCGGCGGCGCCACATAGGCGCCGGTGGCGCCGAGGCTGACGGCCGCCGGAAAGCCCGCAGCCCCACGGGCTGTGGGGCCACGCGAGCGGCTGCCAAAGAGCTTTCCAACGAGGCACGGCTTTCCCTCCTCGCTCTTCGGGCGTGGGAGCTGTGGCCAGAGACGCGGCCCTACCGGAAAATGCTTCGGGGGCTGGCACGGCGGCGCCAGGTGGGCGCCGGTGGCGCCGAGGCTGACGGCCGCCGCAAAGCCCACATCCCCACGGGCTGTGGGGCCACGCGAGCGGCTGCCAAAGAGCTTTCCAACGAGGCACGGCTTTCCCTCCTCGCTCTTCGGGCGTGGGAGCTGTGGCCAGAGACGCGGCCCTACCGGAAAATGCTTCGGGGACTGGCGCGGCGGCGCCAGGTGGGCGCCGGTGGCGCCGAGGCTGACGGCCGCCGCAAAGCCCGCAGCCCCACGGGCTGTGGGGCCACGCGAGCGGCTGCCAAAGAGCTTTCCAACGAGGCACGGCTTTCCCTCCTGGCTCTTCGGGCGTGGGAGCTGTGGCCAGAGCCGCGGCCCTACCAGAAAATGCTTCGCAGGCTGGCGCGGCGGCGCCAGGTGGGCGCCGGTGGCACCGAGGCTGACGGCCGCCGGAAAGCCCGCAGCCCCACGGGCTGTGGGGCCACGCGAGCGGCTGCCAAAGAGCTTTCCAAGGAGGCACGGCTTTCCCTCCTGGCTCTTCGGGCGTGGGAGCTGTGGCCAGAGACGCAGCCCTACCGGAAAATGCTTCGCAGCCTGGCGCGGTAGTGCTACGTAGGCGTCGGTGGCGCCGAGGCTGACGGCCGCCGCAAAGCCCGCAGCCCCACGGGCTGTGGGGCCATGCGAGCGGCTGCCAAAGAGCTTTCCAACGAGGCACGGCTTTCCCTCCTGGCTCTTCGGGCGTGGGAGCTGTGGCCAGAGACGCGGCCCTACCGGAAAATGCTTCGGGGGCTGGTGCGGCGGCGCCAGGTGGGCGCCGGTGGCGCCGAGGCTGACTCCGCCACAAAGCCTGCAGCCGCATGGGCTGTGGGGCCACGCGAGCACCTGCCAAAGAGCTTTCCAACGAGGCACGGCTTTCCCTCCTGGCTCTTCGGGCGTGGGAGCTGTGGCCAGAGCCGCGGCCCTACCGGAAAATGCTTCGGGGGCTGGCGTGGCGGCGGCACGTGGGCGCCGGTGGCGCCGAGGCTGACGGCCGCCGCAAAGCCCGCAGCCCCACGGTGTGTTGGTCCACGCGAGCGGCTGCCAAAGAGCTTTCCAACGAGGCACGGCTTTCCCTCCTGGCTCTTCGGGCGTGGGAGCTGTGGCCAGAGCCGCGGCCCTACCGGAAAATGCTTCGGGGGCTGGCACGGCGGCGCCAGGTGGGCGCCGGTGGCGCCGAGGCTGACAGCCGCCGCAAAGCCCGCAGCCCCACGGGCTGTGGGGCCACGCGAGCGGCTGCCAAAGAGCTTTGCAACGAGGCACGGCTTTCCCTCCTGGCTCTTCGGGCGTGGGAGCTGTGGCCAGAGCCGCGGCCCTACCGGAAAATGCTTTGGGGGCTGGCGCGGCGGCGCCAGGTGTACGCCGGTGGCGCCGAGGCTGACGTCCGCCGGAAAGCCCGCAGCCCCACGGGCTGTGGGGCCACGCGAGCGGCTGCCAAAGAGCTTTCCAACGAGGCACGGCTTTCCCTCCTGGCTCTTCGGGCGTGGGAGCTGTGGCCAGAGCCGCGGCCCTACCGGAAAATGCTTCGGGGGCTGGCGCGGCGGCGCCAGGTGGGCGCCGGTGGCGCCGAGGCTGACGGCCGCCGCAAAGCCCGCAGCCCCACGGGCTGTGGGGCCACGCGAGCGGCTGCCAAAGAGCTTTCCAACGAGGCACGGCTTTCCCTCCTGGCTCTTCGGGCGTCGGAGCTGTGGCCAGAGCCGCGGCCCTACCGGAAAATGCTTCGCAGGCTGGCGCGGCGGCGCCAGGTGGGCGCCGGTGGCGCCGAGGCTGACGGCCGCCGCAAAGCCCGCAGCCCCACGGGCTGTGGGGCCACGCGAGCGGCTGCCAAAGAGCTTTCCAACGAGGCACGGCTTTCCCTCCTGGCTCTTCGGGCGTGGGAGCTGTGGCCAGAGACGCGGCCCTACCGGAAAATACTTTTGGGGCTGGCGCGGCGGCGCCAGGTGGGCGCCGGTGGCGCCGAGGCTGACGGCCGCCGCAAAGCCCGCAGCCCCACGGGCTGTGGGGTCACGCTAGCGGCTGCCAAAGAGCTTTCCAACGAGGCACGGCTTTCCCTCCTGGCTCTTCGGGCGTGGGAGCTGTGGCCAGAGCCGCGGCCCTACCGGAAAATGCTTCGCAGGCTGGCGCGGCGGCGCCAGGTGGGCGCCGGTGGCGCCGAGGCTGACGGCCGCCGCAAAGCCCACAGCCGCATGGGTTGTGGGGCCACGCGAGCGGCTGCCAAAGAGCTTTCCAACGAGGCACGGCTTTCCCTCCTGGCTCTTCGGGCGTGGGAGCTGTGGCCAGAGCCGCGGCCCTACCGGAAAATGCTTCGGGGGATGGCGTGGCGGCGCCAGGTGGGCGCCAGTGGCGCCGAGGCTGACGGCTGCCGCAAAGCCCGCAGCCCCACGGGCTGTGGGGCCACGCGACCGGCTGCCAAAGAGCTTTCCAACGAGGCACGGCTTTCCCTCCTGGCTCTTCGGGCGTGGGAGCTGTGGCCAGAGACGCGGCCCTAGCGGAAAATGCTTCGGGGGCTGGCGCGGCGGCGCCAGGTGGGCGCCGGTGGCGCCGAGGCTGATGGCCGCCGCAAAGCCCGCAGCCCCACGGGCTGTGGGGCCACGCGAGCGGCTGCCAAAGAGCTTTCCAACGAGGCACGGCTTTCCCTCCAGGCTCTTCGGGTGTGGGAGCTGTGGCCAGAGCCGCGACCCTACTGGAAAATGCTTCGCAGGCTGCCGCAGCGGCGCCAGGTGGGCGCCGTGGCGCCGAGGCTGACGGCCGCCGCAAAGCCCGCAGCCCCACGGGCTGTGGGGCCACGCGAGCGGCTGCCAAAGAGCTTTCCAACGAGGCACGGCTTTCCCTCCTGGCTCTTCGGGCGTGGGAGCTGTGGCCAGAGACGAGGCCAGAGCCGCGGCCCTAGCGGAAAATGCTTCGCAGGCTGGCGCGGCGGCAACACGTGGGCGCCGGTGGCGCCGAGGCTGACGGCCGCCGCAACGCCCGCAGCCCCACGGGCTGTGGGGCCACGCGAGCGGCTGCCAAAGAGCTTTCCAACGAGGCACGGCTTTCCCTGCTGGCTCTTCGGGCGTGGGAGCTGTGGCCAGAGCCGCAGCCCTACCGGAAAATGCTTTTGGGGCTGTCGTGGCGGCGCCAGGTGGGCGCCGGTGGCGACGAGGCTGACGGCCGCCGCAAAGCCCGCAGCCCCACGGTGTGTTGGGCCACGCGAGCGGCTGCCAAAGAGCTTTCCAAGGAGGCACGGCTTTCCCTCCTGGCTCTTCGGGCGTGGGAGCTGTGGCCAGAGCCGCGGCCCTACCGGAAAATGCTTCGGGGGCTGGTGCGGCGTCGCCATGTGGGCGCCGGTGGCGCCGAGGCTGACGGCCGCCGCAAAGCCCGCAGCCCCACGGGCTGTGGGGCCACGCGAGCGGCTGCCAAAGAGCTTTCCAACGAGGCACGGCTTTCCCTCCTGGCTCTTCGGGCATGGGAGCTGTGGCCAGAGACGCAGCCCTACCGGAAAATGCTTCGCAGGCTGGCGCGGTAGTGCTATGTAGGCGTCGGTGGCGCCGAGGCTGACGGCCGCCGCAAAGCCCGCAGCCCCACGGGCTGTGGGGTCACGCGAGCGGCTGCCAAAGAGCTTTGCAACGAGGCACAGCTTTCCCTCCTGGCTCTTCGGGCGTGGGAGCTGTGGCCAGAGCCGCGGCCCTACCGGAAAATGCTTCGGGGGCTGGCGCGGCGGCGCCAGGTGGGCGCCGGTGGCGCCGAGGCTGACGGCCGCCGCAAAGCCCGCAGCCGCATGGGTTGTGGGGCCACGCGAGCGGCTGCCAAAGAGCTTTCCAACGAGGCACGGCTTTCCCTCCTGGCTCTTCGGGCGTGGGAGCTGTGGCCAGAGCCGCGGCCTTACCGGAAAATGCTTCGGGGGCTGGCGTGGTGGCGCCAGGTGGGCGCCAGTGGCGCCGAGGCTGACGGCCGCCGCAAAGCCCGCAGCCCCACGGGCTGTGGGGCCACGCGAGCGGCTGCCAAAGAGCTTTCCAACGAGGCACGGCTTTCCCTCCTGGCTCTTCGGGCGTGGGAGCTGTGGCCAGAGACGCGGCCCTACCGGAAAATGCTTCGCAGGCTGGCGCGGCGGCGCCAGGTGGGCGCCGGTGGCGCCGAGGCTGACGGCCGCCGCAAAGCCCGCAGCCCCACGGGCTGTGGGGCCACGCGAGCGGCTGCCAAAGAGCTTTCCAACGAGGCACGGCTTTCCCTCCTGGCTCTTCGGGCGTGGGAGCTGTGGCCAGATCCGCGGCCCTACCGGAAAATGCTTCGCAGGCTGGCGCGGCGGCAACACGTGGGCGCCGGTGGCGCCGAGGCTGACGGCCGCCGCAAAGCCCGCAGCCCCACGGGCTGTGGGGCCACGCGAGTGGCTGCCAAAGAGCTTTCCAACGAGGCACGGCTTTCCCTCCTGGCTCTTCGGGCGTGGGAGCTGTGGCCAGAGACGCGGCCCTACCGGAAAATGCTTTTGGGGCTGTCGTGGCGGCGCCAGGTGGGCGCCGGTGGCGCCGAGGCTGACGGCCGCCGCAAAGCCCGCAGCCCCACGGGCTGTGGGGCCACGCGAGCGGCTGCCAAAGAGCTTTCCAAGGAGGCACGGCTTTCCCTCCTGGCTCTTCGGGCGTGGGAGCTGTGGCCAGAGACGCGGCCCTACCGGAAAATGCTTCGGGGGCTGGCGCGGCGTCGCCATGTGGGCGCCGGTGGCGCCGAGGCTGACGGCCGCCGCAAAGCCCGCAGCTGCACGGGCTGTGGGGCCACGCGAGCGGCTGCCAAAGAGCTTTCCAACGAGGCACGGCTTTCCCTCCTGGCTCTTCGGGCGTGGGAGCTGTGGCCAGAGACGCGGCCCTACCGGAAAATGCTTCGGGGACTGGCGCGGCGGCGCCAGGTGGGCGCCGGTGGCGCCGAGGCTGACGGCCGCCGCAAAGCCCGCAGCCCCACGGTGTGTGGGGCCACGCGAGCGGCTGCCAAAGAGCTTTCCAAGGAGGCACGGCTTTCCCTCCTGGCTCTTCGGGCGTGGGAGCTGTGGCCAGAGCCGCGGCCCTACCGGAAAATGCTTCGCAGGCTGGCGCGGCGGCGCCAGGTGGGCGCCGGTGGCACCGAGGCTGACGGCCGCCGGAAAGCCCGCAGCCCCACGGGCTGTGGGGCCACGCGAGCGGCTGCCAAAGAGCTTTCCAACGAGGCACGGCTTTCCCTCCTGGCTCTTCGGGCGTGGGAGCTGTGGCCAGAGCCGCGGCCCTACCGGAAAATGCTTCGCAGGCTGGCGCGGCAGTTCTACGTAGGCGTCGGTGGCGCCGAGGCTGACGGCCGCCGCAAAGCCCGCAGCCCCACGGGCTGTGGGGCCACGCGAGCGGCTGCCAAAGAGCTTTCCAACGAGGCACGGCTTTCCCTCCTGGCTCTTCGGGCGTGGGAGCTGTGGCCAGAGACGCGGCCAGAGCCGCGGCCCTTGCGGAAAATGCTTCGCAGGCTGGCGCGGCGGCAACACGTGGGCGCCGGTGGCGCCGAGGCTGACGGCCGCCGCAAAGCCCGCAGCCCCACGGGCTGTGGGGCCACGCGAGCGGCTGCCAAAGAGCTTTCCAACGAGGCACGGCTTTCCCTCCTGGCTCTTCGGGGGTGGGAGCTGTGGCCAGAGACGCAGCCCTACCGGAAAATGCTTCGCAGGCTGGCGCGGTAGTGCTACGTAGGCGTCGGTGGCGCCGAGGCTGACGGCCGCCGCAAAGCCCGCAGCCCCACGGGCTGTGGGGCCACGCGAGCGGCTGCCAAAGAGCTTTCCAACGAGGCACGGCTTTCCCTCCTGGCTCTTTGGGCGTGGGAGCTGTGGCCAGAACCGCGGCCCTACCGGAAAATGCTTCGCGGGCTGGCGCGGCGGCGCCAGGTGGGCGCCGGTGGCACCGAGGCTGACGGCCGCCGGAAAGCCCGCAGCCCCACGGGCTGTGGGGCCACGCGAGCGGCTGCCAAAGAGCTTTCCAACGAGGCACGTCTTTCCCTCCTGGCTCTTCGGGCGTGGGAGCTGTGGCCAGAGACGCGGCCCTACCGGAAAATGCTTCGGGGGCTGGCGCGGCGGCGCCAGGTCGGCGCCGGTGGCGCCGAGGCTGACGGCCGCCGCAAAGCCCGCAGCCCCACGGGCTGTGGGGCCACGCGAGCGGCTGCCAAAGAGCTTTCCAACGAGGCACGGCTTTCCCTCCTGGCTCTTCGGGCGTGGGAGCTGTGGCTAGAGCCGCGGCCCTACCGGAAAATGCTTCGTAGGCTGGCGCGGCAGTTCTACGTAGGCGTCGGTGGCGCCGAGGCTGACGGCCGCCGCAAAGCCCGCAGCTGCACGGGCTGTGGGGCCACGCGAGCGGCTGCCAAAGAGCTTTCCAACGAGGCACGGCTTTCCCTCCTGGCTCTTCGGGCGTGGGAGCTGTGGCCAGAGCCGCGACCCTACTGGAAAATGCTTCGCAGGCTGGCGCAGCGGCGGCAGGTGGGCGCTGGTGGCGCCGAAACTGACGGCCGCCGCAAAGCCCGCAGCCCCACGGTGTGTGGGGCCACGCGAGCGGCTGCCAAAGAGCTTTCCAAGGAGGCACGGCTTTCCCTCCTGGCTCTTCGGGCGTGGGAGCTGTGGCCAGAGACGCGGCCCTACCGGAAAATGCTTCGGGGGATGGCGCGGCGTCGCCAGGTGGGCGCCGGTGGCGCCGAGGCTGACGGCCGCTGCAAAGCCCGCAGCTGCACGGGCTGTGGGGCCACGCGAGCGGCTGCCAAAGAGCTTTCCAACGAGGCACGGCTTTCCCTCCTGGCTCTTCGGGCGTGGGAGCTGTGGCCAGAGACGCGGCACTACCGGAAAACACTTCGGGGGCCGGCGCGACGGCCCCAGGTGGACATCGGTGGCGCCGAGGGTGACGGCCGCCGCAAAGCCCGCAGCCCCACGGGCTGTGGGGCCACGCGAGCGGCTGCCAAAGAGCTTTCCAACGAGGCACGGCTTTCCCTCCTGGCTCTTCGGGCGTGGGAGCTGTGGCCAGAGACGCAGCCCTACCGGAAAATGCTTCGCAGGCTGGCGCGGTAGTGCTACGTAGGCGTCGGTGGCGCCGAGGCTGACGGCCGCCGCAAAGCCCACAGCCCCACGGGCTGTGGGGCCACGCGAGCGGCTGCCAAAGAGCTTTCCAACGAGGCACGGCTTTCCCTCCTGGCTCTTCGGGCGTGGGAGCTGTGGCCAGAGACGCGGCCCTACCGGAAAATGCTTCGGGGGCTGGCGCGGCGGCGCCAGGTCGGCGCCGGTGGCGCCGAGGCTGACGGCCGCCGCAAAGCCCGCAGCCCCACGGGCTGTGGGGCCACGCGAGCGGCTGCCAAAGAGCTTTCCAACGAGGCACGGCTTTCCCTCCTGGCTCTTCGGGCGTGGGAGCTGTGACCAGAGCCGCGGCCCTACCGGATAATGCTTCGCAGGCTGGCGCGGCGGCGCCAGGTGGGCGCCGGTGGCGCCGAGGCTGACGGCCGCCGCAAAGCCCGCAGCCCCACGGGCTGTCGGGCCACGCGAGCGGCTGCCAAAGAGCTTTCCAAGGAGGCACGGCTTTCCCTCCTGGCTCTTCGGGCGTGGGAGCTGTGGCCAGAGACGCGGCCCTACCGGAAAATGCTTCGGGGGATGGTGCGGCGTCGCCATGTGGGCGCCGGTGGCGCTGAGGCTGACGGCCGCCGCAAAGCCCGCAGCCCCACGGGCTGTGGGGCCACGCGAGCGGCTGCCAAAGAGCTTTCCAACGAGGCACGGCTTTCCCTCCTGGCTCTTCGGGCGTGGGAGCTGTGGCCAGAGACGCGGCCCTACCGGAAAACGCTTCGGGGGCGGGCGCGACGGCGCCAGGTGGGCGCCGGTGGCGCCGAGGCTGACGGCCGCCGCAAAGCCCGCAGCCCCACGGGCTGTGGGGCCACGCGAGCGGCTGCCAAAGAGCTTTCCAACGAGGCACGGCTTTCCCTCCTGGCTCTTCGGGCGTGGGAGCTGTGGCCAGAGACGCAGCCCTACCGGAAAATGCTTCGCAGGCTGGCGCGGTAGTGCTACGTAGGCGTCGGTGGCGCCGAAACTGACGGCCGCCGCAAAGCCCGCAGCCCCACGGGCTGTGGGGCCACGCGAGCGGCTGCCAAAGAGCTTTCCAAGGAGGCACGGCTTTCCCTCCTGGCTCTTCGGGCGTGGGAGCTGTGGCCAGAGACGCGGCCCTACCGGAAAATGCTTCGGGGGCTGGCGCGGCGGCAACACGTGGGCGCCGGTGGCGCCGAGGCTGACGGCCGCCGCAAAGCCCGCAGCCCCACGGGCTGTGGGGCCACGCGAGCGGCTGCCAAAGAGCTTTCCAACGAGGCACGGCTTTCCCTCCTGGCTCTTCGGGCGTGGGAGCTGTGGCCAGAGACGCGGCCCTACCGGAAAATGCTTTTGGGGCTGTCGTGGCGGCGCCAGGTGGGCGCCGGTGGCCCCGAGGCTGACGGCCGCCGCAAAGCCCGCAGCCCCACGGTGTGTGGGGCCACGCGAGCGGCTGCCAAAGAGCTTTCCAAGGAGGCACGGCTTTCCCTCCTGGCTCTTCGGGCGTGGGAGCTGTGGCCAGAGCCGCGGCCCTACCGGAAAATGCTTCGGGGGATGGTGCGGCGTCGCCATGTGGGCGCCGGTGGCGCTGAGGCTGACGGCCGCCGCAAAGCCCGCAGCCCCACGGGCTGTGGGGCCACGCGAGCGGCTGCCAAAGAGCTTTGCAAAGAGGCACGGCTTTCCCTCCTGGCTCTTCGGGCGTGGGAGCTGTGGCCAGAGACGCGGCCCTACCGGAAAACGCTTCGGGGGCGGGCGCGACGGCGCCAGGTGGGCGCCGGTGGCGCCGAGGCTGACGGCCGCCGCAAAGCCCGCAGCCCCACGGGCTGTGGGGCCACGCGAGCGGCTGCCAAAGAGCTTTCCAACGAGGCACGGCTTTCCCTCCTGGCTCTTCGGGCGTGGGAGCTGTGGCCAGAGACGCAGCCCTACCGGAAAATGCTTCGCAGGCTGGCGCGGTAGTGCTACGTAGGCGTCGGTGGCGCCGAAACTGACAGCCGCCGCAAAGCCCGCAGCCCCACGGGCTGTGGGGCCACGCGAGCGGCTGCCAAAGAGCTTTCCAACGAGGCACGGCTTTCCCTCCTGGCTCTTCGGGCGTGGGAGCTGTGGCCAGAGACGCGGCCCTACCGGAAAATGCTTCGGGGGCTGGCGCGGCGTCGCCATGTGGGCGCCGGTGGCGCCGAGGCTGACGGCCGCCGCAAAGCCCGCAGCTGCACGGGCTGTGGGGCCACGCGAGCGGCAGCCAAAGACCTTTCCAACGAGGCACGGCTTTCCCTCCTGGCTCTTCGGGCGTGGGAGCTGTGGCCAGAGCCTCGGCCCTACCGGAAAATGCTTCGCAGGCTGGCGCGGCGGCGCCAGGTGGGCGCCGGTGGCGCCGAGGCTGACGGCCGCCGCAAAGCCCGCAGCCCCACGGGCTGTGGGGCCACGCGAGCCCCTGCCAAAGAGCTTTCCAACGAGGCACGGCTTTCCCTCCTGGCTCTTCGGGCGTGGGAGCTGTGGCCAGAGACGCGGCCCTACTGGAAAATGCTTCGCAGGCTGGCGCGGCGGCGCCACATAGGCACCGGTGGCACCGAGGCTGACGGCCGCCGGAAAGCCCGCAGCCCCACGGGCTGTGGGGCCACGCGAGCGGCTGCCAAAGAGCTTTCCAACGAGGCACGGCTTTCCCTCCTGGCTCTTCGGGCGTGGGAGCTGTGGCCAGAGACGCGGCCCTACCGGAAAATGCTTCGCAGGCTGGCGCGGCAGTTCTACGTAGGCGTCGGTGGCGCCGAGGCTGACGTCCGCCGCAAAGCCCGCAGCCCCACGGGCTGTGGGGCCACGCGAGCGGCTGCCAAAGAGCTTTCCAACGAGGCACGGCTTTCCCTCCTGGCTCTTCGGGCGTGGGAGCTGTGGCCAGAGACGCAGCCCTACCGGAAAATGCTTCGCAAGCTGGCGCGGTAGTGCTACGTAGGCGTCGGTGGCGCCGAGGCTGACAGCCGCCGCAAAGCCCGCAGCCCCACGGGCTGTGGGGCCACGCGAGCGGCTGCCAAAGAGCTTTCCAACGAGGCACGGCTTTCCCTCCTGGCTCTTCGGGCGTGGGAGCTGTGGCCAGAGCCGCGGCCCTACCGGAAAATGCTTCGCAGGCTGGCGCGGCAGTTCTACGTAGGCGTCGGTGGCGCCGAGGCTGACGGCCGCCGCAAAGCCCGCAGCCCCACGGGCTGTGGGGCCACGCCAGCGGCTGCCAAAGAGCTTTCCAACGAGGCACGGCTTTCCCTCCTGGCTCTTCGGGCGTGGGAGCTGTGGCCAGAGACGCGGCCCTACCGGAAAATGCTTCGCAGGCTGGCGCGGTGGCGCCACGTGGGCGCCGGTGGTGCCGAGGCTGACGGCCGCCGCAAAGCCCGCAGCCCCACGGGCTGTGGGGCCACGCGAGCGGCTGCCAAAGAGCTTTGCAACGAGGCACGGCTTTCCCTCCTGGCTCTTCGGGCGTGGGAGCTGTGGCCAGAGCCGCGGCCCTACTGGAAAATGCTTTTGGGGCTGGCGCGGCGGCGCCACGTGGGCGCCGGTGGCGCCGACGCTGACGGCCGCCGCAAAGCCCGCAGCCCCACGGGGTGTGGGGCCACGCGAGCGGCTGCCAAAGAGCTTTCCAACGAGGCACAGCTTTCCCTCCTGGCTCTTCGGGCGTGGGAGCTGTGGCCAGAGCCGCGACCCTACTGGAAAATGCTTCGCAGGCTGGCGCGGCGGCGCCACATAGGCGCCGGTGGCACCGAGGCTGACGGCCGCCGCAAAGCCCGCAGCCCCACGGGCTGTGGGGCCACGCGAGCGGCTGCCAAAGAGCTTTCCAACGAGGCACGGCTTTTCCTCCTGGCTCTTCGGGCGTGGGAGCTGTGGACAGAGCCACGGCCCTACCGGAAAATGCTTCGCAGGCTGGCGCGGCATTTCTACGTAGGCGTCGGTGGCGCCGAGGCTGACGGCCGCCGCAAAGCCCGCACCGCCACGGGCTGTGGGGCCACGCGAGCGGCTGCCAAAGAGCTTTCCAACGAGGCACGGCTTTCCCTCCTGGCTCTTCGGGCGTGGGAGCTGTGGCCAGAGCCGCGGCACTACCGGAAAACACTTCGGGGGCCGGCGCGACGGCCCCAGGTGGACATCGGTGGCGCCGAGGCTGACGGCCGCCGCAAAGCCCGCAGCCCCACGGGCTGTGGGGCCACGCCAGCGGCTGCCAAAGAGCTTTCCAACGAGGCACGGCTTTCGCTCCTGGCTCTTCGGGCGTGGGAGCTGTGGCCAGAGACGCAGCCCTACCGGAAAATGCTTCGCAGGCTGGCTCGGCGGCGCCAGGTGGGCGCCGGTGGCGCCGAGGCTGACGGCCGCCGCAAAGCCCGCAGCCCCACGGGCTGTGGGGCCACGCGAGCGGCTGCCAAAGAGCTTTCCAACGAGGCACGGCTTTCCCTCCTGGCTCTTCGGGCGTGGGAGCTGTGGCCAGAGCCGCGGCCCTACCGGAAAATGCTTCGCAGGCTGGCACGGTGGCACCACGTGGACGCCGGTGGCGCCGAGGCTGACGGCCGCCGCAAAGCCCGCAGCCCCACGGGCTGTGGGGCCACGCGAGCGGCTGCCAAAGAGCTTTCCAACGAGGCACGGCTTTCCCTCCTGGCTCTTCGGGCGTGCGAGCTGTGGCCAGAGCCGCGGCCCTACCGGAAAATGCTTCGCAGGCTGGCTCGGCGGCACCAGGTGGGCGCCGGTGGCGCCGAGGCTGACGGCCGCCGCAAAGCCCGCAGCCCCACGGGCTGTGGGGCCACGCGAGCGGCTGCCAAAGGGCTTTCCAACGAGGCACGGCTTTCCCTCCTGGCTCTTCGGGCGTGGGAGCTGTGGCCAGAGCCGCGGCCCTACCGGAAAATGCTTCGCAGGCTGGCGCGGCGGCACCACGTGGGCGCCGGTGGCGCCGAGGCTGACGGCCGCCGCAAAGCCCGCAGCCCCACGGGCTGTGGGGCCACGCGAGCGGCTGCCAAAGAGCTTTCCAACGAGGCACGGCTTTCCCTCCTGGCTCTTCGGGCGTGGGAGCTGTGGCCAGAGCCGCGGCCCTACCGGAAAATGCTTCGCAGGCTGGCTCGGTGGCGCCAGGTGGGCGCCGGTGGCGCCGAGGCTGACGGCCGCCGCAAAGCCCGCAGCCCCACGGGCTGTGGGGCCACGCGAGCGGCTGCCAAAGAGCTTTCCAACGAGGCACAGCTTTCCCTCCTGGCTCTTCGGGCGTGGGAGCTGTGGCCAGAGCCGCGGCCCTACCGGAAAATGCTTCGCAGGCTGGCACGGCGGCACCACGTGGGCGCCGGTGGCGCCGAGGCTGACGGCCGCCGGAAAGCCCGCAGCCCCACGGGCTGTGGGGCCACGCGAGCGGCTGCCAAAGAGCTTTCCAACGAGGCACGGCTTTCCCTCCTGGCTCTTCGGGCGTGGGAGCTGTGGCCAGAGCCGCGGCCCTACCGGAAAATGCTTTGCAGGCTGGCTCGGCGGCGCCAGGTGGGCGCCGGTGGCGCCGAGGCTGACGGCCGCCACAAAGCCCGCAGCCCCACGGGCTGTGGGGCCACGCGAGCGGCTGCCAAAGGGCTTTCCAACGAGGCACGGCTTTCCCTCCTGGCTCTTCGGGCGTGGGAGCTGTGGCCAGAGCCGCGGCCCTACCGGAAAATGCTTCGCAGGCTGGCGCGGCGGCGCCACGTGGGCGCCGGTGGCGCCGAGGCTGACGGCCGCCGCAAAGCCCGCAGCCCCACGGGCTGTGGGGCCACGCGAGCGGCTGCCAAAGAGCTTTCCAACGAGGCACGGCTTTCCCTCCTGGCTCTTCGGGCGTGGGAGCTGTGGCCAGAGCCGCGGCCCTACCGGAAAATGCTTCTCAGGCTGGCTCGGCGGCGCCAGGTGGGCGCCGGTGGCGCCGAGGCTGACGGCTGCCGGAAAGCCCGCAGCCCCACGGGCTGTGGGGCCACGCGAGCGGCTGCCAAAGAGCTTTCCAACGAGGCACGGCTTTCCCTCCTGGCTCTTCGGGCGTGGGAGCTGTGGCCAGAGCCGCGGCCCTACCGGAAAATGCTTCGCAGGCTGGCGCGGCGGCGCCAGGTGGGCGCCAGTGGCGCCGAGGCTGACGGCCGCCGGAAAGCCCGCAGCCCCACGGGCTGTGGGGCCACGCGAGCGGCTGCCAAAGAGCTTTCCAACGAGGCACGGCTTTCCCTCCTGGCTCTTCGGGCGTGCGAGCTGTGGCCAGAGCCGCGGCCCTACCGGAAAATGCTTCTCAGGCTGGCTCGGCGGCGCCAGGTGGGCGCCGGTGACACCGAGGCTGACGGCTGCCGGAAAGCCCGCAGCCCCACGGGCTGTGGGGCCACGCGAGCGGCTGCCAAAGAGCTTTCCAACGAGGCACGGCTTTCCCTCCTGGCTCTTCGGGCGTGGGAGCTGTGGCCAGAGCCGCGGCCCTACCGGAAAATGCTTCGCAGGCTGGCGCGACGGCACCACGTGGGCACCGGTGGCGCCGAGGCTCACGGCCGCCGCAAAGCCCGCAGCCCCACGGGCTGTGGGGCCACGCGAGCGGCTGCCAAAGAGCTTTCCAACGAGGCACGGCTTTCCCTCCTGGCTCTTCGGGCGTGGGAGCTGTGGCCAGAGCCGCGGCCCTACCGGAAAATGCTTCGCAGGCTGGCACGGCGGCACCACGTTGGCGCCGGTGGCGCCGAGGCTGACGGCCGCCGCAAAGCCCGCAGCCCCACGGGCTGTGGGGCCACGCGAGCGGCTGCCAAAGAGCTTTCCAACGAGGCACGGCTTTCCCTCCTGGCTCTTCGGGCGTGGGAGGTGTGGCCAGAGCCGTGGCCCTACCGGAAAATGCTTTGTAGGCTGGCTCGGCGGCGCCAGGTGGGCGCCGGTGGCGCCGAGGCTGACGGCGGCCGCAAAGCCCGCAGCCCCACGGGCTGTGGGGCCACGCGAGCGGCTGCCAAAGGGCTTTCCAACGAGGCACGGCTTTCCCTCCTGGCTCTTCGGGCGTGGGAGCTGTGGCCAGAGACGCGGCCCTACCGGAAAATGCTTCGCACGCTGGCTCGGCGGTGCCAGGTGGGCGCCGGTGGCGCCGAGGCTGACGGCCACCGCAAAGCCCGCAGCCCCACGGGCTGTGGGGCCACGCGAGCGGCTGCCAAAGAGCTTTCCAACGAGGCACGCCTTTCCCTCCTAGCTCTTTGGGCGTGGGAGCTGTGGCCAGAGCCGCGGCCCTACCGGAAAATGCTTCGCAGGCTGGCTCGGCGGCGCCAGGTGGGCGCCGGTGGCGCCGAGGCTGACGGCCGCCGCAAAGCCCGCAGCCCCACGGGCTGTGGGGCCACGCGAGCGGCTGCCAAAGAGCTTTCCAACGAGGCACGGCTTTCCCTCCTGGCTCTTCGGGCGTGGGAGCTGTGGCCAGAGCCGCGGCCCTACCGGAAAATGCTTCGCAGGCTGGCTCGGCGGCGCCAGGTGGGCGCCGGTGGCGCCGAGGCTGACGGCGGCCGCAAAGCCCGCAGCCCCAGGGGCTGTGGGGCCACGCGAGCGGCTGCCAAAGGGCTTTCCAACGAGGCACGGCTTTCCCTCCTGGCTCTTCGGGCGTGGGAGCTGTGGCCAGAGCCGCGGCCCTACCGGAAAATGCTTCGCAGGCTGGCACGGCGGCACCACGTGGGCGCCGGTGGCGCCGAGGCTGACGGCCGCCGCAAAGCCCGCAGCCCCACGGGCTGTGGGGCCACGCGAGCGGCTGCCAAAGAGCTTTCCAACGAGGCACGGCTTTCCCTCCTGGCTCTTCGGGCGTGGGAGCTGTGGCCAGAGACGCAGCCCTACCGGAAAATGCTTCGCAGGCTGGCTCGGCGGCGCCAGGTGGGCGCTGGTGGCGCCGAGGCTGACGGCCGCCGCAAAGCCCACAGCCCCACGGGCTGTGGACCACGCGAGCGGCTGCCAAAGAGCTTTCCAACGAGGCACGGCTTTCCCTCCTGGCTCTTCGGGCGTGGGAGCTGTGGCCAGAGCCGCGGCCCTACCGGAAAATGCTTCGCAGGCTGGCTCGGCGGCGCCACGTGGGCGGCGGTGGCACCGAGGCTGACGGCCGCCGCAAAGCCCGCAGCCCCACGGGCTGTGGGGCCACGCGAGCGGCTGCCAAAGAGCTTTCCAACGAGGCACGGCTTTCCCTCCTGGCTCTTCCGGCGTGGGAGCTGTGGCCAGAGCCGTGGCCCTACCAGAAAATGCTTTGCAGGCTGGCATGGCGGCGCCAGGTGGGCACCGGTGGCGCCGAGGCTGATGGCCACCGCAAAGCCCGCAGCCCCACGGGCTGTGGGGCCACGCGAGCGGCTGCCAAAGAGCTTTCCAACGAGGCACGGCTTTCCCTCCTGGCTCTTCGGGCGTGGGAGCTGTAGCCAGAGTCGCGGCCCTACCGGAAAATGCTTCGCAGGCTGGCTCGGCGGCGCCAGGTGGGCGCCGGTGGCGCCGAGGCTGACGGCCGCCGCAAAGCCCGCAGCCCCACGGGCTGTGGGGCCACGCGAGCGGCTGCCAAAGGGCTTTCCAACGAGGCACGGCTTTCCCTCCTGGCTCTTCGGGCGTGGGAGCTGTGGCCAGAGCCGCGGCCCTACCGGAAAACGCTTCGCAGGCTGGCGCGGCGGCGCCACGTGGGCGCCGGTGGCGCCGAGGCTGACGGCCGCCGCAAAGCCCGCAGCCCCACGGGCTGTGGGGCCACGCGAGCGGCTGCCAAAGAGCTTTCCAACGAGTCACGGCTTTCCCTCCTGGCTCTTCGGGCGTGGGAGCTGTGGCCAGAGCCGCGGCCCTACCGGAAAATGCTTCGCAGGCTGGCGCGGCGGCGCCACGTGGGCGCCGGTGACACCGAGGCTGACGGCTGCCGGAAAGCCCGCAGCCCCACAGGCTGTGGGGCCACGCGAGCGTCTGCCAAAGAGCTTTCCAACGAGGCACAGCTTTCCCTCCTGGCTCTTCGGGTGTGGGAGCTGTGGCCAGAGCCGCGGCCCTACCGGAAAATGCTTCGCAGGCTGGCGCGGCGGCGCCACGTGGGCGCCGGTGGCGCCGAGGCTGACGGCCGCCGCAAAGCCCGCAGCCCCACGGGCTGTGGGGCCACGCGAGCGGCTGCCAAAGAGCTTTCCAACGAGGCACGGCTTTCCCTCCTGGCTCTTTGGGCGTGGGAGCTGTGGCCAGAGCCGCGGCCCTACCGGAAAATGCTTCGCAGGCTGGCGCGGCGGCGCCAGGTGGGCGCCGGTGCCGCCGAGGCTGACGGCCGCCGCAAAGCCCGCAGCCCCACGGGCTGTGGGGCCACGCGAGCGGCTGCCAAAGAGCTTTCCAACGAGGCACGGCTTTCCCTCCTGGCTCTTAGGGCGTGGGAGCTGTGGCCAGAGACGCGGCCCTACCCGAAAATGCTTCGCAGGCTGGCGCGGCGGCACCACGTGGGCGCCGGTGGCGCCGAGGCTGACGGCCGCCACAAAGCCCGCACCCCGCGGGCTGTGGGGCCACGCGAGCGGCTGCCAAAGAGCTTTCCAACGAGGCACGGCTTTCCCTCCTGGCTCTTCGGGCGTGGGAGCTGTGGCCAGAGCCGTGGCCCTACCGGAAAATGCTTCGCAGGCTGCCTCGGTGGCGCCAGGTAGGCGCCGGTGGCGCCGAGGCTGACGGCCGCCGCAAAGCCCGCAGCCCCACGGGCTGTGGGGCCACACGAGCGGCTGCCAAAGAGCTTTCCAACGAGGCACGGCTTTCCCTCCTGGCTCTTCGGGCGTGGGAGCTGTGGCCAGAGCCGTGGCCCTACCGGAAAACGCTTTGCAGGCTGGCTCGGCGGCGCCAGGTGGGCGCCGGTGGCGCCGAGGCTGACGGCGGCCGCAAAGCCCGCAGCCCCAGGGGCTGTGGGGCCACGCGAGCGGCTGCCAAAGGGCTTTCCAACGAGGCACGGCTTTCCCTCCTGGCTCTTCGGGCGTGGGAGCTGTGGCCAGAGCCGCGGCCCTACCGGAAAATGCTTCGCTGGCCGGCGCGGCGGCGCCAAGTGGGCGCCGGTGCCGCCGAGGCTGACGGCGGCCGCAAAGCCCGCAGCCCCAGGGGCTGTGGGGCCACGCGAGCGGCTGCCAAAGGGCTTTCCAACGAGGCACGGCTTTCCCTCCTGGCTCTTCGGGCGTGGGAGCTGTGGCCAGAGCCGCGGCCCTACCGGAAAATGCTTCGCAGGCTGGCTCGGCGGCGCCAGGTGGGCGCCGGTGGCGCCGAGGCTGACGGCCGCCGCAAAGCCCGCAGCCCCACGGGCTGTGGGGCCACGCGAGCGGCTGCCAAAGAGCTTTCCAACGAGGCACGGCTTTCCCTCCTGGCTCTTCGGGCGTGGGAGCTGTGGCCAGAGACGCGGCCCTACCGGAAAATGCTTCGCAGGCTTGCGCGGCGGTGCCAGGTGGGCGCCGGTGGCGCCGAGGCTGACGGCCGCCGCAAAGCCCGCACCCCGCGGGCTGTGGGGCCACGCGAGCGGCTGCCAAAGAGCTTTCCAACGAGGCACGGCTTTCCCTCCTGGCTCTTCGGGCGTGGGAGCTGTGGCCAGAGACGCAGCCCTACCCGAAAATGCTTCGCAGGCTGGCGCGGCGGCACCACGTGGGCGCCGGTGGCGCCGAGGCTGACGGCCGCCACAAAGCCCGCACCCCGCGGGCTGTGGGGCCACGCGAGCGGCTGCCAAAGAGCTTTCCAACGAGGCACGGCTTTCCCTCCTGGCTCTTCGGGCGTGGGAGCTGTGGCCAGAGCCGTGGCCCTACCGGAAAATGCTTCGCAGGCTGCCTCGGTGGCGCCAGGTGGGCGCCGGTGGCGCCGAGGCTGACGGCCGCCGCAAAGCCCGCAGCCCCACGGGCTGTGGGGCCACACGAGCGGCTGCCAAAGAGCTTTCCAACGAGGCACGGCTTTCCCTCCTGGCTCTTCGGGCGTGGGAGCTGTGGCCAGAGCCGTGGCCCTACCGGAAAACGCTTTGCAGGCTGGCTCGGCGGCGCCAGGTGGGCGCCGGTGGCGCCGAGGCCGACGGCGGCCGCAAAGCCCGCAGCCCCAGGGGCTGTGGGGCCACGCGAGCGGCTGCCAAAGGGCTTTCCAACGAGGCACGGCTTTCCCTCCTGGCTCTTCGGGCGTGGGAGCTGTGGCCAGAGCCGCGGCCCTACCGGAAAATGCTTCGCTGGCCGGCGCGGCGGCGCCAAGTGGGCGCCGGTGCCGCCGAGGCTGACGGCGGCCGCAAAGCCCGCAGCCCCAGGGGCTGTGGGGCCACGCGAGCGGCTGCCAAAGGGCTTTCCAACGAGGCACGGCTTTCCCTCCTGGCTCTTCGGGCGTGGGAGCTGTGGCCAGAGCCGCGGCCCTACCGGAAAATGCTTCGCAGGCTGGCTCGGCGGCGCCAGGTGGGCGCCGGTGGCGCCGAGGCTGACGGCCGCCGCAAAGCCCGCAGCCCCACGGGCTGTGGGGCCACGCGAGCGGCTGCCAAAGAGCTTTCCAACGAGGCACGGCTTTCCCTCCTGGCTCTTCGGGCGTGGGAGCTGTGGCCAGAGACGCGGCCCTACCCGAAAATGCTTCGCAGGCTGGCGCGGCGGTGCCAGGTGGGCGCCGGTGGCGCCGAGGCTGACGGCCGCCGCAAAGCCCGCACCCCGCGGGCTGTGGGGCCACGCGAGCGGCTGCCAAAGAGCTTTCCAACGAGGCACGTCTTTCCCTCCTGGCTCTTCGGGCGTGGGAGCTGTGGCCAGAGCCGCGGCCCTACCCGAAAATGCTTCGCAGGCTGGCGCGGCGGTGCCAGGTGGGCGCCAGTGGCGCCGAGGCTGACGGCCGCCGCAAAGCCCGCAGCCCCACGGGCTGTGGGGCCACGCGAGCGGCTGCCAAAGAGCTTTCCAACGAGGCACGGCTTTCCCTCCTGGCTCTTCGGGCGTGGGAGCTGTGGCCAGAGCCGCGGCCCTACCGGAAAACGCTTCGCAGGCTGGCGCGGCGGCGCCACGTGGGCGCCGGTGGCGCCGAGGCTGACGGCCGCCGCAAAGCCCACAGCCCCACGGGCTGTGGGGCCACGCAAGCGGCTGCCAAAGAGCTTTCCAACGAGGCACGGCTTTCCCTCCTGGCTCTTCGGGCGTGGGAGCTGTGGCCAGAGCCGCGGCCCTACCGGAAAATGCTTCGCAGGCTGGCTCGGCGGCGCCACGTGGGCGCCGGTGGCGCCGAGGCTGACGGCGGCCGCAAAGCCCGCAGCCCCAGGGGCTGTGGGGCCACGCGAGCGGCTGCCAAAGGGCTTTCCAACGAGGCACGGCTTTCCCTCCTGGCTCTTCAGGCGTGGGAGCTGTGGCCAGAGACGCGGCCCTACCGGAAAATGCTTCGCAGGCTGGCACGGTGGCACCACGTGGGCGCCGGTGGCGCCGAGGCTGACGGCCGCCGCAAAGCCCGCAGCCCCACGGGCTGTGGGGCCACGCGAGCGGCTGCCAAAGAGCTTTCCAACGAGGCACGGCTTTCCCTCCTGGCTCTTCGGGCGTGGGAGCTGTGGCCAGAGACACGGCCCTACCGGAAAATACTTCGCCGACTGGCTCGGCGGCGCCTGGTGGGCGCCGGTGGCGCCGAGGCTGACGGCCGCCGCAAAGCCCGCAGCCCCACGGGCTGTGGGGCCACGCGAGCGGCTGCCAAAGAGCTTTCCAACGAGGCAAGGCTTTCCCTCCTGGCTCTTTGGGCGTGGGAGCTGTGGCCAGAGCCACGGCCCTACCGGAAAATGCTTCGCAGGCTGGCTCGGCGGCACCACGTGGGCGGCGGTGGCGCCGAGGCTGACAGCCGCCGCAAAGCCCGCAGCCCCACGGGCTGTGGGGCCACGCGAGCGGCTGCCAAAGAGCTTTCCAACGAGGCACGGCTTTCCCTCCTGGCTCTTCGGGCGTGGGAGCTGTGGCCAGAGACGCGGCCCTACCGGAAAATGCTTCGCAGGCTGGCTCGGCGGCGCCACGTGGGCACCGGTGGCGCCGAGGCTGACGGCGGCCGCAAAGCCCGCAGCCCCAGGGGCTGTGGGGCCACGCGAGCGGCTGCCAAAGGGCTTTCCAACGAGGCACGGCTTTCCCTCCTGGCTCTTCGGGCGTGGGAGCTGTGGCCAGAGACGCGGCCCTACCGGAAAATGCTTCGCAGGCTGGCACGGTGGCACCACGTGGGCGCCGGTGGCGCCGAGGCTGACGGCCGCCGCAAAGCCCGCAGCCCCACGGGCTGTGGGGCCACGCGAGCGGCTGCCAAAGAGCTTTCCAACGAGGCACGGCTTTCCCTCCTGGCTCTTCGGGCGTGGGAGCTGTGGCCAGAGACGCGGCCCTACCGGAAAATACTTCGCAGGCTGGCGCGGCGGCGCCTGGTGGGCGCCGGTGGCGCCGAGGCTGACGGCCGCCGCAAAGCCCGCAGCCCCACGGGCTGTGGGGCCACGCGAGCGGCTGCCAAAGAGCTTTCCAACGAGGCACGGCTTTCCCTCCTGGCTCTTTGGGCGTGGGAGCTGTGGCCAGAGGCGCGGCCCTACCGGAAAATGCTTCGCAGGCTGGCTCGGCGGCACCACGTGGGCGGCGGTGGCGCCGAGGCTGACGGCCGCCGCAAAGCCCGCAGCCCCACGGGCTGTGGGGCCACGCGAGCGGCTGCCAAAGAGCTTTCCAACGAGGCACGGCTTTCCCTCCTGGCTCTTTGGGCGTGGGAGCTGTGGCCAGAGCCGCGGCCCTACCGGAAAATGCTTCGCAGGCTGGCTCGGAGGCGCCAGGTGGGCGCCGGTGGCGCCGAGGCTGACGGCCACCGCAAAGCCCGCAGCCCCACGGGCTGTGGGGCCACGCGAGCGGCTGCCAAAGAGCTTTCCAACGAGGCACGGCTTTCCCTCCTGGCTCTTTGGGCGTGGGAGCTGTGGCCAGAGCCGCGGCCCTACCGGAAAATGCTTCGCAGGCTGGCTCGGCGGCGCCAGGTGGGCGCCGGTGGCGCCGAGGCTGACGGCCGTCGCAAAGCCCGCAGCCCCACGGGCTGTGGGGCCACGCGAGCGGCTGCCAAAGAGCTTTCCAACGAGGCACGGCTTTCCCTCCTGGCTCTTTGGGCGTGGGAGCTGTGGCCAGAGCCGCGGCCCTACCGGAAAATGCTTCGCAGGCTGGCTCGGCGGCGCCAGGTGGGCGCCGGTGGCGCCGAGGCTGACGGCCGCCGCAAAGCCCGCAGCCCCACGGGCTGTGGGGCCACGCGAGCGGCTGCCAAAGAGCTTTCCAACGAGGCACGGCTTTCCCTCCTGGCTCTTCGGGCGTGGGAGCTGTGGCCAGAGCCGCGGCCCTACCGGAAAATGCTTCGCAGGCTGGCACGGTGGCACCACGTGGACGCCGGTGGCGCCGAGGCTGACGGCCGCCGCAAAGCCCGCAGCCCCACGGGCTGTGGGGCCACGCGAGCGGCTGCCAAAGAGCTTTCCAACGAGGCACGGCTTTCCCTCCTGGCTCTTCGGGCGTGCGAGCTGTGGCCAGAGCCGCGGCCCTACCGGAAAATGCTTCGCAGGCTGGCTCGGCGGCACCAGGTGGGCGCCGGTGGCGCCGAGGCTGACGGCCGCCGCAAAGCCCGCAGCCCCACGGGCTGTGGGGCCACGCGAGCGGCTGCCAAAGGGCTTTCCAACGAGGCACGGCTTTCCCTCCTGGCTCTTCGGGCGTGGGAGCTGTGGCCAGAGCCGCGGCCCTACCGGAAAATGCTTCGCAGGCTGGCGCGGCGGCACCACGTGGGCGCCGGTGGCGCCGAGGCTGACGGCCGCCGCAAAGCCCGCAGCCCCACGGGCTGTGGGGCCACGCGAGCGGCTGCCAAAGAGCTTTCCAACGAGGCACGGCTTTCCCTCCTGGCTCTTCGGGCGTGGGAGCTGTGGCCAGAGCCGCGGCCCTACCGGAAAATGCTTCGCAGGCTGGCTCGGTGGCGCCAGGTGGGCGCCGGTGGCGCCGAGGCTGACGGCCGCCGCAAAGCCCGCAGCCCCACGGGCTGTGGGGCCACGCGAGCGGCTGCCAAAGAGCTTTCCAACGAGGCACAGCTTTCCCTCCTGGCTCTTCGGGCGTGGGAGCTGTGGCCAGAGCCGCGGCCCTACCGGAAAATGCTTCGCAGGCTGGCACGGCGGCACCACGTGGGCGCCGGTGGCGCCGAGGCTGACGGCCGCCGGAAAGCCCGCAGCCCCACGGGCTGTGGGGCCACGCGAGCGGCTGCCAAAGAGCTTTCCAACGAGGCACGGCTTTCCCTCCTGGCTCTTCGGGCGTGGGAGCTGTGGCCAGAGCCGCGGCCCTACCGGAAAATGCTTTGCAGGCTGGCTCGGCGGCGCCAGGTGGGCGCCGGTGGCGCCGAGGCTGACGGCCGCCACAAAGCCCGCAGCCCCACGGGCTGTGGGGCCACGCGAGCGGCTGCCAAAGGGCTTTCCAACGAGGCACGGCTTTCCCTCCTGGCTCTTCGGGCGTGGGAGCTGTGGCCAGAGCCGCGGCCCTACCGGAAAATGCTTCGCAGGCTGGCGCGGCGGCGCCACGTGGGCGCCGGTGGCGCCGAGGCTGACGGCCGCCGCAAAGCCCGCAGCCCCACGGGCTGTGGGGCCACGCGAGCGGCTGCCAAAGAGCTTTCCAACGAGGCACGGCTTTCCCTCCTGGCTCTTCGGGCGTGGGAGCTGTGGCCAGAGCCGCGGCCCTACCGGAAAATGCTTCTCAGGCTGGCTCGGCGGCGCCAGGTGGGCGCCGGTGGCGCCGAGGCTGACGGCTGCCGGAAAGCCCGCAGCCCCACGGGCTGTGGGGCCACGCGAGCGGCTGCCAAAGAGCTTTCCAACGAGGCACGGCTTTCCCTCCTGGCTCTTCGGGCGTGGGAGCTGTGGCCAGAGCCGCGGCCCTACCGGAAAATGCTTCGCAGGCTGGCGCGGCGGCGCCAGGTGGGCGCCAGTGGCGCCGAGGCTGACGGCCGCCGCAAAGCCCGCAGCCCCACGGGCTGTGGGGCCACGCGAGCGGCTGCCAAAGAGCTTTCCAATGAGGCACGGCTTTCCCTCCTGGCTCTTCGGGCGTGCGAGCTGTGGCCAGAGCCGCGGCCCTACCGGAAAATGCTTCTCAGGCTGGCTCGGCGGCGCCAGGTGGGCGCCGGTGACACCGAGGCTGACGGCTGCCGGAAAGCCCGCAGCCCCACGGGCTGTGGGGCCACGCGAGCGGCTGCCAAAGAGCTTTCCAACGAGGCACGGCTTTCCCTCCTGGCTCTTCGGGCGTGGGAGCTGTGGCCAGAGCCGCGGCCCTACCGGAAAATGCTTCGCAGGCTGGCGCGACGGCACCACGTGGGCACCGGTGGCGCCGAGGCTCACGGCCGCCGCAAAGCCCGCAGCCCCACGGGCTGTGGGGCCACGCGAGCGGCTGCCAAAGAGCTTTCCAACGAGGCACGGCTTTCCCTCCTGGCTCTTCGGGCGTGGGAGCTGTGGCCAGAGCCGCGGCCCTACCGGAAAATGCTTCGCAGGCTGGCACGGCGGCACCACGTTGGCGCCGGTGGCGCCGAGGCTGACGGCCGCCGCAAAGCCCACAGCCCCACGGGCTGTGGGGCCACGCGAGCGGCTGCCAAAGAGCTTTCCAACGAGGCACGGCTTTCCCTCCTGGCTCTTCGGGCGTGGGAGGTGTGGCCAGAGCCGTGGCCCTACCGGAAAATGCTTTGTAGGCTGGCTCGGCGGCGCCATGTGGGCGCCGGTGGCGCCGAGGCTGACGGCGGCCGCAAAGCCCGCAGCCCCACGGGCTGTGGGGCCACGCGAGCGGCTGCCAAAGGGCTTTCCAACGAGGCACGGCTTTCCCTCCTGGCTCTTCGGGCGTGGGAGCTGTGGCCAGAGCCGCGGCCCTACCGGAAAATGCTTCGCACGCTGGCTCGGCGGTGCCAGGTGGGCGCCGGTGGCGCCGAGGCTGACGGCCACCGCAAAGCCCGCAGCCCCACGGGCTGTGGGGCCACGCGAGCGGCTGCCAAAGAGCTTTCCAACGAGGCACGCCTTTCCCTCCTAGCTCTTTGGGCGTGGGAGCTGTGGCCAGAGCCGCGGCCCTACCGGAAAATGCTTCGCAGGCTGGCTCGGCGGCGCCAGGTGGGCGCCGGTGGCGCCGAGGCTGACGGCCGCCGCAAAGCCCGCAGCCCCACGGGCTGTGGGGCCACGCGAGCGGCTGCCAAAGAGCTTTCCAACGAGGCACGGCTTTCCCTCCTGGCTCTTCGGGCGTGGGAGCTGTGGCCAGAGCCGCGGCCCTACCGGAAAATGCTTCGCAGGCTGGCTCGGCGGCGCCAGGTGGGCGCCGGTGGCGCCGAGGCTGACGGCGGCCGCAAAGCCCGCAGCCCCAGGGGCTGTGGGGCCACGCGAGCGGCTGCCAAAGGGCTTTCCAACGAGGCACGGCTTTCCCTCCTGGCTCTTCGGGCGTGGGAGCTGTGGCCAGAGCCGCGGCCCTACCGGAAAATGCTTCGCAGGCTGGCACGGCGGCACCACGTGGGCGCCGGTGGCGCCGAGGCTGACGGCCGCCGCAAAGCCCGCAGCCCCACGGGCTGTGGGGCCACGCGAGCGGCTGCCAAAGAGCTTTCCAACGAGGCACGGCTTTCCCTCCTGGCTCTTCGGGCGTGGGAGCTGTGGCCAGAGACGCAGCCCTACCGGAAAATGCTTCGCAGGCTGGCTCGGCGGCGCCAGGTGGGCGCTGGTGGCGCCGAGGCTGACGGCCGCCGCAAAGCCCACAGCCCCACGGGCTGTGGACCACGCGAGCGGCTGCCAAAGAGCTTTCCAACGAGGCACAGCTTTCCCTCCTGGCTCTTCGGGCGTGGGAGCTGTGGCCAGAGCCGCGGCCCTACCGGAAAATGCTTCGCAGGCTGGCACGGCGGCCCCACGTTAGCGCCGGTGGTGGCGAGGCTGACGGCCGCCGCAAAGCCCGCAGCCCCACGGGCTGTGGGGCCACGCGAGCGGCTGCCAAAGAGCTTTCCAACGAGGCACGGCTTTCCCTCCTGGCTCTTTGGGCGTGGGAGCTGTGGCCAGAGCCGCGGCCCTACCCGAAAATGCTTCGCAGGCTGGCGCGGCGGCACCACGTGGGTGGCGGTGGCGCCGAGGCTGACGGCCGCCGCAAAGCCCGCACCCCGCGGGCTGTGGGGCCACGCGAGCGGCTGCCAAAGAGCTTTCCAACGAGGCACGGCTTTCCCTCCTGGCTCTTCGGGCGTGGGAGCTGTGGCCAGAGCCGCGGCCCTACCGGAAAATGCTTCGCAGGCTGGCTCGGTGGCGCCAGGTGGGCGCCGGTGGCGCCGAGGCTGACGGCCGCCGCAAAGCCCGCAGCCCCACGGGCTGTGGGGCCACGCGAGCGGCTGCCAAAGAGCTTTCCAACGAGGCACGGCTTTCCCTCCTGGCTCTTCGGGCGTGGGAGCTGTGGCCAGAGACGCGGCCCTACCGGAAAATGCTTTTGGGGCTGTCGTGGCGGCGCCAGGTGGGCGCAGGTGGCGCCGAGGCTGACGGCCGCCGCAAAGCCCGCAGCCCCACGGGCTGTGGGGCCACGCGAGCGGCTGCCAAAGAGCTTTCCAACGAGGCACGGCTTTCCCTCCCGGCTCTTCGGGCGTGGGAGCTGTGGCCAGAGCCGCGGCCCTACCGGCAAAAGCTTCGGGGGCTGGCGCGGCGGCGTCACGTGGGCGCCGGTGGCGCCGAGGCTGACGGCCGCCGCAAAGCCCGCAGCCCCACGGGCTGTGGGGCCACGCGAGCGGCTGCCAAAGAGCTTTCCAACGAGGCACGGCTTTCCCTCCCGGCTCTTCGGGCGTGGGAGCTGTGGCCAGAGCCGCGACCCTACCGGAAAATGCTTCGGGGGCTGGCGCGGCGGCGCCACGTGGGGCTGGGGGCTTTCCTGCTGCCTTTAGAATCTCACAACCACCCTTTGCCACTTGGTGCTACACGAGCCTATAGAATTTCTATTTTCAAGTCAAGACAGTGCACCACTTGACATTATGCAGAGCGCTACCCATCAATACATGCTCAAATAAAGAATAGCCAATGGACAGTGCCATCGTATGTTAGTAAGTGTCACATCTCATTGAAGACAATGACAGAGCGATACAACGTAAAGCGTAACACAGTACGGGGCAGTGCCAGGGAATACGCCGTCACAGAATCACCCATAGAGAAATTCACAACAGAGTGCAGTCTTACGACAGAATCTCTAAAGCCGCCGTTAAGCCAGTGACAGGCGGTACAATGCCACACGTTACAGTATACAGGGCAGTACAACCCGATTCGCAGACAAATAAATTAGAGCAAATTACAAGACTCCCAATACAGTCCAGTACAATGCCAGACAGTCTCAGATGTCGGTCAAGACAATGCCAGGGCAACGCAGTGCAAGACATAACGTTATACAGGTCAGTACAAGGCAATACGCAGTCAAATGAAGAACAGTAAACTACGATACCCAAACCACACTGCAGTACAATGGCAAACAATCCCACATGTCGGTCGAGACAATGACAACGCGAGACGGAACACCGTGCAGGGCAGCGCAAGGCAGTACGCAGTCAAATAAAGAACAGCTGACCAGAAAACCCGCACTACGCTGCCGTACGATCTCAAAATGTCTCGGATGGCAGTCAAGGCAATTACAGGGCAATACAAAGCACCACGTCGCAGTACACAAGGCAGTACAAGGCAACACTCAGTCAAATAAATAACAGACAGTCAAAAAATTCACAGTGCAGTGCACTACTCTGACACCATGGGTCAGATGGCAACCAAAAGAAGGACAGGGCAATACAAGGCGAGAGGTAACCCAATACGGGGCTGGACAAGGCAAGATGCAGTTGTGGCGGGTGGAGCGATTCACTTCAGTCCTGAGAGAAGTAGAGAAACATTTAGAAACATCAACACAGTGATTCGACAAAGGCAGCAGTGCACGTAACATCCCTTTACCAGGTTCCGTGGCCACGTCCCCCGGATAATTTATTGCACAGGGGCCAGGGTCAGACGAGCTGTTAGGGAGACCCTCCCGTTGAGCCGCAACCCCCTTGCTTTCTAAACTCCTTCTTGAAGAGCAGTCTGAGTGCGGCTGGATCCAATTCCTAGCCCTGGACTTGGGCAACGGTTCACCTCTAAAGGATTGTATCCGCGCCATCAACCCTTTATATCACTGAGCTAAGGCTACGAGGTTTAGCGTGGTATCAGTCACTTACCGAGACTCTGTTGCGGCAAGGGATCTCTCAGCCTTGAGGAGCAGAACCTGAAGCAAGCGTCCCCGCTCAAGGGCACATCCTGGTGCTATGACAGACTATGACAGGCAATACTATGACAGGGCAATACAACGCAAGACGTAACTTTACACAGGGCAGTACAAGGCCAATACACAGTCAAATAGGGAACGACCGATCACAAAATTGATGCACGGTCAAATAGAGTACAACAGCCTAAGAAGCTCTCAATACAGCGCCTGTCAACGCCAGAATACATCAGATGGCTCGCGGCACGGTGAGAGGGCAATACGACACAAGACTTGGGAAAATACAGGGCAGTACAAAGCAATACGTAGTCAAATATAGAACAGCCGATCAAAAACACCCTCAGTTCGGTGCGGTACAACCCCAGAGAGTGTAAAAGGACAGTTAAGACTATTTCATGGCAACACAACGCACAATGTAACACAATACAGGTTGCTACAACGCAATACAGAATAATAAACAACCGATCAAAACGCCACAATACGGTGCAGTACGATCCCACACGGTCTCAGGTGGCAGTCAAGACAACTATAGGGCGACACGATCCAAGATGCAACATTACACGACAGAGCAGAACAGAAGACGCAGTCAACTAAATACCAACCGATTAGGAGAACCGCAATACAGTGCGGGAGAAAACAAAAATAAGTGGAGATGCCAGTCAAGACAATGACAGAGCAATACGAGGCAAGAAATAACGCAATACAGGGCAGTACAGTGAAATACACGGTCAAATAAATAACTGATTAAGTATCCCGCAATACCGTGCGATGCAATGCCAAAACGTGTGAGACAGCAGTCGAGGCAGTGACAGAGCTATACAATGGAAGACATAACGCAGGGCTGTACAACACCGAAACGTATCAGATGGCACTCAGAACAACAACATGGCGATACAACGCAAGCCGCAACACAATACAAGGTGGTAACAAGGCAATACACGGGTCAAACACAGAACAACGAATAAAACCTGCACAATACGGATCGCTGCAATCCCAGAACGTCTAAAGTGACAGTGAAGGGAATGACGGGGCAGTACAATGCAAGATACAACACTAGACAGGGCAACACGCATTCAAATAACGCAAAACCGATTAAAAAACCCACAATACACACCAGTACAATGCCGGAACAGATCAGATGGCAGTCCGGGCGAATAGAGGGCAACACAATGCCAAACGTGACACCATACAGGGCTGGACAAGGCAATACGCAGTTGTGGCAGGCCGAGCGGCTAACTTCGCCTCTAAGAGAGAAGCGGTGAAACATTCAGAAACATCAACACAGTGATTCTCCAAAGGCAGCAGCGCACGTGACGGCGCTTTACCAGATTCCATATGGCCACGCACGCCGGATTATTTCCTGCCTAGGGGCCAGGGTCAGACAAGCTGTCTGGGACACCCTCCCCTTGAGTCACGAGGCTCGGAAAGGACCCCCTTGCTTTCTAAACTCCTTCTCGGAGAGGAGTCTAGGTGCGGCTGGATCCAATTCCTAGCCCCGGACTTAGGCAATGGTTCACCTCTAAAGGATTGTATCTGCGCCATCGACCCTTTATATCACTGAGCTAAGGCTACAAGGTTTTGCATGCTATTAGTGACTTACTGAGAATCTGTTGCGGCAAGGCATATCTCAATCTCGAGGAGCAGAACCTTAATCGAGCGTCCCTGCTCAAGGGGAGATCCTGGCACGGAGGCCCCTGCCATGCAGAAGTCAAAAGGCTCTTGGGCTGTCCACTACTTATGGGATAAGCCAATTGACTTATAGTCACATCAGCACGGGAACAAAATATCTAGGTCCCCACTGTGTTGCCAACCATCCCCCAACTTCAAGTACCACTCAGAACAACTCCATGGATGATTGGGGCGCCAAAACGAAGGGGCGCCCACACCACCCCAGCAGTCAAATAAGGAACAACCAATGGAACTTTCACAATAAATAAGTACAATCCCAGACAGTCCAAAGTAACAGCCAAGACAATGACAGACCAATACAGTGCAAGACCTAACATCATACAGAGCAGTAAGAGGCAACGCGCAGCCAAGTCAAGAACAGTTAAAATACCCAAAATCCAGCGCAGCACTATGACACTGTCCCAAAACACAGTCAAAACAACAACAGAGTAATGCAACACGAGCCGTAACACAACACAGGGCAGCACAAGGCAATACACAGTCACACAAAGAACAGCCAATTAAAAAACCCACAACAGAACACCCTACAATCTCAGGAAGTCTCAGAGGGCCGTCACGGCAAATACAGGGCAATACGGTGCAAGACAACACAATACAGGCCACTGCCAGCCAATATCAGTCAAATAAATAACAGACAGTCAAAAAATTCACAGTGCAGTGCACTACTATGACACCATGGGTCAGGCGGCAATCATGACAACGACAGGGCAACACAAGGCAAGACGTAACCCAATACGGGGCCGGACAAGGCAATATGCAGTTGTGGCGGGTGGAGCCATTCACTTCAGTCCTAAGAGAAAAGTAGAGAAACATTCAGAAACATCAACACAGTGATTCTCCAAAGGCAGCAGCGCACATGACGGCGCTTTATCAGGTTCCGTGGCCACGTACCCTGGATTATTTCCTGCCTAGGGGCCAGGGTCAGACAAGCTGTCTGGGAGACCCTCCCCTTGAGTCACGAGGCTCGGAAAGGACCCCCTTGCTTTCTAAACTCCTTCTCGGAGAGGAGTCTAGGTGCGGCTGGATCCAATTCCTAGCTCGGAAAGGACCCCCTTGCTTTCTAAACTCCTTCTCCGAGAGGAGTCTAGGTGCGGCTGGATCCAATTCCTAGCCCCGGACTTGGGCAACGGTTCACCTCAAAAGGATTATGTCTGTGCCGTCAACCCTTTACGTGGCTCATAAAAAACAGCTGATGAAGGAAGTGGCAATATGGTGGCCTACAACGGCAGAATAGATCAGATGACAATCAAGACAACAACAGAGCAATACAATGGAAGACGTAACACCACACGGGGCCGGACAAGGCAATACGCAGCCACATCAGAACCCATGAGAGACATCACACTACAGTCCAGACCTAGGACAGATTCTCTAACGTGACCGTCAAGACGACGGGGCAATACAACGCAAGACGTAACACAGGCCATATGCAGTTGTGGCGGGCGCAGTGATAAAATTCACTCCTAAGAGAGAGGCAGAGAAACATTTACAAACATAACAGCAGTGATTCACCAAAGGTAGCAGCGCACATGATGGCACTTTACCAGACTGCACGGCCACGCACCCCGGGTCATTTACTGCCTTGGGGCCAGGGTCAGACGAGCTGTCAGGGAGACCCTCCCCTTGAGTCACGAGGCTCAGAAAGGACCCCCTTGCTTTCTAAACTCCTTCTCCGAGAGGAGTCTAGGTGCGGCTGGATCCCATCCTCGCCCCGGACTTGGGCAACGGCTCACCTCTAAAGGATCATATCTGCGTGATCAAACCCTTGGTATCGCTCAGCCAAGATGGCAAAGTCTGGCATGCTGTTAGTCACTGACCCAGAATCTGTTGTGGCAAGGCTTCTCTCAGCCTCGAGGAGCAGAACCTTAAGTGAGTGTCCCCGGGAAATGCTGGTGAACAGGCCGCTGCCTTGCAAGAAAGCTCCAAGGGCTCTTGGTCTGTCCGCTAGGTCTATAGCGAGCTAACTGACTCACAGTGTCTTGACTCTGGTGCCAGCCATCCCACAAAGTTCAAGTGCCACTCGTAGCGACTCCTCCTGGTCGTTATAGCTCGAGCAGCAGCCCGGGGGAAAAAGGGGGGTGACATCCCAACAGCGGTCAAATACAGAACAACCGGTTAAAAATTGCACAATACAGTGCCAGAGACTCTAAAATAACTGGCAAGACAACGACAGGGCAACACCATGCAAGATCTAACCTTACACAGGGCAGTACAAGGCAATGTACAATCAAATGCAGAGCAGACAATGAAAGAATTGACGGTACAGTGCCACGCAATGGTAGACTATATCAGATGTCGGTCACCACAATGACAGAGCAATACAAGGCAAGACGTAACGCGATACGGGGCCCTACCAGGCGACACAGTCAAGGAAACAACCACCCCATGAAAGAACTCACAACACAGCGCGGTCCTAGGACGGAAGGTGTAAAATGACCGTCGAGACAGTGACAGGGCAATACAATGCAAGATGCAACACCATACCAAGGCAACATGCAGCCAAATGAACAACCGATTAAGAAACCCAGCATACGTTCAACTGTAATACCAGAAAAGATCAGAAGGCAGTCAAGACAATGACAGCGCACTATAACGCGAGAAGTAACACAATACAGGGCAGTACAAGGCATTACACAGGCAAATAAAGAAGAACCCATTAAAAACCACACAATACAGTGCGGTGCGAGGCCAGAGTAGATCAGAAGGCAGTCGAGACTACGACGGGGCAATATAATGCGAGATGTTACATGGTACAGGGCAGTACAAGGCATTACAAAGCCAAACGAAGAACAACCCCAAATGAAGAACAACCGATTAAAAAAACCCGCAATACAGTGTGGTACGAGGCCCGAACAGATCAGAAGGCAGTCAAGGCTACGACAGGGCAATATAACGCTAGACGTAACGCAATAGAGGGCGGTACAAGGCATTACACAGTCAAAGAACAACGGATTAAAAAAAAAAAAAATGCAACACAGTATGGTACGATGCCAGAATAGATCACAGAGCAGTCAAGAGCGTGACGGGGCAACACGATGCGAAACCGATACTGAGTGAGACGGAGCAATACTATTTCAAATATACAAGAACACAGTACGGAACCAAGTTCTTAAGCGTACGACGCAAGACCATCTCAAATGGCAGTCAAGGAAGTTCCTGAGCAACGTAATCCCGATTTGCACAAAATGGTGCCATCAGGCACCATCGCGTCGGTCAACACTAAGTTGTACTGCAATATCCCCCGCATCACACGCGCCATACCCTCCTGCTCACCTGCTCCGCATGGATTCCGGATTCGGACTTCATGGCACTCTCTGGTTCTGGCACCTAAAACACCTAAGACACACAATATTCCTGTTGAGCTTACGGGAAACCGCCACCCCCATGCGCTACCTCTCTGCTACCCAGCTCACCTCCAACGCTCGTCCGGCTCCGGATGCCTGCGGCGCCTGCAAAACCAAAGACAAACACTCCCCTGAGCTCCCCAACGTGTCCACAACCGCCTCACTCGCTGGGACTACTCAGTGGGCGTGCAGCATCGCCCCTCTGACCCTGCGTGTCACACCAACCGAAGAAACGCACGCCGAGATACCGCCCAAAACCCTACCAAATTCCCATCTCCCGCTCCCTCACCTTGCCCGCCCGTCCTCCCCCGAGGCGTGCAACCTGAAGGCTCGCAAACCACCCATAAAACCCAACCGACACGGGTTGCTTTACAACTTGAAAGTTGCTCCCTCTGAGGCAGATGTGATACTTCAGCCCACCCGCCCCTGCTGACCTTGACTGGCTCATCCCCATCCCCACATCCCACGTCATTCATTGCTTCAAAACTTCAAATTGGAAAGAACCAATACATACAGTACTCAGAGCCACATCTTCTCTCTAACACCACGTGCTGACCCACCTTCTTACGTCGCTCTCCTCCTCTACGCTGCCCCGCCAAGCTTGTCCCGCTGCATCTGCAAGAACGACATCAGAGAAATCACCCTGAGGCAGAGCAATAGAGTCATAACAACAAAAAGTCTTGCACCTTTTCACAAATACCATCTAAGGTCCAAATACAACCGTACACAAAGAAAGTTACAAAAAAAAAATCCGCACCAAAACCAGCCGTACCCTCTTGGACATGAGCTCTTCTTCACTGCTGCTGTGTTGCCTTCCCAACATGCCTCTGCTCTTCCCAAACAAAACAGAAGAGGTGTCTACACAGCCTCCCGATGGCTACCCTGAGATGACTCTAACACCTTTGCCCCGATCTACAGGGATTCACGTACTACATATAGACTCTCCACAGGATTCCACCCACCCTGGACACTACGCGCCCGGGCAGGGCGGACCCGAGCCACACACTCACGGTTACAGACATACACTACACGGAACGCTACGAACGACACGCCTCAAAGATGAGAGAAAACTCTCAGCAAGAAAGATGACACGGGGACCAAAGTCACCATCGTGCAAGAAAATCTGTGGGATCGTGATGATGTCAACGTGAAGACGCTCTACGGAACCCCCTAAAGCAAACTGTAGAACGTGATGGTACGGAATAAGAATGGACTGTTGAGCCCAATAAGATGGATGTGCAGGAAGTCTGGCTTCAAGACCTAAGAACGTAACGACGCAGGGAAGAACTCCCAGACATGGAAGTGGGCCGTCCAGAAACTTCCGAGAGGCAAGACTGATGCACGCTTTAAGATGCTAACGCAAGAAGAGCATCAGATGAATGATGCTACGCCCACAGGCCCAAGCAGTCGAGACCCTAAGGATGACGCCCAGGGCCCCACGTCGTGCTCCTGGAGCTCAAAGATGACCTCGAGACCCAAGAAGGGGCGAAGATACACAACACAGACCACATGAACGACATGACAACATGCACAGGCTGGAACTGCCCTGCCCGGGACACGCTAGCGTCACACTGAGCAGTAAGCAACATCCTTTACCTTCCTAAATATGACTGTGCCCCGGGACAGCCCTCGCCACTACGCTAACGTCAAAGACCCCATTTTGCAATTGTCCACCTCGGCCCCTCTCCGGCGCCTGACTGTCAACTTAGCTTTTGGAGGGCCAGGCGTCTGAATCCTTCTTCGATGCGGTCCGCAAAAACCAGCCATCCGATACATTTCCGCAGTCACCAGGTTCCTCCTCTTCCTCTGCAAAAGGAAAATAAAACATAACCCCAGAGGCCGCCACAGCACCAGCAATAAGCATCCTGAGAGGAGACGCCAACCTCTTCCACGACACCCTCAGCCTCCCGAAGGCCGTGGCGTTCTGCTCGCCCGCTCCGCGCCGATTCCGGAGTCCGAGGCTGCGGTGATAGTTATTCACAGCACCTAAGAGACCAAGAAACACAACTTTACCACTGCGCTTCTGCCAAACCGCCACACCATCGACTCCTATCTTCTGTCTTCATTCACATGAAAAAAAAAAGCACCCAATTGTATTCATAGAGGCGCCAGTCACATCTTCCCTCTAACGCCACATGCCGAGCCACCTCCGTACAGCGCTCCTCTCGGCTCCCCTATGTCACCCTGCACATCTCGTCTCTCGGCATCTAAAAAGAGAAAAAAAAAAAAATCCAACATTACCCTGATGCAGAGCAATAGCTTAATACCAAAGGTCTTGTTTCTACTTCGGAACACTGTTCAATTAGATCCAACTACAGCCTGCCATCAAAAAAAAAAAAAAAACCCACACAGAAAAAGCCCACAAACATTACACCCCACACAAAGCAGCCCGAACGTCTTTGAGATACTGCGTCCTTCACTGGCTGTGAACAGCCTCTCCGACTTGGCTCTGCTTATGCCAACACCCACTAATAAAACACCCCCGCACCCAACCTACTGAGAGCCAATTAATTCCAGACGACTACCCAACCTTTGCCTCGGTCTCCACAGATCCACATATTAACCATAGACTCCCGTCACTATTCTGCCTGCCCTGGACTCTACACACCCGGGCAGGGGGGCTCCGAGCCAGACACACACACAAGCACAGACCAACACTACACAGAATGCTAAAAACCACGCGCCTCAAGGATGAGAGAAAACTCTCAGCAAGAAGGATGACACCCGGACGGAAGTCACCGTCGGGCAAGACGACCTGGAGACCGTGGTGGTGATGCGAAGAGGCTCTATGGAAGCCCCTGAAACAGAGTGTAGGACATCATTGTCTGCGATAAGAAGGGACTGTCAAGACTGATAAATGTATGCGGGGGAAGCCTGGCTTCAAGACCTAAGAACGTAATGACATAGGGAAGAAGTCCCAGTTGTAGACGCGGGCCATACGGAAACTTCCAAGACGCAAGACCGATGCGAGCTTTAAGCTTCTAACGCAAGAAGACCAGCAGCCGAACGGTGCTATGCCCACGGGTGCAGGTGTTCGAGACCCTAGGGATGGCGCCTGAGGCGCCATGCCGTGCTCCTGGAGCTTAAAGACGACCTCGAGACCCGAGAAAGGTCTAAGACACAGAACACGGACCACACGAAAGACACGACAACACACACAGGCTGGAACCGCCCTGCCCGGGAATGCCGAACAGTAAGCCACGTCCCTTACGTGCCTAAAGGAGACTGCGCTCCAGGACAAACCTCTCCCCTACGTCAACTTCAAAGACACCTTTTTGCAATTCTCAACCTCGTCCCCTCTCGGGCGCCAGTCTCTCAACTTAGCTTTTGGAGGGCCAGGGGTCCGAATCCATCCTTGAGGCAGTCCACAGAAAACAGCCATCCAGTACGTTCCTGTGGTCACCAGCTTCCTCCTCTTCCTCTGCAAAAGGAAAAGAAAAAAAAAGTTATCCCAAAGGCAGCCACAGCACCAGCAATAAGCATCCTGAGAGGAGATGCCAACCTCTTCCACAACACCCTCAGCCTCATGAACGCCGAGGCATTCTGCTCGCCCGCTCAGCGCCAATTCCAGCGTCTGACGCTGCGGCAACAGTTATTCACGGCACCTAAGATACCAAGAAACACAGCATTACCACCGCGCTACTGCCAACCCACCAGTCCCGTGCTCCTCCTCGATACTATCTGGCTTGCCTCAAATGCGAGAGCCTAGAACACACCAGGCTCCGACGACACCCGAACCCATCTGCAAAACCTGTCCAAGGACGACTCATGAACCCGGCTCCCTTTCCTAGCCCTCCCCCAGTGGCAAAGCTTTAGAAACCCCTTCTCTTCTCCCTGAGCTGCCAGGGAAGGAGCCCCACTTCTTCCCCACAGCTCCCACCCTTTATTTGCCAGCCCAAACACCGGGCGTTGGACGCTTCTCAAGAGCCACTCTTCCCAGCCTCTCCCTGCGTCCGCCACCACCTCCCATCTTCTGTCTTCCCACAGACTCCGGGCTCTGCTGCAGACCCACAGAGTCAGCGAAGCCCTGACCCGACCTACACCAGGGGCCTGCCGCAAGCCGCAAAGGCTCCAGGGACACGGCGAAACCCTGAGCACAGTGGGGGAAGGCGACGAGGCGCCCCACATCCTGAAACGCGTTACACCTTATGGCCCTGCTGCTTTCCTGAGAAATGCGAAAACTCCATCTACAGCTGCAGACAAGGTGCTCACCCAGTCCCTGCAAAGTGATCTCATCACCTGCCCGATTGAGACAGATTCTATTGGCATCTTATCTGGGATACAGCAAAGCTAGTGGGAAAAAAAAAAACACAAACAAGAAAGTTCCGTCTTCAATACAGCCAGGGATTCCAGGATAACGCGCCATGCCTGGAAGAGAGAAAACCATACCCTTAAACCATCTCACCCCCCCCGAATGCTCATTACCACGCGACTCACCTGAAAAACCGCACGGAAGAGAAGCGGCGCATGAGGCCGCTCTCTACTGTACGTGCTGCCAAACCTCACCTGGTCCCCAAGGTCTTGCCACCTCCAGCTTCCTACCTGCGGTTCTCTAAATGGGATAACGTCTCCACCCCAGGAGCTGAGCCGCCTCCGAAGCTGCAATCGACTGAAGGACAGGCAGAGCTCTGACCCTGGAGACGCCTGGCAGCAGAATGAGCTGCCCCAGCAGAGGCTGTGGGTTATATACCCCGGGCCCTGCCCACCCCCCTTCCCACCATCCCCTGGGAAAGGGGCCCGGCTGACCTCCAGGAGGCACAGAGCCTGCCAGAGGAGCAGCTGCTCCTTTCCTCACAGGCCTGAGAAGTCCAGCGTGCAAAACACCAAAACGGAGAAAGCGACCCTTAGAGGAACGGACAATACGTGCTCTTTTATTACAACTACGTCAATTGTGTCAGCAACGGGGCCCGGTAGGTACGTAAACTTAAACTTCTGCAGGGCGTAGACATAAAGAGAAAGACATCATCCTAACCTCCATAGGCAAGTAGACCATTAGGCCCGATAACCACGTTTTTAATCAAGACTCGATGTCCTTTAGTTTCCTTGTGAAAGAAAACCCACAATGCTGGGGGGGGTCATATGTCACTTCTAGCAAGACGACACGTATTACCCGACTTCTGCCAGAACCACGTTCTGGATAGGAAGGACGGACAGAGCGCAAGCAGAGGCTTGTGCGCCGCCTGTAATACAGCGGCTGAGAAAGAACCAACCCTTCCGACCGCCGCTCTCCTCAGCCGAGTCCGCTCCGGTGCCCCTTCTGTCATTGCTGTCATGGCTTAGGCTGGGCATTAAATGAAACGACAGATGCTCTCTTTTAACTTCTCTCCTGAGGGAGAAAACAATGTGAGGGAGACTTAGGAACTGAAAGAGAAACTGAACTCTAACGAAATATAAACAGAAAAGTAGTACCGAGGAAAGACAAGAATAACAGGAAAACAGTAGCAGAGAGAAAATATATACACACAACCCGGCATGGAGCTCCCAAGATGACCATCGCCTCACCCGCTGGCACGGGGAAAGTCCGGGACCAGACTCGGCGACAGACTGGAACCAGATTCCAGACCTGGTTGCATAAATGCACGGATCGGCGTCAAAGGACAATGACCAGACAGAGGAGTCCTCAAAGGCCAGACGACAGGTACCGACCCCTTCGATCCCCCCGCTTTTATACTGAGGGTGATGAGGATGGGATGCGATACCCCATCAGTCAGATTCGGGTCACCGGTCCCGTCTACTCTTCACCATGGGTGCAACCCCTCTACGCTTTTCTGCTTCCGACCCTCCGACGGGGCATATATAAAAGTCAGCTGCGCTGTGCTGTTATAGGAATAAGTATAAGCAAGAGCCTCTCTGCACGGCATCCCTTCGCATTAAGTGTAAATATAAGTTCTTGGCGCTCTGAAGGCAGATACTACCTGAAAAATACGTCATTACCTTCAGAGAGTTCAGTTCATTGGAAGAGACTTACCTGCAAAGTGACGTGACTGCAAACAACACCGGTTCTGTTGTACCTCAGACCAGCACTTCCACACATGGCTACGTAACCTCACATTCACACGAAAAAAAGAAGAAATGGCCAAATGTATTCATGGAGCCGCCGGTCACATCTTCCCTTTAATACCTCGGGCTCAGCCACCTTCGTCCTGCGCTCCCGTCAGCTCCCCTGCGTATCCCCGGCCACCTCATCTCTCTGCACCTGAAAAAAAAGCAACACAACATCAAACATTACCCAATGCGGAGCAGTAGCTTAACTCCAAAGGTCTTGTTTCTACTGAAGAACCCTGTTCACATAAGTCCAACTACAGCCTGTCATCCAGAGAAGAGACGCCTGCAAACGTTACACCCCACACAACGCAGGCTTACCATCTTTGAGATACTGTCCCCTTCACTGGCCACGAACACCCTCTCCAACTTGGCTGCGCTTGTGCCAGCGCCCGCTAATGAAACACCCGTCCACGCAGCCTCTCGAGAGCTAATCAAGTCGAGACGACTGAGCAACCTGTGCCCGGGTCTAGACAGATCCTCATATTCACTACAGACTGCCGTCGTGATTCTGCCTACCCTGGACGCTACGCACCCGGGCAGGGCAGCCCCGAGCCAGACACACACAGACTGACGCCACACAGAACACGACAAACGACGCGCCTCAAGGATGAGAGAAAACTCTCAGCAAGAGGGATGACACCGGGACCAAAGTCACCGTCGGGCAAGACGACCTGCGGCACTGTGATGGCGACGATGTGAAGAGGCTCCACAGAACCCCCTGAAACCAAGTGTAGAACTTCACAGTTCCTGAGGAGGGACTGTCGAGCCTGACAAGATGGACGCGTAGGAAGCCCAGCTTCAAGACCTAAGAGCGTAACGACACAGGGAAGAAGCCCCAGTCGCTGAAGTGGGCCATCCGGAAAGTTCCAAGATGCAAGACCGATGCACGCTTTAAGATGCTAATGCAAGAAGAGAGGCAGACGGTTGGTGCTACGCCCACGGGTGCAGGCGTTCGACACCATAAGGATGGCGCCCGATGCACGTTCCGTGCTCCTGGAGCTTCAAGATGATCTCGAGACCCAGAAAAAGGGTCTAGGATGCAAAACACAGACCACACGAACGACACGACAACACACACAGGCTGGAACTGCCCTGCCCAGGTTGCGTTCACATCACACCGGACAGTAAGCTACGTCATTTACCTGCCCAAAGGAGACTGTGCCCCAGAACAGCCCTCCCCCCTACACTAACATCAAAGACCCCATTACACAGTTGTCAGCCTCCGCCCCTCTCCGGTGCTGGTCTCTCAACTTAGCTTTTGGAGGGCTAGCATCTGATTCCATCCTCGACATAGTCCACAAGACACAACCATCCGATACGTTCCTGCGGTCACCGGCTTACTCCTCTTCCTCTGCAAAAGGAAAAGGAAAAGTCATCGCAAGAGCAGCCCCAACACCAGCAATAAGTGCCCCGAGGGGAGATGCCGACCTCCTCCACAAAACCCCTCAAGCCTCCTGAACGCTGACGCAGTCTGATTGCCTGCCCCGCGCCGATTCTAGAGTGGGATGCTGCAGCGACGGTTATTCACGGCACCTAAGATACCAAGAAACACAACATGACCACCGCGCTTCTGCCAACCCACCAGTCCCGTGCTCCTCCTCGATACCATCTGTCTTGCCTCAAATGCGAGAGCCTAGAGCAGACTAGACACCATCGACAACCAAACCCAACTACAAGACTGGTTTGAGAAAGACACATGAACCCGCCTCCCTTGCCCAGCCATCCCCTAATGCCAAAACTTTAGAGACTCCCTCCCTTCTCCTGAGCCGTCAGGGAAGGAGACCCACTGCCCCCCCACAACTCCTGCCCCTGATTTTCCAACCGCTCCTCGGGACCTGCTCTTCTGAGCCCTGTGTGTGGCAGACACCTCCCGTCTTCTGCCTTCACAGAGACTCCGGGCTCTGCTACAGACCCGGAAAGCCAGGAAAACAGTTACAGAACCTACTGGTAGCCTCCTGCAAGAGCTTCAGGGCCACCGTGATGCCCTGTGTGCTCTGGGGGGAAATGATGAGCCATCCCTGCTGTTACATCCCTGCTGCTTTCTCAAAACCAACTCAATATATAGATACCTACAAAACGCTTGCCCTAAATCCTGCTCCAGTATCTCATAACGCACCCAATTAAGACTAACAAAAACACCAACTAACGTAGCATACATCAAAATTGGAAAAAAATACAACATTTTCTCTTCAGTGAAGTCAGAAGTTATAGTAAAACACACACCACCTGCCATAAGCAAGAAAAAAAAGAAGAGACACATACTATTAAACCATTTAAACAAACTAAATGCTCCCTACGAAACTAAAGATATGGGGGGGAAAAAAAAAAGAAAAAAGATAACATACAACTCCACTTTCTGTGGCAACCACCCTTCCATTGAGGAGTCTCACCTCTGATGTCTCACCTACGCTAGTTCAAACGCCAAAACAAGCCTTCCCGAACGGCCGCATGAGCTCCAAGACAACACCAAAGGAGCTCCAGAGCTCTGACCCCGGAGAAGACCAGCAGCAGAACGAGCTCCTGACCCGAAGCTGTGGCTCATGTACCCCGGGCCCCGCCCACCACCTTTCCCACAATCCCCTGGGTAAAGGGTGGGGCCGCCCCCCAGAAGCATAAAAGCAGCTGAAGGGGCAGCAGGTGTTGTTATTTGCTTTAATTTTACCATCTAACAAGTAGTGAAGAGTGAGAGCGACCCTTGCTAGAAAAAGCATCATCTGCTCCTCCCATTGCATCAACAGTGTGTCCAGGGGAGCAGTTAGAGAGAGGTGAGACAGAAAAAAAATAAACATCAGACTTATCTCTACGGGAAAGTGGCTTATTCAATGCAATGGTAACATTATTATTAAAATTTATGTACTTGAGTGTCCTTCAAAACAAAAAAAATACAAACCCAGACACAATCTGTTACTACGGGGTCGTTCCTCATTTCTAGCGAGAGCGTGTGCACTAACGACCTTCTGCCAGAACCCCTTTCTGGATGGGAGCGAATAACAAAACAGAACCAGATTCTAGGAGAAAACTTCCTCAAAAACATCTTCCCCTGTGAAATAAGTTATTTATTGTAAACTGCTGGCAATTTAAAGTCATATTGATAATCTCGCTTTGACTTTTTACACCACAGCGCTACTTGCGTCCCAAAATACAGAAAGCAACAAAAAAGCATGGAATTACAAGTCACGTGTTTCCTGAACCTGCATAAAGCACCCTAATTAACATCTCAGTAGCTAGAACAAAAACGAGTTTATACACATAAACTCATATTTTACAATATCTGTAAAAATGAGAAAATCTTCTTTATTTCAATGCCTCACGCCCATATAGACAGGTTTTATTCTATTTTTAAACACACATTCCCCCCATGAATTTTCAGGCATTTTTGGGGGGGACCCAGTGTGACACCCCACACACCCCCTCCGGAAAAGGTCGTCTTTTGACTTAGAAATACCATCTGGAGTACAATTGCCGCCTGACATCAAAAAGAAACCAAACTACACAAACATGACACCCCACACAAAGCGGCTTTAACATCTCGGAGACGCAGTCTGCGTCACTACTGCGGAACAGCCCCTCCCACACAGCTCTGCTCATCCCAAAAAACCCCTTAATTAAAGAGCTGCCCACACCACCTGCTGGTGGCTCCTTGATGGGAGTTGACTGTGCCACCTTGGCCTCAACAGTCTCGTTACGTCAACGTATTACCCATAGAGTCCTGCTGCTCTTCCCCCTGCCCCTGACTCTACGCGACTGGGCAGAGCAGCTTCGAGCCCAACACGCACAAGCACAGACCAACGCTACACACAACGCCACAAACAACGCACCTCGCGGATCAGAGAACACTCCCAGCAAGAAGGATGACACCCCGACGACGTAAGGGATTGTCAGGCAAGAAGACCTGCGGGCCCATGGCGGTGACGTGAGAAGGCTCGAGGGAAAGCCCAGGAAATGACGACAACACAACGGCCCGGGACAACGAGTGACTCTCAGACTGAGGAGGTGTATGCGCGGGAAGCCGGTCTTCAAGACCGAAGAACTTAAGGATGCAGGGAAGAAGTCGCAGTCACTGAAAAGGGGTGGCTAGAGAACAGGGCTGCTCCCGCAGCCAGGAACAACGCCGCAGATGAGGACCGTCCAGAAACTTCCGAGTTTCTAAAGACCCAGCCACGCTTTAAGCTTATGATGCAAGAAAAGCAGCCCCCGACTGGGGCAATGCCAATGGGGACAGGCATTCGAGGCTCTAGGGATGGTGCCTGAAGTACAGACCGCGCTCCTCAAGTGGAAAGAGGACACTGAGTCCCAAGGAAGGTTTAAGACACAGAAAACACACCACACAAACAACACAACAGACGCGGGCCAGAACTGCCCTGCCCAGCACACGCTACCTTTGTGCTGAAGAGTAACCCGCCCCCTTTACCTGCGCAGAGGACACTGCTCCTGGATACGCCTCTGCTCTACCCTGACTTGAAAACTCCTCCCTGAAACTGCCAACCTTGGCCCCCTCCAGCGCCTGTCCCTCTACTTCGCTTTCGGAGGGCCAGTGGCCTGAATTCATCCCTGACGAAAAAAACCCACAACAAACAGCTAACTGAGGCGTTCCTGCAGTCACCACGTTCCTCTTCATCGGCAAAACAAAGAGAAAGCACAGCTCCAGCAGCGACCGCCATGACAGTAGATGTCAACCTCTTCCACAACACCCTCGTCCTCAGAGGTGCCACGGCAATCCGCTCACCTGCGTCGCGTCGATTCCAGAGTCGGAGGCTGCCGCAACAATTATTTATGGCACCGACGATACCAACAAACACAAAATTACCATTGCGTTTCCGCGACATCACCAGTCCCGCGCTCCTCCTCCACACCGTCCAGCTCGCCTCAACTGCAAGAGACTAGAACAGACCGGACCCCGTCGACACCCAGATCCAAAGGCAAAACCGACACGACAGAGACTGACGAACCCAGTTTGCTGCCAGCTGCAAATACGCGAGGGACACCGTGGCACTCCGCGGGCAATGGGGGAAGGTGACGAGCCACGCCACACCCTGAGCGACGCTACGCCTTACGTCCCTGCTGCTTTCTTGAGAAACGCTAGTGCCATATGCAGCCGCATACAAAACGCTCGCCGTAACCCCTACAAGATAATCTCGTCGTCAGCCCAATTAAGAGAAACAATATCAGCAATTCACACAGCCTACTGCAAAACCGGTGAAAACCCCACAGTTCCATCTTCAAAGAAGTCAGGAATTCTAGGAAAACGCGGTGCTCCTAGAACAAAGCAAAGCAAAGCACGCTGTTAAACCATCCGGGCACCCCCCAAACACGCATCACGAAGTCACTGACCTGAGAAAAAGGAAACAAAAAAGCAGCAGACCAGCCAACTTTCTGCCGTACAGGCGGCTGGAGGTTTACTGCTCCCGAAGGCCTCAGCTCAGCCCTTCTCACCCCCGCCCCCCGAAACGCCAAAACGCGCCTCCCCAGACAGCTGAGCCCGCCCCAGAGCTGCCGCCAACCGAAGGCCCAGCAGAGCACCGACCCCCCGGGGCCCAGCAGCAGAACGAGCTCCTGAGCCCGGGCGGGGGCTCACGTACCCCGGGCCCCGCCCACCGCCCTCGGGCCCCGCCCACCGCCCTTCCCACAATCCCCTGGGAAAGGGGCAGGGCCGACCCCCAGGAGACGCGAAGGCGGCCGCAGGAGCAGCAGCTGCTTTTCCCCTGCCTTAAGTTCCCCGCAGGCGAAGCACCACCCCTTTTTCTGTCCCTTTGGGACTCGCCTCTGGTGATTCTCTCACCGCCTTGGGTTGATTTCTGTCCAGTCGTTGCTGTGGAGAAGAGAGTTCCGCAGGGGTCGCTTTGTTTTTGCGATCTTCGGATATTTTTGTGGTTAACTGTTCATCGCGCTTTGCGGTCTGGGAAGAGTGCTGGAATCATGGGATTCCCAGAAGACTGATGGGCATTTCCGGGCTCCCGGAGGACTAAAGTACCACGGAGACGCGCGTCGGCTGCCTGAGGGGGCCCCTGGAGGACTAAACTGCCATAGAGACGCGTGCCGGCTGACTGAGGGGGCACATCCGAGTTTCTGGAGGACTAAACTGCCATAGAGACACGCGTCGGCTGACTGAGGGGGCACTTCCGGGTTTCTGGAGGACTAAACTGCCATAGAGACGCGCGTCGGCTGACTGAGGGGGCACTTCCGGGTTCACGGAGGACTAAAGTGCCATAGAGACGCGCGTCGGCTGACTGAGAGGGCACTTCTGGGTTTCTGGAGGACTAAAGTGCCATAGAGACGCGCGTCGGCTGACTGAGGGGGCACTTCCGGGGTCCTGGAGGACTAAAGTGCCATAGAGATGCGCGTCGGCTGACTGAAGGGACCCCTGGAGGACTAAACTGCCATAGAGACGCGTGTCGGCTGACTGAGGGGGCACTTCCGGGTTCGCGGAGGACTAAACTGCCATAGAGACGCGCGTCGGCTGACTGAAGGGACCCCTGGAGGACTAAAGTGCGATAGAGACGCGCGTCGGCTGACTGAGGGGGCACTTCCGGGGTCCTTGAGGACCGCAGGGCCATGGAGATGGACGCCCGGAAAACTGCCGGGCACCACCGGGGGCGCGTTAACGCGTTAAGAGCCGATTACTGGAGGGCCGACGGCCGCTCTCGGGGCCAGGCGGGCGGCACCGATGCCGCTCCAGGCGGAGCGGAGCTCGCCGGTGCCCCGGCGGTCCCGGTTCGGCCTCCAGCCGCCGCTCTCTCGGGACAGGCGCCGGACCGGGCAGCCGCGAAGCCACGCATGCGCACGAGCTGCGGAGCCGAGGGGCGGGGCCGAGGGGCGTGGGGGCGTGGCCGGGGCTGCCGGGGGCGGGGCCGGGGAGGGCGGGAGGCGGGGCCACAGCGCACGCGCCGCTCCCCCCGCCCCCCCCCCCCCGCAGGACCCGCCCTCGGTCCCGCCGCTCCCACGCGCCGCCGCCGCCCGCGGCCCCTCAGCGCCGCCGGGCCCCGCGGCCTCTCTGCAGCCGCCGCCGCCGCGCCCCGGACCCGCCCAGCGCGGCCTTGCCCCCCGCAACCAGCCCCGGGGACGCGGCATCGCCCCGCGCGGGGCGGCGGGGCCGGAGGGGGCGGGGGGCGGGGGGGGGCCTCGTCCACCGGAACGGGAGAATCGGGGATATGGGCCTTTTCCCGCATGAATTATGGGGTTTTTTTCCGCATTTTTTTTTTGTTTTCCTTTCCGGCTGCCCGAGCCCAGCTGCAGCCCCGGCCCCCGCAGTCGCGCCGCCCTTTACACAAACGTTAATCTGTGTTTTATACATATATTATATCTGTATTTTACACAAACGTTAATCTGTGTTTTATACATATATTATATCTGTATTTTACACAAACATTACATCTATATTTTACACAAACGCTGTATCTGTATTTTACACAAACGTTATATCTGTAATTTATGTTTTCTGTTCACTCTTACGCGGAGAATCTGCCTAAACACGTACGTCCGCGCAGGCCGCCGGCTCACCCGTCTGTTCTGACACTAAAACCTTTCTGTAAATGCATTTTTTAAGTACTTTTATATTCTGGGACCTTTTGTGTAACGCAGAAGCACAGAATCAGCGAGTCCTCAGAGACGGAGGTTTTTATTTTGAACTTATTTCACACCCACAAACGAATATTATTTCTCGATACACACATTCCTTACGTATAAATGAGAGATTTCGGTCTGTCCCGACGCCTCACGCCCGCAGTTACAGGTTTTCCCATTTTTTTAACGCATCCCGAGAATTAGAGAGAATTAGAGAAATAGAGCCACGGCCCTACCGGAAAATGCTTCGCAGGCTGGCGCGGCGGCGCCAGGTGGGCACCGGTGGCGGCGAGGCTGACGGCCGCCTGAAAGCCCGCAGCCCCACGGGCTGTGGGGCCACGCGAGCGGCTGCCAAAGAGCTTTCCAACGAGGCACGGCTTTCCCTCCTGGCTCTTCGGGCGTGGGAGCTGTGGCCAGAGCCGCGGCCCTACCGGAAAATGCTTCGGGGGCTGGCGCGGCAGCGCCAGGTGGGCGCCGGTGGCGCCGAGGCTGACGGCCGCCGCAAAGCCCACAGCCCCACGGGCTGTGGGGCCACGTGAGCGGCTGCCAAAGATCTTTCCAACGAGGCACGTCTTTCCCCCCTGGCTCTTCGGGCGTGGGAGCTGTGGCCAGAGACGCAGCCCTACCGGAAAATGCTTCGCAGGCTGGCGCAGCAGCGCCACGTAGGCGCCGGTGGCGCCGAGGCTGACGGCCGCCGCAAAGCCCGCAGCCCCACGGGCTGTGGGGCCACGCGAGCGTCTGCCAAAGAGCTTTTCAACGAGGCACGGCTTTCCCTCCTGGCTCTTCGGGCGTGGGAGCTGTGGCCAGAGCCGCGGCCCTACCGGAAAATGCTTCGCAGGCTGGTGCTGCAGCAAGAGGTGGGCGCCGGTGGCGCCGACTCTGACGGCCGCCGCAAAGCCCACAGCCACACGGGCTGTGGGGCCACGCGAGCGGCTGCCAAAGAGCTTTCCAACAAGGCACGGCTTTTCCTCCTGGCTCTTCGGGCGTGGGAGCTGTGGCCAGAGCCGCGGCCCTACCGGAAAATGCTTCGGGGGCTGGCGCGGCGGCGCCACGTGGGCGCCGGTGGCGCCGAGGCTGACGGCCGCCGGAAAGCCCGCAGCCCCACGGGCTGTGGGGCCACGCGAGCGGCTGCCAAAGAGCTTTCCAACGAGGCACGGCTTTCCCTCCTGGCTCTTCGGGCGTGGGAGCTGTGGCCAGAGCCGCGGCCCTACCGGAAAATGCTTCGGAGGCTGGTGCGGCGGCGCCAGGTGGGCGCCGGTGGCGCTGAGGCTGACGGCCGCCGCAAAGCCCGCAGCCCCACGGGCTGTGGGGCCACGCGAGCGGCTGCCAAAGAGCTTTCCAACAAGGCACGGCTTTTCCTCCTGGCTCTTCAGGCGAGGGAGCTGTGGCCAGAGCCGCGACCCTACCGGAAAATGCTGCGGGGGCTGGCACAGCAGAGTCATGTGGGCGCCGGTGGCGCCGAGGCTGACGGCCGCCGCAAAGCCCGCAGCCCCACGGGCTGTGGGGCCACGCGAGCGGCTGCCAAAGAGCTTTCCAACGAGGCACGGCTTTCCCTCCTGGCTCTTCGGGCGTGGGAGCTGTCGCCAGAGCCGCGGCCCTACCGGAAAATGCTTCGCAGGCTGGCTCGGTGGCGCCAGGTGGGCGTCGGTGGCGCCGAGGCTGACGGCCGCCGCAAAGCCCGCAGCCCCACGGGCTGTGGGGCCACGCGAGCGGCTGCCAAAGAGCTTTCCAACGAGGCACGGCTTTCCCTCCTGGCTCTTCGGGCGTGGGAGCTGTGGCCAGAGCCGCGGCCCTACCGGAAAATAATTCGCGGGCTGGCGCGGCAGCGCCAGGTGGGCGCCGGTGGCGCCGAGGCTGACGGCCGCCGGAAAGCCCGCAGCCCCACGGGCTGTGGGGCCACGCGAGCGGCTGCCAAAGAGCTTTCCAACAAGGCACGGCTTTTCCTCCTGGCTCTTCGGGCGTGGGAGCTGTGGCCAGAGACGCGGCCCTACCGGAAAATGCTTCGGGGGCTGGCGCGGCGGCGCCATGTAGGCGCCGGTGGCGCCGAGGCTGACGGCAGCCGCAAAGCCCGCAGCCCCACGGGCTGTGGGGCCACGCGAGCGACTGCCAAAGAGCTTTCCAACGAGGCACGGCTTTCCCTCCTGGCTCTTCGGGCGTGGGAGCTGTGGCCAGAGCCGCGGCCCTACCGGAAAATGCTTCGCAGGCTGCCGCGGCAGCGCCACGTGGGCGCCGGTGGCACCGAGGCTGACGGCCGCCGCAATGCCCGCAGCCCCACGGGCTGTGGGGCCACGCGAGCGGCTGCCAAAGAGCTTTCCAACGAGGCACGGCTTTCCCTCCTGGCTCTTCGGGCGTGGGAGCTGTGGCCAGAGCCGCGGCCCTACCGGGAAATGATTCGCAGGCTGGCACGGCGGCGCCACGTAGGCGCCGGTGGCGCCGAGGCTGACGGCTGACAGAAAGCCCGCAACCCCACGGGCTGTGGGGCCACGCGAGCGGCTGCCAAAGAGCTTTCCAACAAGGCACGGCTTTCCCTCCTGGCTCTTCGGGCGTGGGAGCTGTGGCCAGAGCCGCGGCCCTACCGGAAAATGCTTCGGGGGCTGGCGCGGCGGCGCCAGTTGGGCGCTGGCGGCGCCGAGGCTGACGGCCGCCGCAAAGCCCGCAGCCCCACACCCTGTGGGGCCACGCGAGCGGCTGCCAAAGAGCTTTCCAACAAGGCACGGCTTTTCCTCCTGGCTCTTCGGGCGTGGGAGCTGTGGCCAGAGCCGCGGCCCTACCGGAAAATGCTTCGGGGGCTGGCGCGGCAGCGCCACGTGGGCGCCAGTGGCGCCGAGGCTGACTGCCGCCGCAAAGGCCACAGCCCCACGGGCTGTGGGGCCACGCGAGCGGCTGCCAAAGAGCTTTCCAACGAGGCACGGCTTTCCCTCCTGGCTCTTCGGGCGTGAGAGCTGTGGCCAGAGCCGCGGCCCTACCGGAAAATGCTTCGGGGACAGGCGCGGCGGCGCCAGGTGGGCGCCGGTGGCGCCGAGGCTGACGGCCGCCGGAAAGCCCGCAGCCCCACGGGCTGTGGGGCCACGCGAGCGGCTGCCAAAGAGCTTTGCAACGAGGCACGGCTTTACCTCCTGGCTCTTCGGGCGTGGGAGCTGTGGCCAGAGCCGCGGCCCTACCGGAATATGCTTCGCAGGCTGGCTCGGCGGCGCCAGGTGGGCGCCGGTTGCGCCGAGGCTGACGGCCGCCGGAAAGCCCGCAGCCCCACGGGCTGTGGGGCCACGCGAGCGGCTGCCAAAGAGCTTTCCAACGAGGCACGGCTTTCCCTCCTGGCTCTTCGGGCGTGGGAGCTGTGGCCAGAGCCGCGGCCCTACCGGAAAATGCTTTGCAGGCTACCGCGGCGGCGCCATGTGGGCGCCGGTGGCGCCGAGGCTGACGGCCGCCGGAAAGCCCGCAGCCCCACGGGCTGTGGGGCCACGCGAGCGGCTGCCAAAGAGCTTTCCAACGAGGCACGGCTTTTCCTCCTGGCTCTTCGGGCGTGGGAGCTGTGGCCAGAGCCGCGGCCCTACCGGAAAATGCTTCGGGGGCTGGCGCAGCGGCGTCATGTAGGCGCCGGTGTCGCCGAGGCTGACGGCCGCCGCAAAGCCCGCAGCCCCACGGGCTGTGGGGCCACGCGAGCAGCTGCCAAAGAGCTTTCCAACGAGGCACGGCTTTCCCTCCTGGCTCTTCAGGCGAGGGAGCTGTGGCCAGAGCCGCGGCCCTACCGGAAAATGCTTCGCAGGCTGGCGCGGCGGCGCCAGTTGGGCGCCGGTGGCGCCAAGGCTGACGGCTGACAGAAAGCCCGCAACCCCACGGGCTGTGGGGCCACGCGAGCGGCTGCCAAAGAGCTTTCCAACGAGGCACGGCTTTTCCTCCTGGCTCTTCGGGCGTGGGAGCTGTGGCCAGAGCCGCGGCCCTACCGGAAAATGCTTCGCAGGCTGGCGCGGCGGCGCCAGTTCGGCGCCGGTGGCGCCAAGGCTGACGGCCGCCGCAAAGCCCGCAGCCCCACGGGCTGTGGGGCCACGCGAGCGGCTGCCAAAGAGCTTTCCAACGAGGCACGGCTTTCCCTCCTGGCTCTTCGGGCGTGGGAGCTGTCGCCAGAGCCGCAGGCCTACCGGAAAATGCTTCGCAGGCTACCGCGGCGGCGCCAGGTGGGCGCCGGTGGCGCCGAGGCTAACGGCCGCCGGAAATCCCGCAGCCCCACGGGCTGTGGGGGCACGCGAGCGGATGCCAAAGAGCTTTCCAACGAGGCACAGCTTTCCCTCCTGGCTCTTCGGGCGTGGGAGCTGTGGCCAGAGCCGCGGCCCTACCGGAAAATGCTTCGCAGGCTGGCTCGGCGGTGCCAGGTGGGCGGCGGTGGCGCCGAGGCTGATGGCCGCCGCAAAGCCCGCAGACCCACGGGCTGTGGGGCCACGCGAGCAGCTGCCAAGGAGCTTTCCAACGAGGCACGGCTTTCCCTCCTGGCTCTTCGGGCGTGGGAGCTGTGGCCAGAGCCGCGGCCCTACCGGAAAATGCTTCGCAGGCTGGCGCGGCGGCGCCACGTGGGCGCCGGTGGCGCCGAGGCTGACGGCCGCCGCAAAGCCCGCAGCCCCACGGGCTGTGAGGCCACGCGAGCGGCTGCCAAAGAGCTTTCCAACGAGGCACGGCTTTCCCTCCTGGCTCTTTGGGCATGGGAGCTGTGGCCAGAGCCGCGGCCCTACGGGAAAATGCTTCGCAGGCTGGCTCGGCGGCGCCAGGTGGGCGGCGGTGGCGCCGAGGCTGACGGCCGCCGCAAAGCCCGCAGCCCCACGGGCTGTGGGGCCACGCGAGCGGCTGCCAAAGAGCTTTCCAACGAGGCACGGCTTTCCCTCCTGGCTCTTCGGGCGTGGGAGCTGTGGCCAGAGCCGCGGCCCTACCGGAAAAAAATTCGCGGGCTGGCGCGGCAGCGCCAGGTGGGCGCCGGTGGCGCCGAGGCTGACGGCCGCCGGAAAGCCCGCAGCCCCACGGGCTGTGGGGCCACGCGAGCGGCTGCCAAAGAGCTTTCCAACAAGGCACGGCTTTTCCTCCTGGCTCTTCGGGCGTGGGAGCTGTGGCCAGAGACGCGGCCCTACCGGAAAATGCTTCGGGGGCTGGCGCGGCGGCGCCATGTAGGCGCCGGTGGCGCCGAGGCTGACGGCCGCCGCAAAGCCCGCAGCCCCACGGGCTGTGGGGCCACGCGAGCGACTGCCAAAGAGCTTTCCAACGAGGCACGGCTTTCCCTCCTGGCTCTTCGGGCGTGGGAGCTGTGGCCAGAGCCGCGGCCCTACCGGAAAATGCTTCGCAGGCTGCCGCGGCAGCGCCACGTGGGCGCCGGTGGCACCGAGGCTGACGGCCGCCGCAATGCCCGCAGCCCCACGGGCTGTGGGGCCACGCGAGCGGCTGCCAAAGAGCTTTCCAACGAGGCACGGCTTTCCCTCCTGGCTCTTCGGGCGTGGGAGCTGTGGCCAGAGCCGCGGCCCTACCGGGAAATGATTCGCAGGCTGGCACGGCGGCGCCACGTAGGCGCCGGTGGCGCCGAGGCTGACGGCTGACAGAAAGCCCGCAACCCCACGGGCTGTGGGGCCACGCGAGCGGCTGCCAAAGAGCTTTCCAACAAGGCACGGCTTTCCCTCCTGGCTCTTCGGGCGTGGGAGCTGTGGCCAGAGCCGCGGCCCTACCGGAAAATGCTTCGGGGGCTGGCGCGGCGGCGCCAGTTGGGCGCTGGCGGCGCCGAGGCTGACGGCCGCCGCAAAGCCCGCAGCCCCACACCCTGTGGGGCCACGCGAGCGGCTGCCAAAGAGCTTTCCAACAAGGCACGGCTTTTCCTCCTGGCTCTTCGGGCGTGGGAGCTGTGGCCAGAGCCGCGGCCCTACCGGAAAATGCTTCGGGGGCTGGCGCGGCAGCGCCACGTGGGCGCCAGTGGCGCCGAGGCTGACTGCCGCCGCAAAGGCCACAGCCCCACGGGCTGTGGGGCCACGCGAGCGGCTGCCAAAGAGCTTTCCAACGAGGCACGGCTTTCCCTCCTGGCTCTTCGGGCGTGAGAGCTGTGGCCAGAGCCGCGGCCCTACCGGAAAATGCTTCGGGGACAGGCGCGGCGGCGCCAGGTGGGCGCCGGTGGCGCCGAGGCTGACGGCCGCCGGAAAGCCCGCAGCCCCACGGGCTGTGGGGCCACGCGAGCGGCTGCCAAAGAGCTTTGCAACGAGGCACGGCTTTACCTCCTGGCTCTTCGGGCGTGGGAGCTGTGGCCAGAGCCGCGGCCCTACCGGAATATGCTTCGCAGGCTGGCTCGGCGGCGCCAGGTGGGCGCCGGTTGCGCCGAGGCTGACGGCCGCCGGAAAGCCCGCAGCCCCACGGGCTGTGGGGCCACGCGAGCGGCTGCCAAAGAGCTTTCCAACGAGGCACGGCTTTCCCTCCTGGCTCTTCGGGCGTGGGAGCTGTGGCCAGAGCCGCGGCCCTACCGGAAAATGCTTTGCAGGCTACCGCGGCGGCGCCATGTGGGCGCCGGTGGCGCCGAGGCTGACGGCCGCCGGAAAGCCCGCAGCCCCACGGGCTGTGGGGCCACGCGAGCGGCTGCCAAAGAGCTTTCCAACGAGGCACGGCTTTTCCTCCTGGCTCTTCGGGCGTGGGAGCTGTGGCCAGAGCCGCGGCCCTACCGGAAAATGCTTCGGGGGCTGGCGCAGCGGCGTCATGTAGGCGCCGGTGTCGCCGAGGCTGACGGCCGCCGCAAAGCCCGCAGCCCCACGGGCTGTGGGGCCACGCGAGCAGCTGCCAAAGAGCTTTCCAACGAGGCACGGCTTTCCCTCCTGGCTCTTCAGGCGAGGGAGCTGTGGCCAGAGCCGCGGCCCTACCGGAAAATGCTTCGCAGGCTGGCGCGGCGGCGCCAGTTGGGCGCCGGTGGCGCCAAGGCTGACGGCTGACAGAAAGCCCGCAACCCCACGGGCTGTGGGGCCACGCGAGCGGCTGCCAAAGATCTTTCCAACAAGGCACGGCTTTTCCTCCTGGCTCTTCGGGCGTGGGAGCTGTGGCCAGAGCCGCGGCCCTACCGGAAAATGCTTCGCAGGCTGGCGCGGCGGCGCCAGTTCGGCGCCGGTGGCGCCAAGGCTGACGGCCGCCGCAAAGCCCGCAGCCCCACGGGCTGTGGGGCCACGCGAGCGGCTGCCAAAGAGCTTTCCAACGAGGCACGGCTTTCCCTCCTGGCTCTTCGGGCGTGGGAGCTGTCGCCAGAGCCGCAGGCCTACCGGAAAATGCTTCGCAGGCTACCGCGGCGGCGCCAGGTGGGCGCCGGTGGCGCCGAGGCTAACGGCCGCCGGAAATCCCGCAGCCCCACGGGCTGTGGGGGCACGCGAGCGGATGCCAAAGAGCTTTCCAACGAGGCACAGCTTTCCCTCCTGGCTCTTCGGGCGTGGGAGCTGTGGCCAGAGCCGCGGCCCTACCGGAAAATGCTTCGCAGGCTGGCTCGGCGGTGCCAGGTGGGCGGCGGTGGCGCCGAGGCTGATGGCCGCCGCAAAGCCCGCAGACCCACGGGCTGTGGGGCCACGCGAGCAGCTGCCAAGGAGCTTTCCAACGAGGCACGGCTTTCCCTCCTGGCTCTTCGGGCGTGGGAGCTGTGGCCAGAGCCGCGGCCCTACCGGAAAATGCTTCGCAGGCTGGCGCGGCGGCGCCACGTGGGCGCCGGTGGCGCCGAGGCTGACGGCCGCCGCAAAGCCCGCAGCCCCACGGGCTGTGAGGCCACGCGAGCGGCTGCCAAAGAGCTTTCCAACGAGGCACGGCTTTCCCTCCTGGCTCTTTGGGCATGGGAGCTGTGGCCAGAGCCGCGGCCCTACGGGAAAATGCTTCGCAGGCTGGCTCGGCGGCGCCAGGTGGGCGGCGGTGGCGCCGAGGCTGACGGCCGCCGCAAAGCCCGCAGCCCCACGGGCTGTGGGGCCACGCGAGCGGCTGCCAAAGAGCTTTCCAACGAGGCACGGCTTTCCCTCCTGGCTCTTCGGGCGTGGGAGCTGTGGCCAGAGCCACGGCCCTACCGGAAAATGCTTCGCAGGCTGGCTCGGCGGCGCCACGTGGGCGCCGGTGGCACCGAGGCTGACGGCCGCCGCAAAGCCCGCAGCCCCACGGGCTGTGGGGCCACGCGAGCGGCTGCCAAAGAGCTTTCCAACGAGGCACGGCTTTCCCTCCTGGCTCTTCGGGCGTGGGAGCTGTGGCCAGAGCCGCGGCCCTACCGGAAAATGCTTCGCAGGCTGGCTCGGCGGCGCCAGGTGGGCACCGGTGGCGCCGAGGCTGACGGCCGCCGCAAAGCCCGCAGCCCCACGGGCTGTGGGGCCACGCGAGCGGCTGCCAAAGAGCTTTCCAACGAGGCACGGCTTTCCCTCCTGGCTCTTCGGGCGTGGGAGCTGTGGCCAGAGACGCGGCCCTACCGGAAAATGCTTCGCAGGCTGGCGCGGCGGCGCCAGGTGGGTGCCGGTGGCGCCGAGGCTGACGGCCGCCGCAAAGCCCGCAGCCCCACGGGCTGTGGGGCCACGCGAGCGGCTGCCAAAGAGCTTTCCAACGAGGCACGGCTTTCCCTCCTGGCTCTTCGGGCGTGGGAGCTGTGGCCAGAGCCGCGGCCCTACCGGAAAATGCTTCGCAGGCTGGCTCGGCGGCGCCAGGTGGGCGTCGGTGGCGCCGAGGCTGACGGCCGCCGCAAAGCCCGCAGCCCCACGGGCTGTGGGGCCACGCGAGCGGCTGCCAAAGAGCTTTCCAACGAGGCACAGCTTTCCCTCCTGGCTCTTCGGGCGTGGGAGCTGTGGCCAGAGCCGCGGCCCTACCGGAAAATGCTTCGCAGGCTGGCTCGGCGGCGCCAGGTGGGCGCTGGTGGCGCCGAGGCTGACGGCCGCCGCAAAGCCCGCAGCCCCACGGGCTGTACGGCCACGCAAGCGGCTGCCAAAGAGCTTTCCAACGAGGCACGGCTTTCCCTCCTGGCTCTTCGGGCGTGGGAGCTGTGGCCAGAGACGCGGCCCTACCGGAAAATGCTTCGCAGGCTGGCTCGGCGGCGCCAGGTGGGCGCCGGTGGCGCCGAGGCTGACGGCCGCCGCAAAGCCCACAGCCCCACGGGCTGTGGGGCCACGCGAGCGGCTGCCAAAGAGCTTTCCAACGAGGCACGGCTTTCCCTCCTGGCTCTTCGGGCGTGGGAGCTGTGGCCAGAGACGCAGCCCTACCGGAAAATGCTTCGCAGGCTGGCTCGGCGGCGCCAGGTGGGCGCCGGTGGCGCCGAGGCTGACGGCCGCCGCAAAGCCCACAGCCCCACGGGCTGTGGGGCCACGCGAGCGGCTGCCAAAGAGCTTTCCAACGAGGCACGGCTTTCCCTCCTGGCTCTTCGGGCGTGGGAGCTGTGGCCAGAGCCGCGGCCCTACGAGAAAATGCTTCGCAGGCTGGCTCGGCGGCGCCACGTGGGCGCCGGTGGCACCGAGGCTGACGGCCGCCGCAAAGCCCGCAGCCCCACGGGCTGTGGGGCCACGCGAGCGGCTGCCAAAGAGCTTTCCAACGAGGCACGGCTTTCCCTCCTGGCTCTTCGGGCGTGGGAGCTGTGGCCAGAGACGCGGCCCTACCGGAAAATGCTTCGCAGGCTGGCGCGGTGGCGCCACGTGGGCGCCGGTGGCACCGAGGCTGACGGCCGCCGGAAAGCCCGCAGCCCCACGGGCTGTGGGGCCACGCGAGCGGCTGCCAAAGAGCTTTCCAACGAGGCACGGCTTTCCCTCCTGGCTCTTCGGGCGTGGGAGCTGTGGCCAGAGCCGCGGCCCTACCGGAAAATGCTTCGCAGGCTGGCTCGGCGGCGCCAGGTGGGCGCCGGTGGCGCCGAGGCTGACGGCCGCCGGAAAGCCCGCAGCCCCACGGGCTGTGGGGCCACGCGAGCGGCTGCCAAAGAGCTTTCCAACGAGGCACGGCTTTCCCTCCTGGCTCTTCGGGCGTGGGAGCTGTGGCCAGAGCAGCGGCCCTACGGGAAAATGCTTCGCAGGCTGGCTCGGCGGCGCCAGGTGGGCGCCGGTGGCACCGAGGCTGACGGCCGACGCAAAGCCCGCAGCCCCACGGGCTGTGGGGCCACGCGAGCGGCTGCCAAAGAGCTTTCCATCGAGGCACGGCTTTCCCTCCTGGCTCTTCGGGCGTGGGAGCTGTGGCCAGAGCCGCGGCCCTACCGGAAAATGCTTCGCAGGCTGGCTCGGCGGCGCCAGGTGGGCGCCGGTGGCGCCGAGGCTGACGGCCGCCGCAAAGCCCGCAGCCCCACGGGCTGTGGGGCCACGCGAGCGGCTGCCAAAGAGCTTTCCAACGAGGCACGGCTTTCCCTCCTGGCTCTTCGGGCGTGGGAGCTGTGGCCAGAGCCACGGCCCTACCGGAAAATGCTTCGCAGGCTGGCTCGGCGGCGCCACGTGGGCGCCGGTGGCGCCGAGGCTGACGGCCGCCGCAAAGCCCGCAGCCCCACGGGCTGTGGGGCCACGCGAGCGGCTGCCAAAGAGCTCTCCAACGAGGCACGGCTTTCCCTCCTGGCTCTTCGGGCGTGGGAGCTGTGGCCAGAGCCGCGGCCCTACCGGAAAATGCTTCGCAGGCTGGCGCGGCGGCGCCAGGTGGGTGCCGGTGGCGCCGAGGCTGACGGCCGCCGCAAAGCCCGCAGCCCCACGGGCTGTGGGGCCACGCGAGCGGCTGCCAAAGAGCTTTCCAACGAGGCACGGCTTTCCCTCCTGGCTCTTCGGGCGTGGGAGCTGTGGCCAGAGCCGCGGCCCTACCGGAAAATGCTTCGCAGGCTGGCTCGGCGGCGCCAGGTGGGCGTCGGTGGCGCCGAGGCTGACGGCCGCCGCAAAGCCCGCAGCCCCACGGGCTGTGGGGCCACGCGAGCGGCTGCCAAAGAGCTTTCCAACGAGGCACAGCTTTCCCTCCTGGCTCTTCGGGCGTGGGAGCTGTGGCCAGAGCCGCGGCCCTACCGGAAAATGCTTCGCAGGCTGGCTCGGCGGCGCCAGGTGGGCGCTGGTGGCGCCGAGGCTGACGGCCGCCGCAAAGCCCGCAGCCCCACGGGCTGTACGGCCACGCAAGCGGCTGCCAAAGCGCTTTCCAACGAAGCATGTCTTTCCCTCCTGGCTCTTCGGGCGTGGGAGCTGTGGCCAGAGCCGCGGCCCTACCGGAAAATGCTTCGCAGGCTGGCTCGGCGGCGCCAGGTGGGAGCCGGTGGCACCGAGGCTGATGGCCGCCGGAAAGCCTGCAGCCCCACGGGCTGTGCGGCCACGCAAGCGGCTGCCAAAGCGCTTTCCAACGAAGCATGTCTTTCCCTCCTGGCTCTTCGGGCGTGGGAGCTGTGGCCAGAGCCGCGGCCCTACGGGAAAATGCTTCGCAGGCTGGCTCGGCGGCGCCAGGTGGGCGCCGGTGGCACCGAGGCTGACGGCCGCCGCAAAGCCCGCAGCCCCACGGGCTGTGGGGCCACGCGAGCGGCTGCCAAAGAGCTTTCCAACGAGGCACGGCTTTCCCTCCTGGCTCTTCGGGCGTGGGAGCTGTGGCCAGAGCCGCGGCCCTACCGGAAAATGCTTCGCAGGCTGGCTCGGCGGCGCCAGGTGGGCGCCGGTGGCGCCGAGGCTGACGGCCGCCGCAAAGCCCGCAGCCCCACGGGCTGTGGGGCCACGCGAGCGGCTGCCAAAGAGCTTTCCAACGAGGCACGGCTTTCCCTCCTGGCTCTTTGGGCGTGGGAGCTGTGGCCAGAGCCACGGCCCTACCGGAAAATGCTTCGCAGGCTGGCTCGGCGTCGCCAGGTGGGCGGCGGTGGCGCCGAGGCTGACGGCCGCCGCAAAGCCCGCAGCCCCACGGGCTGTGGGGCCACGCGAGCGGCTGCCAAAGAGGTTTCCAACGAGGCACGGCTTTCCCTCCTGGCTCTTCGGGCGTGGGAGCTGTGGCCAGAGCCGCGGCCCTACCGGAAAATGCTTCGCAGGCTGGCTCGGCGGCGCCAGGTGGGCGCTGGTGGCGCCGAGGCTGACGGCCGCCGCAAAGCCCGCAGCCCCACGGGCTGTATGGCCACGCAAGCGGCTGCCAAAGAGCTTTCCAACGAGGCACGGCTTTCCCTCCTGGCTCTTCGGGCGTGGGAGCTGTGGCCAGAGACGCGGCCCTACCGGAAAATGCTTCGCAGGCTGGCTCGGCGGCGCCAGGTGGGCGCCGGTGGCGCCGAGGCTGACGGCCGCCGCAAAGCCCACAGCCCCACGGGCTGTGGGGCCACGCGAGCGGCTGCCAAAGAGCTTTCCAACGAGGCACGGCTTTCCCTCCTGGCTCTTCGGGTGTGGGAGCTGTGGCCAGAGCCGCGGCCCTACCGGAAAATGCTTCGCAGGCTGCCTCGGCGGCGCCAGGTGGGCGCCGGTGGCGCCGAGGCTGACGGCCGCCGCAAAGCCCGCAGCCCCACGGGCTGTGGGGCCACGTGAGCGGCTGCCAAAGAGCTTTCCAACGAGGCACGGCTTTCCCTCCTGGCTCTTCGGGCGTGGGAGCTGTCGCCAGAGCCGCGGCCCTACGGGAAAATGCTTCGCAGGCTGGCTCGGCGGCGCCAGGTGGGCGCCGGTGGCACCGAGGCTGACGGCCGCCGGAAAGCCCGCAGCCCCACGGGCTGTGGGGCCACGCGAGCGGCTGCCAAAGAGCTTTCCAACGAGGCACGGCTTTCCCTCCTGGCTCTTCGGGCATGGGAGCTGTGGCCAGAGACGCGGCCCTACCGGAAAATGCTTCGCAGGCTGGCTCGGCGGTGCCAGGTGGGCGCCGGTGGCGCCGAGGCTGACGGCCGCCGGAAAGCCCGCAGCCCCACGGGCTGTGGGGCCACGCGAGCGGCTGCCAAAGAGCTTTCCAACGAGGCACGGCTTTCCCTCCTGGCTCTTCGGGCGTGGGAGTTGTGGCCAGAGACGCAGCCCTACCGGAAAATGCTTCGCAGGCTGGCTCGGAGGCGCCAGGTGGGCGGCGGTGGCGCCGAGGCTGACGGCCGCCGCAAAGCCCGCAGCCCCACGGGCTGTGGGGCCACGCGAGCGGCTGCCAAAGAGCTTTCCAACGAGGCACGGCTTTCCCTCCTGGCTCTTCGGGCGTGGGAGCTGTGGCCAGAGCCGCGGCCCTACCGGAAAATGCTTCGCAGGCTGGCGCGGCGGCGCCAGGTGGGCGGCGGTGGCGCCGAGGCTGACGGCCGCCGCAAAGCCCGCAGCCCCACGGGCTGTGGGGCCATGCGAGCGGCTGCCAAAGAGCTTTCCAACGAGGCACGGCTTTCCCTTCTGGCTCTTCGGGCGTGGGAGCTGTGGCCAGAGCCGCGGCCCTACCGGAAAATGCTTCGCAGGCTGGCTCGGCGGCGCCAGGTGGGCGGCGGTGGCGCCGAGGCTGACGGCCGCCGCAAAGCCCGCAGCCCCACGGGCTGTGGGGCCACGCGAGCGGCTGCCAAAGAGCTTTCCAACGAGGCACGGCTTTCCCTCCTGGCTCTTCGGGCGTGGGAGTTGTGGCCAGAGACGCGGCCCTACCGGAAAATGCTTCGCAGGCTGGCTCGGAGGCGCCAGGTGGGCGGCGGTGGCGCCGAGGCTGACGGCCGCCGCAAAGCCCGCAGCCCCACGGGCTGTGGGGCCACGCGAGCGGCTGCCAAAGAGCTTTCCAACGAGGCACGGCTTTCCCTCCTGGCTCTTCGGGCGTGGGAGCTGTGGCCAGAGCCGCGGCCCTACCGGAAAATGCTTCGCAGGCTGGCTCGGCGGCGCCAGGTGGGCGCCGGTGGCGCCGAGGCTGACGGCCGCCGCAAAGCCCGCAGCCCCACGGGCTGTGGGGCCACGCGAGCGGCTGCCAAAGAGCTTTCCAACGAGGCACGGCTTTCCCTCCTGGCTCTTCGGGCGTGGGAGCTGTGGCCAGAGCCACGGCCCTACCGGAAAATGCTTCGCAGGCTGGCTCGGCGGCGCCACGTGGGCGCCGGTGGCACCGAGGCTGACGGCCGCCGTAAAGCCCGCAGCCCCACGGGCTGTGGGGCCACGCGAGCGGCTGCCAAAGAGCTTTCCAACGAGGCACGGCTTTCCCTCCTGGCTCTTCGGGCGTGGGAGCTGTGGCCAGAGCCGCGGCCCTACCGGAAAATGCTTCGCAGGCTGGCTCGGCGGCGCCAGGTGGGCACCGGTGGCGCCGAGGCTGACGGCCGCCGCAAAGCCCGCAGCCCCACGGGCTGTGGGGCCACGCGAGCGGCTGCCAAAGAGCTTTCCATCGAGGCACGGCTTTCCCTCCTGGCTCTTCGGGCGTGGGAGCTGTGGCCAGAGACGCGGCCCTACCGGAAAATGCTTCGCAGGCTGGCGTGGCGGCGCCAGGTGGGTGCCGGTGGCGCCGAGGCTGACGGCCGCCGCAAAGCCCGCAGCCCCACGGGCTGTGGGGCCACGCGAGCGGCTGCCAAAGAGCTTTCCAACGAGGCACGGCTTTCCCTCCTGGCTCTTCGGGCGTGGGAGCTGTGGCCAGAGCCGCGGCCCTACCGGAAAATGCTTCGCAGGCTGGCTCGGCGGCGCCAGGTGGGCGTCGGTGGCGCCGAGGCTGATGGCCGCCGCAAAGCCCGCAGCCCCACGGGCTGTGGGGCCACGCGAGCGGCTGCCAAAGAGCTTTCCAACGAGGCACAGCTTTCCCTCCTGGCTCTTCGGGCGTGGGAGCTGTGGCCAGAGCCGCGGCCCTACCGGAAAATGCTTCGCAGGCTGGCTCGGCGGCGCCAGGTGGGCGCTGGTGGCGCCGAGGCTGACGGCCGCCGCAAAGCCCGCAGCCCCACGGGCTGTACGGCCACGCAAGCGGCTGCCAAAGAGCTTTCCAACGAGGCACGGCTTTCCCTCCTGGCTCTTCGGGCGTGGGAGCTGTGGCCAGAGACGCGGCCCTACCGGAAAATGCTTCGCAGGCTGGCTCGGCGGCGCCAGGTGGGCGCCGGTGGCGCCGAGGCTGACGGCCGCCGCAAAGCCCACAGCCCCACGGGCTGTGGGGCCACGCGAGCGGCTGCCAAAGAGCTTTCCAACGAGGCACGGCTTTCCCTCCTGGCTCTTCGGGCGTGGGAGCTGTGGCCAGAGACGCGGCCCTACCGGAAAATGCTTCGCAGGCTGGCTCGGCGGCGCCAGGTGGGCGCCGGTGGCGCCGAGGCTGACGGCCGCCGCAAAGCCCACAGCCCCACGGGCTGTGGGGCCACGCGAGCGGCTGCCAAAGAGCTTTCCAACGAGGCACGGCTTTCCCTCCTGGCTCTTCGGGCGTGGGAGCTGTGGCCAGAGCCGCGGCCCTACGAGAAAATGCTTCGCAGGCTGGCTCGGCGGCACCACATGGGCGCCGGTGGCACCAAGGCTGACGGCCGCCGCAAAGCCCGCAGCCCCACGGGCTGTGGGGCCACGCGAGCGGCTGCCAAAGAGCTTTCCAACGAGGCACGGCTTTCCCTCCTGGCTCTTCGGGCGTGGGAGCTGTGGCCAGAGCCGCGGCCCTACCGGAAAATGCTTCGCAGGCTGGCTCGGCGGCGCCAGGTGGGCGCCGGTGGCGCCGAGGCTGACGGCCGCCGGAAAGCCCGCAGCCCCACGGGCTGTGGGGCCACGCGAGCGGCTGCCAAAGAGCTTTCCAACGAGGCACGGCTTTCCCTCCTGGCTCTTCGGGCGTGGGAGCTGTGGCCAGAGCAGCGGCCCTACGGGAAAATGCTTCGCAGGCTGGCTCGGCGGCGCCAGGTGGGCGCCGGTGGCACCGAGGCTGACGGCCGACGCAAAGCCCGCAGCCCCACGGGCTGTGGGGCCACGCGAGCGGCTGCCAAAGAGCTTTCCATCGAGGCACGGCTTTCCCTCCTGGCTCTTCGGGCGTGGGAGCTGTGGCCAGAGCCGCGGCCCTACCGGAAAATGCTTCGCAGGCTGGCTCGGCGGCGCCAGGTGGGCGCCGGTGGCGCCGAGGCTGACGGCCGCCGCAAAGCCCGCAGCCCCACGGGCTGTGGGGCCATGCGAGCGGCTGCCAAAGAGCTTTCCAACGAGGCACGGCTTTCCCTTCTGGCTCTTCGGGCGTGGGAGCTGTGGCCAGAGCCGCGGCCCTACCGGAAAATGCTTCGCAGGCTGGCTCGGCGGCGCCAGGTGGGCGCCGGTGGCGCCGAGGCTGACGGCCGCCGCAAAGCCCGCAGCCCCACGGGCTGTGGGGCCACGCGAGCGGCTGCCAAAGAGCTTTCCAACGAGGCACGGCTTTCCCTCCTGGCTCTTCGGGCGTGGGAGCTGTGGCCAGAGCCGCGGCCCTACCGGAAAATGCTTCGCAGGCTGGCTCGGCGGCGCCAGGTGGGCGCTGGTGGCGCCGAGGCTGACGGCCGCCGCAAAGCCCGCAGCCCCACGGGCTGTACGGCCACGCAAGCGGCTGCCAAAGCGCTTTCCAACGAAGCATGTCTTTCCCTCCTGGCTCTTCGGGCGTGGGAGCTGTGGCCAGAGCCGCGGCCCTACCGGAAAATGCTTCGCAGGCTGGCTTGGCGGCGCCAGGTGGGCGCCGGTGGCACCGAGGCTGATGGCCGCCGGAAAGCCTGCAGCCCCACGGGCTGTGCGGCCACGCAAGCGGCTGCCAAAGCGCTTTCCAACGAAGCATGTCTTTCCCTCCTGGCTCTTCGGGCGTGGGAGCTGTGGCCAGAGCCGCGGCCCTACGGGAAAATGCTTCGCAGGCTGGCTCGGCGGCGCCAGGTGGGCGCCGGTGGCACCGAGGCTGACGGCCGACGCAAAGCCCGCAGCCCCACGGGCTGTGGGGCCACGCGAGCGGCTGCCAAAGAGCTTTCCAACGAGGCACGGCTTTCCCTCCTGGCTCTTCGGGCGTGGGAGCTGTGGCCAGAGCCGCGGCCCTACCGGAAAATGCTTCGCAGGCTGGCTCGGCGGCGCCAGGTGGGCGCCGGTGGCGCCGAGGCTGACGGCCGCCGCAAAGCCCGCAGCCCCACGGGCTGTGGGGCCACGCGAGCGGCTGCCAAAGAGCTTTCCAACGAGGCACGGCTTTCCCTCCTGGCTCTTCGGGCGTGGGAGCTGTGGCCAGAGCCACGGCCCTACCGGAAAATGCTTCGCAGGCTGGCTCGGCGGCGCCACGTGGGCGCCGGTGGCACCGAGGCTGACGGCCGCCGTAAAGCCCGCAGCCCCACGGGCTGTGGGGCCACGCGAGCGGCTGCCAAAGAGCTTTCCAACGAGGCACGGCTTTCCCTCCTGGCTCTTCGGGCGTGGGAGCTGTGGCCAGAGCCGCGGCCCTACCGGAAAATGCTTCGCAGGCTGGCTCGGCGTCGCCAGGTGGGCGGCGGTGGCGCCGAGGCTGACGGCCGCCGCAAAGCCCGCAGCCCCACGGGCTGTGGGGCCACGCGAGCGGATGCCAAAGAGCTTTCCAACGAGGCACGGCTTTCCCTCCTGGCTCTTCGGGCGTGGGAGCTGTGGCCAGAGACGCGGCCCTACCGGAAAATGCTTCGCAGGCTGGCGCGGCGGCGCCAGGTGGGTGCCGGTGGCGCCGAGGCTGACGGCCGCCGCAAAGCCCGCAGCCCCACGGGCTGTGGGGCCACGCGAGCGGCTGCCAAAGAGCTTTCCAACGAGGCACGGCTTTCCCTCCTGGCTCTTCGGGCGTGGGAGCTGTGGCCAGAGCCGCGGCCCTACCGGATAATGCTTCGCAGGCTGGCTCGGCGGCGCCAGTTGGGCGTCGGTGGCGCCGAGGCTGACGTCCGCCGCAAAGCCCGCAGCCCCACGGGCTGTGGGGCCACGCGAGCGGCTGCCAAAGAGCTTTCCAACGAGGCACGGCTTTCCCTCCTGGCTCTTCGGGCGTGGGAGCTGTGGGCAGAGACGCGGCCCTACCGGAAAATGCTTCGCAGGCTGGCTCGGCGGCGCCACGTGGGCGCTGGTGGCGCCGAGGCTGACGGCCGCCGCAAAGCCCGCAGCCCCACGGGCTGTACGGCCACGCAAGCGGCTGCCAAAGAGCTTTCCAACGAGGCACGGCTTTCCCTCCTGGCTCTTCAGGCGTGGGAGCTGTGGCCAGAGACGCGGCCCTACCGGAAAATGCTTCGCAGGCTGGCTCGGCGGCGCCAGGTGGGCGCCGGTGGCGCCGAGGCTGACGGCCGCCGCAAAGCCCACAGCCCCACGGGCTGTGGGGCCACGCGAGCGGCTGCCAAAGAGCTTTCCAACGAGGCACGGCTTTCCCTCCTGGCTCTTCGGGTGTGGGAGCTGTGGCCAGAGCCGCGGCCCTACCGGAAAATGCTTCGCAGGCTGGCTCGGCGGCGCCAGGTGGGCGCCGGTGGCGCCGAGGCTGACGGCCGCCGCAAAGCCCGCAGCCCCACGGGCTGTGGGGCCACGTGAGCGGCTGCCAAAGAGCTTTCCAACGAGGCACGGCTTTCCCTCCTGGCTCTTCGGGCGTGGGAGCTGTCGCCAGAGCCGCGGCCCTACGGGAAAATGCTTCGCAGGCTGGCTCGGCGGCGCCAGGTGGGCGCCGGTGGCACCGAGGCTGACGGCCGCCGGAAAGCCCGCAGCCCCACGGGCTGTGGGGCCACGCGAGCGGCTGCCAAAGAGCTTTCCAACGAGGCACGGCTTTCCCTCCTGGCTCTTCGGGCATGGGAGCTGTGGCCAGAGACGCGGCCCTACCGGAAAATGCTTCGCAGGCTGGCTCGGCGGTGCCAGGTGGGCGCCGGTGGCGCCGAGGCTGACGGCCGCCGGAAAGCCCGCAGCCCCACGGGCTGTGGGGCCACGCGAGCGGCTGCCAAAGAGCTTTCCAACGAGGCACGGCTTTCCCTCCTGGCTCTTCGGGCGTGGGAGTTGTGGCCAGAGACGCAGCCCTACCGGAAAATGCTTCGCAGGCTGGCTCGGAGGCGCCAGGTGGGCGGCGGTGGCGCCGAGGCTGACGGCCGCCGCAAAGCCCGCAGCCCCACGGGCTGTGGGGCCACGCGAGCGGCTGCCAAAGAGCTTTCCAACGAGGCACGGCTTTCCCTCCTGGCTCTTCGGGCGTGGGAGCTGTGGCCAGAGCCGCGGCCCTACCGGAAAATGCTTCGCAGGCTGGCGCGGCGGCGCCAGGTGGGCGGCGGTGGCGCCGAGGCTGACGGCCGCCGCAAAGCCCGCAGCCCCACGGGCTGTGGGGCCATGCGAGCGGCTGCCAAAGAGCTTTCCAACGAGGCACGGCTTTCCCTTCTGGCTCTTCGGGCGTGGGAGCTGTGGCCAGAGCCGCGGCCCTACCGGAAAATGCTTCGCAGGCTGGCTCGGCGGCGCCAGGTGGGCGCCGGTGGCGCCGAGGCTGACGGCCGCCGCAAAGCCCGCAGCCCCACGGGCTGTGGGGCCACGCGAGCGGCTGCCAAAGAGCTTTCCAACGAGGCACGGCTTTCCCTCCTGGCTCTTCGGGCGTGGGAGTTGTGGCCAGAGACGCGGCCCTACCGGAAAATGCTTCGCAGGCTGGCTCGGAGGCGCCAGGTGGGCGGCGGTGGCGCCGAGGCTGACGGCCGCCGCAAAGCCCGCAGCCCCACGGGCTGTGGGGCCACGCGAGCGGCTGCCAAAGAGCTTTCCAACGAGGCACGGCTTTCCCTCCTGGCTCTTCGGGCGTGGGAGCTGTGGCCAGAGCCGCGGCCCTACCGGAAAATGCTTCGCAGGCTGGCGCGGCGGCGCCAGGTGGGCGGCGGTGGCGCCGAGGCTGACGGCCGCCGCAAAGCCCGCAGCCCCACGGGCTGTGGGGCCATGCGAGCGGCTGCCAAAGAGCTTTCCAACGAGGCACGGCTTTCCCTTCTGGCTCTTCGGGCGTGGGAGCTGTGGCCAGAGCCGCGGCCCTACCGGAAAATGCTTCGCAGGCTGGCTCGGCGGCGCCAGGTGGGCGCCGGTGGCGCCGAGGCTGACGGCCGCCGCAAAGCCCGCAGCCCCACGGGCTGTGGGGCCACGCGAGCGGCTGCCAAAGAGCTTTCCAACGAGGCACGGCTTTCCCTCCTGGCTCTTCGGGCGTGGGAGCTGTGGCCAGAGCCGCGGCCCTACGGGAAAATGCTTCGCAGGCTGGCTCGGCGGCGCCAGGTGGGCGCCGGTGGCACCGAGGCTGACGGCCGCCGGAAAGCCCGCAGCCCCACGGGCTGTGAGGCCACGCGAGCGGCTGCCAAAGAGCTTTCCAACGAGGCACGGCTTTCCCTCCTGGCTCTTCGGGCGTGGGAGCTGTGGCCAGAGCCACGGCCCTACCGGAAAATGCTTCGCAGGCTGGCTCGGCGGCGCCAGGTGGGCGCCGGTGGCGCCGAGGCTGACGGCCGCCGCAAAGCCTGCAGCCCCAGGGGCTGTGGGGCCACGCGAGCGGCTGCCAAAGAGCTTTCCAACGAGGCACGGCTTTCCCTCCTGGCTCTTCGGGCGTGGGAGCTGTGGCCAGAGCCGCGGCCCTACCGGAAAATGCTTCGCAGGTTGGCACGGCGGCGCCAGGTGGGCGCCGGTGGCACCGAGGCTGACGGCCGCCGGAAATCCCGCAGCCCCACGGGCTGTGGGGCCACGCGAGCGGCTGCCAAAGAGCTTTCCAACGAGGCACGGCTTTCCCTCCTGGCTCTTCGGGTGTGGGAGCTGTGGCCAGAGCCGCGGCCCTACCGGAAAATGCTTCGCAGGCTGGCTGGGCGGCGCCAGGTGGGCGCCGGTGGCGCCGAGGCTGATGGCCGCCGCAAAGCCCGCAGCCCCACGGGCTGTGGGGCCACGCGAGCGGCTGCCAAAGAGCTTTCCAACAAGGCACGGCTTTCCCTCCTGGCTCTTCGGGCGTGGGAGCTGTGGCCAGAGCCGCGGCCCTACCGGAAAATGCTTCGCAGGATGGCGCGGTGGCGCCAGGTGGGCGCCGGTGGCGCCGAGGCTGACGGCCGCCGCAAAGCCCGCAGCCCCACGGGCTGTGGGGCCACGCGAGCGGCTGCCAAAGAGCTTTCCAACGAGGCACGGCTTTCCCTCCTGGCTCTTCGGGCGTGGGAGCTGTGGCCAGAGACGCGGCCCTACCCGAAAATGCTTCGCAGGCTGGCTCGGCGGCGCCAGGGGGGCGCCGGTGGCGCCGAGGCTGACGGCCGCCGCAAAGCCCGCAGCCCCACGGGCTGTGGGGCCACGTGAGCGGCTGCCAAAGAGCTTTCCAACGAGGCACGGCTTTCCCTCCTGGCTCTTTGGGCGTGGGAGCTGTGGCCAGAGCCGCGGCCCTACCGGAAAATGCTTCACAGGCTGGCTCGGCTGCACCACGTGGGTGGCGGTGGCGCCGAGGCTGACGGCCGCCGCAAAGCCCGCAGCCCCACGGGCTGTGGGGCCACGCGAGCGGCTGCCAAAGAGCTTTCCAACAAGGCACGGCTTTCCCTCCTGGCTCTTCGGGCGTGGGAGCTGTGACCAGAGACGCGGCCCTACCGGAAAATGCTTCGCAGGCTGGCGCGGCGGCGCCAGGTGGGCGCCGGTGGCGCCGAGGCTGACGGCCGCCGCAAAGCCCGCAGCCCCACGGGCTGTGGGGCCACGCGAGCGGCTGCCAAAGAGCTTTCCAACGAGGCACGGCTTTGCCTCCTGGCTCTTTGGGCGTGGGAGCTGTGGCCAGAGCCGCGGCCCTACCGGAAAATGCTTCGCAGGCTGGCGCGACGGCACCACGTGGGCGACGGTGGCGCCGAGGCTGACGGCCGCCGCAAAGCCCGCAGCCCCACGGGCTGTGGGGCCACGCGAGCGGCTGCCAAAGAGCTTTCCAACGAGGCACGGCTTTCCCTCCTGGCTCTTCGGGCGTGGGAGCTGTGGCCAGAGCCGCGGCCCTACCGGAAAATGCTTCGCAGGCTGGCTCGGCGGCGCCAGGTGGGCGCCGGTGGCGCCGAGGCTGACGGCCGCCGCAAAGCCCGCAGCCCCACGGGCTGTGGGGCCACGCGAGCGGCTGCCAAAGAGCTTTCCAACGAGGCACGGCTTTCCCTCCTGGCTCTTCGGGCGTGGGAGCTGTGGCCAGAGCCGCGGCCCTACCGGAAAATGCTTCGCAGGCTGGCTCGGCGGCGCCAGGTGGGCGCCGGTGGCGCCGAGGCTGACGGCCGCCGCAAAGCCCGCAGCCCCACGGGCTGTGGGGCCATGCGAGCGGCTGCCAAAGAGCTTTCCAACGAGGCACGGCTTTCCCTCCTGGCTCTTCGGGCGTGGGAGCTGTGGCCAGAGCCGCGGCCCTACCGGAAAATGCTTCGCAGGCTGGCTCGGCGGCGCCAGGTGGGCGCCCTTGTCGCCGAGGCTGACGGCCCCCACAAAGCCTGCAGCCCCACGGGCTGTGGGGCCACGCGAGCGGCTGCCAAAGAGCTTTCCAACGAGGCACGGCTTTCCCTCCTGGCTCTTCGGGCGTGGGAGCTGTGGCCAGAGCCGCGGCCCTACCGGAAAATGCTTCGCAGGCTGGCTCGGGGGCGCCACGTGGGCGCCGGTGGCGCCGATGCTGATGGCCACCGCAAAGCCCGCAGCCCCACGGGCTGTGGGGCCACGCGAGCGGCTGCCAAAGAGCTTTCCAACGAGGCACGGCTTTCCCTCCTGGCTCTTCGGGCGTGGGAGCTGTGGCCAGAGACGCGGCCCTACCGGAAAATGCTTCGCAGGCTGGCGCGGCGGCGCCAGGTGGGCGCCGGTGGCGCCGAGGCTGACGGCCGCCGCAAAGCCCGCAGCCCCACGGGCTGTGGGGCCACGCGAGCGGCTGCCAAAGAGCTTTCCAACGAGGCACGGCTTTCCCTCCTGGCTCTTCGGGCGTGGGAGCTGTGGCCAGAGCCGCGGCCCTACCGGAAAATGCTTCGGGGGCTGGCGCGGCGGCGCCAGGTGGGCGCCGGTGGCGCCGAGGCTGACAGCCGCCGGAAAGCCCGCAGCCCCACGGGCTGTGGGGCCACGCGAGCGGCTGCCAAAGAGCTTTCCAACGAGGCACGGCTTTCCCTCCTGGCTCTTCGGGCGTGGGAGCTGTGGCCAGAGCCGCAGCCCTACCGGAAAATGCTTCGCAGGCTGGCGCGGCGGCGCCAGGTGGGCGCCGGTGGCGCCGAGGCTGACGGCCACCGCAAAGCCCGCAGCCCCACGGGCTGTGGGGCCACGCGAGCGGCTGCCAAAGAGCTTTCCAACGAGGCACGGCTTTCCCTCCTGGCTCTTCGGGCGTGGGAGCTGTGGCCAGAGCCGCGGCCCTACCGGAAAATACTTCGCAGGCTGGCTCGGAGGCGCCAGGTGGGCGCCGGTGGCGCCGAGGCTGACAGCCGCCGCAAAGCCCGCAGCCCCATGGGCTGTGGGGCCACGCGAGCGGCTGCCAAAGAGCTTTCCAACGAGGCACGGCTTTCCCTCCTGGCTCTTCGGGCGTGGGAGCTGTGGCCAGAGCCGCAGCCCTACCGGAAAATGCTTCGCAGGCTGGCTCGGCGGCGCCAGGTGGGCGCCGGTGGCGCCGAGGCTGACGGCCGCCGCAAAGCCCGCAGCCCCACGGGCTGTGGGGCCACGCGAGCAGCTGCCAAAGAGGTTTCCAACGAGGCACGGCTTTCCCTCCTGGCTCTTCGGGCGTGGGAGCTGTGGCCAGAGCCGCAGCCCTACCGGAAAATGCTTCGCAGGCTGGCGCGGCGGCGCCAGGTGGGCGCCGGTGGCGCCGAGGCTGACGGCCACCGCAAAGCCCGCAGCCCCACAGGCTGTGGGGCCACGCGAGCGGCTGCCAAAGAGCTTTCCAACGAGGCACGGCTTTCCCTCCTGGCTCTTCGGGCGTGGGAGCTGTGGCCAGAGCCGCGGCCCTACCGGAAAATACTTCGGGGACTGGCGCGGCGGCGCCAGGTGGGCGCCGGTGGCGCCGAGGCTGACAGCCGCCGCAAAGCCCGCAGCCCCACGGGCTGTGGGGCCACGCGAGCGGCTGCCAAAGAGCTTTCCAACGAGGCACGGCTTTCCCTCCTGGCTCTTCGGGCGTGGGAGCTGTGGCCAGAGCCGCAGCCCTACCGGAAAATGCTTCGCAGGCTGGCTCGGCGGCGCCAGGTGGGCGCCGGTGGCGCCGAGGCTGACGGCCGCCGCAAAGCCCGCAGCCCCACGGGCTGTGGGGCCACGCGAGCAGCTGCCAAAGAGGTTTCCAACGAGGCACGGCTTTCCCTCCTGGCTCTTCGGGCGTGGGAGCTGTGGCCAGAGCCGCGGCCCTACCGGAAAATGCTTCGCAGGGTGGCGCGGCGGCGCCAGGTGGGCGCCGGTGGCGCCGAGGCTGACGGCCGCCGCAAAGCCCGCAGCCCCACGGGCTGTGGGGCCACGCGAGCGGCTGCCAAAGAGCTTTCCAACGAGGCACGGCTTTCCCTCCTGGCTCTTCGGGCGTGGGAGCTGTGGCCAGAGCCGCGGCCCTAATGGAAAATGCTTCGCAGGCTGGCTCGGCGGCGCCAGGTGGGCGCCGGTGGCGCCGAGGCTGACGGCCGCCGGAAAGCCCGCAGCCCCACGGAGTGTGGGGCCATGCGAGCGGCTGCCAAAGAGCTTTCCAACGAGGCACGGCTTTCCCTCCTGGCTCTTCGGGCGTGGGAGCTGTGGCCAGAGCCGCGGCCCTACCGGAAAATGCTTTGGGGGCTGGCTCGGCGGCGCCACGTGGGCGCCGGTGGCGCCGAGGCTGACGGCCGCCGCAAAGCCCGCAGCCCCACGGGCTGTGGGGCCACGCGAGCGGCTGCCAAAGAGCTTTCCAACGAGGCACGGCTTTCCCTCCTGGCTCTTTGGGCGTGGGAGCTGTGGCCAGAGCCGCGGCCCTACCGGAAAATGCTTCGCAGGCTGGCGCGGCGGCGCCAGGTGGGCGCCGGTGGCGCCGAGGCTGACGGCCGCCGCAAAGCCCGCAGCCCCACGGGCTGTCGGGCCACGCGAGCGGCTGCCAAAGAGCTTTCCAACGAGGCACGGCTTTCCCTCCTGGCTCTTCGGGCGTGGGAGCTGTGGCCAGAGTCGCGGCCCTACCGGAAAATGCTTCGCAGGCTGGCTCGGCGGCACCACGTGGGCGGCGGTGGCGACGAGGCTGACGGCCGCCGCAAAGCCCGCAGCCCCACGGGCTGTGGGGCCACGCGAGCGGCTGCCAAAGAGCTTTCCAACGAGGCACGGCTTTCCCTCCTGGCTCTTCGGGCGTGGGAGCTGTGGCCAGAGACGCGGCCCTACCAGAAAATGCTTCGCAGGCTGGCGCGGCAGCGCCAGGTGGGCGCCGGTGGCACCGAGGCTGACGGCCGCCGCAACGCCCGCAGCCCCACGGGCTGTGGGGCCACGCGAGCGGCTGCCAAAGAGCTTTCCAACGAGGCACGGCTTTCCCTCCTGGCTCTTCGGGCGTGGGAGCTGTGGCCAGAGACGCGGCCCTACCGGAAAATGCTTCGCAGGATGGCGCGGCGGCGCCAGGTGGGCGCCGGTGGCGCCGAGGCTGACGGCTGCCGCAAAGCCCGCAGCCCCACGGGCTGTGGGGCCATGCGAGCGGCTGCCAAAGAGCTTTCCAACGAGGCACGTCTTTCCCTCCTGGCTCTTCGGGCGTGGGAGCTGTGGCCAGAGCCGCGGCCCTACCGGAAAATGCTTCGCAGGCTGGCTCGGCATTGCCAGGTGGGCGCCGGTGGCGCCGAGGCTGACGGCCGCCGCAAAGCCCGCAGCCCCACGGGCTGTGGGGCCACGCGAGCGGCTGCCAAAGAGCTTTCCAACGAGGCACGGCTTTCCCTCCTGGCTCTTCGGGCGTGGGAGCTGTGGCCAGAGCCGCGTCCCTACCGGAAAATGCTTCGCAGGCTGGCTGGGCGGCGCCAGGTGGGCGCCGGTGGCGCCGAGGCTGACGGCCGCCGCAAAGCCCGCAGCCCCACGGGCTGTGGGGCCACGCGAGCGGCTGCCAAAGAGCTTTCCAACGAGGCACGGCTTTCCCTCCTGGCTCTTCGGGCGTGGGAGCTGTGGCCAGAGTCGCGGCCCTACCGGAAAATGCTTCGCAGGCTGGCTCGGCGGCGCCAGGTGGGCGCCGGTGGCGCCGAGGCTGACGGCCGCCGCAAAGCCCGCAGCCCCACGGTCTGTGGGGCCACGCGAGCGGCTGCCAAAGAGCTTTCCAACGAGGCACGGCTTTCCCTCCTGGCTCTTCGGGCGTGGGAGCTGTGGCCAGAGTCGCGGCCCTACCGGAAAATGCTTCGCAGGCTGGCGCGGCAGCGCCAGGTGGGCGCTGGTGGCACCGAGGCTGACGGCCGCCGCAAAGCCCGCAGCCCCACGGGCTGTGGGGCCACGCGAGCGGCTGCCAAAGAGCTTTCCAACAAGGCACGGCTTTCCCTCCTGGCTCTTCGGGCGTGGGAGCTGTGGCCAGAGCCGCGGCCCTACCGGAAAATGCTTCGCAGGCTGGCTCGGCGGCGCCACGTGGGCGCCGGTGGCGCCGAGGCTGACGGCCGCCGCAAAGCCCACAGCCCCACGGGCTGTGGGGCCACGCGAGCGGCTGCCAAAGAGCTTTCCAACAAGGCACGGCTTTCCCTCCTGGCTCTTTGGGCGTGGGAGCTGTGGCCAGAGCCGCGGCCCTACCGGAAAATGCTTCGCAGGCTGGCTCAGCGTTGCCAGGTGGGCGCCGGTGGCGCCGAGGCTGACGGCCGCCGCAAAGCCCGCAGCCCCACGGGCTGTGGGGCCACGCGAGCGGCTGCCAAAGAGCTTTCCAAGGAGGCACGGCTTTCCCTCCTGGCTCTTCGGGCGTGGGAGCTGTGGCCAGAGCCGCGGCCCTACCGGAAAATGCTTCGCAGGCTGGCGCGGCGGCGCCACGTGGACGCCGGTGGCGCCGAGGCTGACGGCCGCCGCAAAGCCCGCAGCCCCACGGGCTGTGGGGCCACGCGAGCGGCTGCCAAAGAGCTTTCCAACGAGGCACGGCTTTCCCTCCTGGCTCTTCGGGCGTGGGAGCTGTGGCCAGAGCCGCGGCCCTACCGGAAAATGCTTTGCAGGCTGGCTCGGCGGCGCCAGGTGGGCGCCGGTGGCGCCGAGGCTGATGGCCGCCGGAAAGCCCGCAGCCCCACGGGCTGTGGGGCCACGCGAGCGGCTGCCAAAGAGCTTTCCAACGAGGCACGGCTTTCCCTCCTGGCTCTTCGGGCGTGGGAGCTGTGGCCAGAGCCGCGGCCCTACCGGAAAATGCTTCGCAGGATGGCGCGGCGGCGCCAGGTGGGCGCCGGTGGCGCCGAGGCTGACGGCTGCCGCAAAGCCCGCAGCCCCACGGGCTGTGGGGCCATGCGAGCGGCTGCCAAAGCGCTTTCCAACGAGGCACGGCTTTCCCTCCTGGCTCTTCGGGCGTGGGAGCTGTGGCCAGAGCCGCGGCCCTACCGGAAAATGCTTCGCAGGCTGGCTTGGCGGCGCCAGGTGGGCGCCGGTGGCGCCGAGGCTGACGGCCGCCGCAAAGCCCGCAGCCCCACGGGCTGTGGGGCCACGCGAGCGGCTGCCAAAGAGCTTTCCAACGAGGCACGGCTTTCCCTCCTGGCTCTTCGGGCGTGGGAGCTGTGGCCAGAGACGCGGCCCTACCGGAAAATGCTTCGCAGGATGGCGCGGCGGCGCCAGGTGGGCGCCGGTGGCGCCGAGGCTGACGGCTGCCGCAAAGCCCGCAGCCCCACGGGCTGTGGGGCCATGCGAGCGGCTGCCAAAGAGCTTTCCAACGAGGCACGTCTTTCCCTCCTGGCTCTTCGGGCGTGGGAGCTGTGGCCAGAGCCGCGGCCCTACCGGAAAATGCTTCGCAGGCTGGCTCGGCATTGCCAGGTGGGCGCCGGTGGCGCCGAGGCTGACGGCCGCCGCAAAGCCCGCAGCCCCACGGGCTGTGGGGCCACGCGAGCGGCTGCCAAAGAGCTTTCCAACGAGGCACGGCTTTCCCTCCTGGCTCTTCGGGCGTGGGAGCTGTGGCCAGAGCCGCGGCCCTACCGGAAAATGCTTTGCAGGCTGGCTCGGCGGCGCCAGGTGGGTGCCGGTGGCGCCGAGGCTGATGGCCGCCGGAAAGCCCGCAGCCCCACGGGCTGTGGGGCCATGCGAGCGGCTGCCAAAGAGCTTTCCAACGAGGCACGGCTTTCCCTCCTGGCTCTTCGGGCGTGGGAGCTGTGGCCAGAGCCGCGGCCCTACCGGAAAATGCTTCGCAGGCTGGCTTGGCGGCGCCAGGTGGGCGCCGGTGGCGCCGAGGCTGACGGCCGCCGCAAAGCCCGCAGCCCCACGGGCTGTGGGGCCACGCGAGCGGCTGCCAAAGAGCTTTCCAACGAGGCACGGCTTTCCCTCCTGGCTCTTCGGGCGTGGGAGCTGTGGCCAGAGACGCGGCCCTACCGGAAAATGCTTCGCAGGATGGCGCGGCGGCGCCAGGTGGGCGCCGGTGGCGCCGAGGCTGACGGCTGCCGCAAAGCCCGCAGCCCCACGGGCTGTGGGGCCATGCGAGCGGCTGCCAAAGAGCTTTCCAACGAGGCACGGCTTTCCCTCCTGGCTCTTCGGGCGTGGGAGCTGTGGCCAGAGCCGCGGCCCTACCGGAAAATGCTTCGCAGGCTGGCTCGGCATTGCCAGGTGGGCGCCGGTGGCGCCGAGGCTGACGGCCGCCGCAAAGCCCGCAGCCCCACGGGCTGTGGGGCCACGCGAGCGGCTGCCAAAGAGCTTTCCAACGAGGCACGGCTTTCCCTCCTGGCTCTTCGGGCGTGGGAGCTGTGGCCAGAGCCGCGGCCCTACCGGAAAATGCTTCGCAGGCTGGCTCGGCGGCGCCAGGTGGGCGCCGGTGGCGCCGAGGCTGACGGCCGCCGCAAAGCCCGCAGCCCCACGGGCTGTGGGGCCACGCGAGCGGCTGCCAAAGAGCTTTCCAACGAGGCACGGCTTTCCCTCCTGGCTCTTCGGGCGTGGGAGCTGTGGCCAGAGACGCGGCCCTACCGGAAAATGCTTCGCAGGATGGCGCGGCGGCGCCAGGTGGGCGCCGGTGGCGCCGAGGCTGACGGCTGCCGCAAAGCCCGCAGCCCCACGGGCTGTGGGGCCATGCGAGCGGCTGCCAAAGAGCTTTCCAACGAGGCACGTCTTTCCCTCCTGGCTCTTCGGGCGTGGGAGCTGTGGCCAGAGCCGCGGCCCTACCGGAAAATGCTTCGCAGGCTGGCTCGGCATTGCCAGGTGGGCGCCGGTGGCGCCGAGGCTGACGGCCGCCGCAAAGCCCGCAGCCCCACGGGCTGTGGGGCCACGCGAGCGGCTGCCAAAGAGCTTTCCAACGAGGCACGGCTTTCCCTCCTGGCTCTTCGGGCGTGGGAGCTGTGGCCAGAGCCGCGGCCCTACCGGAAAATGCTTCGCAGGCTGGCTCGGCGGCGCCACGTGGGCGCCGGTTGCGCCGAGGCTGACGGCCGCCGCAAAGCCCGCAGCCCCACGGGCTGTGGGGCCACGCGAGCGGCTGCCAAAGAGCTTTCCAACGAGGCACGGCTTTCCCTCCTGGCTCTTCGGGCGTGGGAGCTGTGGCCAGAGTCGCGGCCCTACCGGAAAATGCTTCGCAGGCTGGCGCGGCGGCACCACGTGGGCGGCGGTGGCGCCGAGGCTGACGGCCGCCGCAAAGCCCGCAGCCCCACGGGCTGTCGGGCCACGCGAGCGGCTGCCAAAGAGCTTTCCAATGAGGCACGGCTTTCCCTCCTGGCTCTTCGGGCGTGGGAGCTGTGGCCAGAGTCGCGGCCCTACCGGAAAATGCTTCGCAGGCTGGCTCGGCGGCACCACGTGGGCGGCGGTGGCGACGAGGCTGACGGCCGCCGCAAAGCCCGCAGCCCCACGGGCTGTGGGGCCACGCGAGCGGCTGCCAAAGAGCTTTCCAACAAGGCACGGCTTTCCCTCCTGGCTCTTCGGGCGTGGGAGCTGTGGCCAGAGACGCGGCCCTACCAGAAAATGCTTCGCAGGCTGGCGCGGCAGCGCCAGGTGGGCGCTGGTGGCACCGAGGCTGACGGCCGCCGCAAAGCCCGCAGCCCCACAGGCTGTGGGGCCACGCGAGCGGCTGCCAAAGAGCTTTCCAACGAGGCACGGCTTTCCCTCCTGGCTCTTCGGGCGTGGGAGCTGTGGCCAGAGACGCGGCCCTACCGGAAAATGCTTCGCAGGATGGCGCGGCGGCGCCAGGTGGGCGCCGGTGGCGCCGAGGCTGACGGCCGCCGCAAAGCCCGCAGCCCCACGGGCTGTGGGGCCACGCGAGCGGCTGCCAAAGAGCTTTCCAACGAGGCACGGCTTTCCCTCCTGGCTCTTCGGGCGTGGGAGCTGTGGCCAGAGACGCGGCCCTACCGGAAAATGCTTCGCAGGCTGGCTGGGCGGCGCCACGTGGGCGCCGGTGGCGCCGAGGCTGACGGCCGCCGCAAAGCCCGCAGCCCCACAGGCTGTGGGGCCACGCGAGCGGCTGCCAAAGAGCTTTCCAACGAGGCACGGCTTTCCCTCCTGGCTCTTCGGGCGTGGGAGCTGTGGCCAGAGCCGCGGCCCTACCGGAAAATGCTTCGCAGGCTGGCGCGGCGGCGCCAGGTGGGCGCCGGTGGCGCCGAGGCTGACGGCCGCCGCAAAGCCCGCAGCCCCACGGGCTGTGGGGCCACGCGAGCGGCTGCCAAAGAGCTTTCCAACGAGGCACGTCTTTCCCTCCTGGCTCTTCGGGCGTGGGAGCTGTGGCCAGAGCCGCGGCCCTACCGGAAAATGCTTCGCAGGCTGGCTCGGCGGCGCCAGGTGGGTGCCGGTGGCGCCGAGGCTGACGGCCGCCGCAAAGCCCGCAGCCCCACGGGCTGTGGGGCCACGCGAGCGGCTGCCAAAGAGCTTTCCAACGAGGCACGGCTTTCCCTCCTGGCTCTTCGGGCGTGGGAGCTGCGGCCAGAGCCGCGGCCCTACGGGAAAATGCTTCGCAGGCTGATTCGGCGGCGCCAGGTGGGCGACGTTGGCACCGAGGCTGACGGCCGCCGGAAAGCCCGCAGCCCCACGGGCTGTGAGGCCACGCGAGCGGCTGCCAAAGAGCTTTCCAACGAGGCACGGCTTTCCCTCCTGGCTCTTCGGGCGTGGGAGCTGTGGCCAGAGCCGCGGCCCTACCGGAAAATGCTTCGCAGGCTGGCTCGGCGGCGCCAGGTGGGCGCCGGTGGCACCGAGGCTGACGGCCGCCGCAAAGCCCGCAGCCCCACGGGCTGTGGGGCCACGCGAGCGGCTGCCAAAGAGCTTTCCAACGAGGCACGGCTTTCCCTCCTGGCTCTTCGGGCGTGGGAGCTGTGGCCAGAGTCGCGGCCCTACCGGAAAATGCTTCGCAGGCTGGCGCGGCGGCACCACGTGGGCGCCGGTGGCGCCGAGGCTGACGGCCGCCGCAAAGCCCGCAGCCCCACGGGCTGTGGGGCCATGCGAGCGGCTGCCAAAGAGCTTTCCAACGAGGCACGGCTTTCCCTCCTGGCTCTTCGGGCGTGGGAGCTGTGGCCAGAGCCGCGGCCCTACCGGAAAATGCTTCGCAGGCTGGCTCGGCGGCGCCAGGTGGGCGCCGGTGGCGCCGAGGCTGACGGCCGCCGCAAAGCCCGCAGCCCCACGGGCTGTCGGGCCACGCGAGCGGCTGCCAAAGAGCTTTCCAACGAGGCACGGCTTTCCCTCCTGGCTCTTCGGGCGTGGGAGCTGTGGCCAGAGTCGCGGCCCTACCGGAAAATGCTTCGCAGGCTGGCTCGGCGGCACCACGTGGGCGGCGGTGGCGACGAGGCTGACGGCCGCCGCAAAGCCCGCAGCCCCACGGGCTGTGGGGCCACGCGAGCGGCTGCCAAAGAGCTTTCCAACGAGGCACGGCTTTCCCTCCTGGCTCTTCGGGCATGGGAGCTGTGGCCAGAGCCGCGGCCCTACCGGAAAATGCTTCGCAGGCTGGCTCGGCGGCGCCACGTGGGCGCCGGTGGCGCCGAGGCTGACGGCCGCCGCAAAGCCTGCAGCCCCACGGGCTGTGGGGCCACGCGAGCGGCTGCCAAAGAGCTTTCCAACGAGGCACGGCTTTCCCTCCTGGCTCTTCGGGCGTGGGAGCTGTGGCCAGAGACGCGGCCCTACCAGAAAATGCTTCGCAGGCTGGCGCGGCAGCGCCAGGTGGGCGCTGGTGGCACCGAGGCTGACGGCCGCCGCAAAGCCCGCAGCCCCACGGGCTGTGGGGCCACGCGAGCGGCTGCCAAAGAGCTTTCCAACAAGGCACGGCTTTCCCTCCTGGCTCTTTGGGCGTGGGAGCTGTGGCCAGAGCCGCGGCCCTACCGGAAAATGCTTCGCAGGCTGGCTCAGCATTGCCAGGTGGGCGCCGGTGGCGCCGAGGCTGACGGCCGCCGCAAAGCCCGCAGCCCCACGGGCTGTGGGGCCACGCGAGCGGCTGCCAAAGAGCTTTCCAACGAGGCAAGGCTTTCCCTCCTGGCTCTTCGGGCGTGGGAGCTGTGGCCAGAGCCGCGGCCCTACCGGAAAATGCTTCGCAGGCTGGCGCGGCGGCGCCACGTGGGCGCCGGTGGCGCCGAGGCTGACGGCCGCCGCAAAGCCCGCAGCCCCACGGGCTGTGGGGCCACGCGAGCGGCTGCCAAAGAGCTTTCCAACGAGGCACGGCTTTCCCTCCTGGCTCTTCGGGCGTGGGAGCTGTGGCCAGAGCCGCGGCCCTACCGGAAAATGCTTTGCAGGCTGGCTCGGCGGCGCCAGGTGGGCGCCGGTGGCGCCGAGGCTGATGGCCGCCGGAAAGCCCGCAGCCCCACGGGCTGTGGGGCCATGCGAGCGGCTGCCAAAGAGCTTTCCAACGAGGCACGTCTTTCCCTCCTGGCTCTTCGGGCGTGGGAGCTGTGGCCAGAGCCGCGGCCCTACCGGAAAATGCTTCGCAGGCTGGCTCGGCATTGCCAGGTGGGCGCCGGTGGCGCCGAGGCTGACGGCCGCCGCAAAGCCCGCAGCCCCACGGGCTGTGGGGCCACGCGAGCGGCTGCCAAAGAGCTTTCCAACGAGGCACGGCTTTCCCTCCTGGCTCTTCGGGCGTGGGAGCTGTGGCCAGAGCCGCGGCCCTACTGGAAAATGCTTCGCAGGCTGGCTCGGCGGCGCCACGTGGGCGCCGGTTGCGCCGAGGCTGACGGCCGCCGCAAAGCCCGCAGCCCCACGGGCTGTGGGGCCACGCGAGCGGCTGCCAAAGAGCTTTCCAACGAGGCACGGCTTTCCCTCCTGGCTCTTCGGGCGTGGGAGCTGTGGCCAGAGTCGCGGCCCTACCGGAAAATGCTTCGCAGGCTGGCGCGGCGGCACCACGTGGGCGGCGGTGGCGCCGAGGCTGACGGCCGCCGCAAAGCCCGCAGCCCCACGGGCTGTGGGGCCATGCGAGCGGCTGCCAAAGAGCTTTCCAACGAGGCACGGCTTTCCCTCCTGGCTCTTCGGGCGTGGGAGCTGTGGCCAGAGCCGCGGCCCTACCGGAAAATGCTTCGCAGGCTGGCTCGGCGGCGCCAGGTGGGCGCCGGTTGCGCCGAGGCTGACGGCCGCCGCAAAGCCCGCAGCCCCACGGGCTGTCGGGCCACGCGAGCGGCTGCCAAAGAGCTTTCCAATGAGGCACGGCTTTCCCTCCTGGCTCTTCGGGCGTGGGAGCTGTGGCCAGAGTCGCGGCCCTACCGGAAAATGCTTCGCAGGCTGGCTCGGCGGCACCACGTGGGCGGCGGTGGCGACGAGGCTGACGGCCGCCGCAAAGCCCGCAGCCCCACGGGCTGTGGGGCCACGCGAGCGGCTGCCAAAGAGCTTTCCAACGAGGCACGGCTTTCCCTCCTGGCTCTTCGGGCATGGGAGCTGTGGCCAGAGCCGCGGCCCTACCGGAAAATGCTTCGCAGGCTGGCTCGGCGGCACCACGTGGGCGCCGGTGGCTCCGTGGCTGACGGCCGCCGCAAAGCCTGCAGCCCCACGGGCTGTGGGGCCACGCGAGCGGCTGCCAAAGAGCTTTCCAACGAGGCACGGCTTTCCCTCCTGGCTCTTCGGGCGTGGGAGCTGTGGCCAGAGACGCGGCCCTACCAGAAAATGCTTCGCAGGCTGGCGCGGCAGCGCCAGGTGGGCGCTGGTGGCGCCGAGGCTGACGGCCGCCGCAAAGCCCGCAGCCCCACGGGCTGTGGGGCCATGCGAGCGGCTGCCAAAGAGCTTTCCAACGAGGCACGTCTTTCCCTCCTGGCTCTTCGGGCGTGGGAGCTGTGGCCAGAGCCGCGGCCCTACCGGAAAATGCTTCGCAGGCTGGCTCGGCGGCGCCAGGTGGGCGCCGGTGGCACCGAGGCTGACGGCCGCCGCAAAGCCCGCAGCCCCACGGGCTGTGGGGCCACGCGAGCGGCTGCCAAAGAGCTTTCCAACGAGGCACGGCTTTCCCTCCTGGCTCTTCGGGCGTGGGAGCTGTGGCCAGAGACGCAGCCCTACAGGAAAATGCTTCGCAGGCTGGCGCGTCGGCGCCAGGTGGGCGCCGGTGGCGCCGAGGCTGACGGCCGCCGCAAAGCCCGCAGCCCCACGGGCTGTGGGGCCACGCGAGCGGCTGCCAAAGAGCTTTCCAACGAGGCACGGCTTTCCCTCCTGGCTCTTTGGGCGTGGGAGCTGTGGCCAGAGCCGCGGCCCTACCGGAAAATGCTTCGCAGGCTGGCTCGGCATTGCCAGGTGGGCGCCGGTGGCGCCGAGGCTGACGGCCGCCGCAAAGCCCGCAGCCCCACGGGCTGTGGGGCCACGCGAGCGGCTGCCAAAGAGCTTTCCAACGAGGCACGGCTTTCCCTCCTGGCTCTTCGGGCGTGGGAGCTGTGGCCAGAGCCGCGGCCCTACTGGAAAATGCTTCGCAGGCTGGCTCGGCGGCGCCACGTGGGCGCCGGTTGCGCCGAGGCTGACGGCCGCCGCAAAGCCCGCAGCCCCACGGGCTGTGGGGCCACGCGAGCGGCTGCCAAAGAGCTTTCCAACGAGGCACGGCTTTCCCTCCTGGCTCTTCGGGCGTGGGAGCTGTGGCCAGAGTCGCGGCCCTACCGGAAAATGCTTCGCAGGCTGGCGCGGCGGCACCACGTGGGCGGCGGTGGCGCCGAGGCTGACGGCCGCCGCAAAGCCCGCAGCCCCACGGGCTGTGGGGCCATGCGAGCGGCTGCCAAAGAGCTTTCCAACGAGGCACGGCTTTCCCTCCTGGCTCTTCGGGCGTGGGAGCTGTGGCCAGAGCCGCGGCCCTACCGGAAAATGCTTCGCAGGCTGGCTCGGCGGCGCCAGGTGGGCGCCGGTTGCGCCGAGGCTGACGGCCGCCGCAAAGCCCACAGCCCCACGGGCTGTCGGGCCACGCGAGCGGCTGCCAAAGAGCTTTCCAATGAGGCACGGCTTTCCCTCCTGGCTCTTCGGGCGTGGGAGCTGTGGCCAGAGTCGCGGCCCTACCGGAAAATGCTTCGCAGGCTGGCTCGGCGGCACCACGTGGGCGGCGGTGGCGACGAGGCTGACAGCCGCCGCAAAGCCCGCAGCCCCACGGGCTGTGGGGCCACGCGAGCGGCTGCCAAAGAGCTTTCCAACGAGGCACGGCTTTCCCTCCTGGCTCTTCGGGCATGGGAGCTGTGGCCAGAGCCGCGGCCCTACCGGAAAATGCTTCGCAGGCTGGCTCGGCGGCACCACGTGGGCGCCGGTGGCGCCGAGGCTGACGGCCGCCGCAAAGCCTGCAGCCCCACGGGCTGTGGGGCCACGCGAGCGGCTGCCAAAGAGCTTTCCAACGAGGCACGGCTTTCCCTCCTGGCTCTTCGGGCGTGGGAGCTGTGGCCAGAGACGCGGCCCTACCAGAAAATGCTTCGCAGGCTGGCGCGGTAGCGCCAGGTGGGCGCTGGTGGCGCCGAGGCTGACGGCCGCCGCAAAGCCCGCAGCCCCACGGGCTGTGGGGCCATGCGAGCGGCTGCCAAAGAGCTTTCCAACGAGTCACGTCTTTCCCTCCTGGCTCTTCGGGCGTGGGAGCTGTGGCCAGAGCCGCGGCCCTACCGGAAAATGCTTCGCAGGCTGGCTCGGCGGCGCCAGGTGGGCGCCGGTGGCACCGAGGCTGACGGCCGCCGCAAAGCCCGCAGCCCCACGGGCTGTGGGGCCACGCGAGCGGCTGCCAAAGAGCTTTCCAACGAGGCACGGCTTTCCCTCCTGGCTCTTCGGGCGTGGGAGCTGTGGCCAGAGACGCAGCCCTACAGGAAAATGCTTCGCAGGCTGGCGCGTCGGCGCCAGGTGGGCGCCGGTGGCGCCGAGGCTGACGGCCGCCGCAAAGCCCGCAGCCCCACGGGCTGTGGGGCCACGCGAGCGGCTGCCAAAGAGCTTTCCAACGAGGCACGGCTTTCCCTCCTGGCTCTTTGGGCGTGGGAGCTGTGGCCAGAGCCGCGGCCCTACCGGAAAATGCTTCGCAGGCTGGCACGGCGGCGCCAGGTGGGCGCCGGTGGCGCCGAGGCTGACGGCCGCCGCAAAGCCCGCAGCCCCACGGGCTGTGGGGCCACGCGAGCGGCTGCCAAAGAGCTTTCCAACGAGGCACGGCTTTCCCTCCTGGCTCTTTGGGCGTGGGAGCTGTGGCCAGAGCCGCGGCCCTACCGGAAAATGCTTTGCAGGCTGGCTCGGCGGCACCACGTGGGCGCCGGTGGCGCCGAGGCTGACGGCCGCCGCAAAGCCCGCAGCCCCACGGGCTGTGGGGCCACGCGAGCGGCTGCCAAAGAGCTTTCCAACGAGGCACGGCTTTCCCTCCTGGCTCTTCGGGCGTGGGAGCTGTGGCCAGAGACGCGGCCCTACCGGAAAATGCTTCGCAGGCTGGCTCGGCGGCGCCAGGTGGGCGCCGGTGGCGCCGAGGCTGACGGCCGCCGCAAAGCCTGCAGCCCCACGGGCTGTGGGGCCACGCGAGCGGCTGCCAAAGAGCTTTCCAACAAGGCACGGCTTTCCCTCCTGGCTCTTCGGGCGTGGGAGCTGTGGCCAGAGACGCGGCCCTACCAGAAAATGCTTCGCAGGCTGGCGCGGCAGCGCCAGGTGGGCGCCGGTGGCACCGAGGCTGACGGCCGCCGCAAAGCCCGCAGCCCCACGGGGTGTGGGGCCACGCGAGCGGCTGCCAAAGAGCTTTCCAACAAGGCACGGCTTTCCCTCCTGGCTCTTTGGGCGTGGGAGCTGTTGCCAGAGCCGCGGCCCTACCGGAAAATGCTTCGCAGGCTGGCTCGGCGGCGCCACGTGGGCGCCGGTGGCGCCGAGGCTGACGGCCGCCGCAAAGCCTGCAGCCCCACGGGCTGTGGGGCCACGCGAGCGGCTGCCAAAGAGCTTTCCAACGAGGCACGGCTTTCCCTCCTGGCTCTTCGGGCGTGGGAGCTGTGGCCAGAGCCGCGGCCCTACCGGAAAATGCTTCGCAGGATGGCGCGGCGGCGCCAGGTGGGCGCCGGTGGCGCCGAGGCTGACGGCTGCCGCAAAGCCCGCAGCCCCACGGGCTGTGGGGCCATGCGAGCGGCTGCCAAAGAGCTTTCCAACGAGGCACGGCTTTCCCTCCTGGCTCTTCGGGCGTGGGAGCTGTGGCCAGAGCCGCGGCCCTACCGGAAAATGCTTCGCAGGCTGGCTCGGCGGCGCCAGGTGGGCGCCGGTGGCGCCGAGGCTGACGGCCGCCGCAAAGCCCGCAGCCCCACGGGCTGTGGGGCCACGCGAGCGGCTGCCAAAGAGCTTTCCAACGAGGCACGGCTTTCCCTCCTGGCTCTTCGGGCGTGGGAGTTGTGGCCAGAGCCGCGGCCCTACCGGAAAATGCTTCGCAGGATGGCGCGGCGGCGCCAGGTGGGCGCCGGTGGCGCCGAGGCTGACGGCTGCCGCAAAGCCCGCAGCCCCACGGGCTGTGGGGCCATGCGAGCGGCTGCCAAAGAGCTTTCCAACGAGGCACGTCTTTCCCTCCTGGCTCTTCGGGCGTGGGAGCTGTGGCCAGAGCCGCGGCCCTACCGGAAAATGCTTCGCAGACTGGCGCGGCGGCACCACGTGGGCGGCGGTGGCGCCGAGGCTGACGGCGGCCGCAAAGCCCGCAGCCCCACGGGCTGTGGGGCCATGCGAGCGGCTGCCAAAGAGCTTTCCAACGAGGCACGGCTTTCCCTCCTGGCTCTTCGGGCGTGGGAGCTGTGGCCAGAGCCGCGGCCCTACCGGAAAATGCTTCGCAGGCTGGCTCGGCGGCGCCAGGTGGGCGCCGGTTGCGCCGAGGCTGACGGCCGCCGCAAAGCCCGCAGCCCCACGGGCTGTCGGGCCACGCGAGCGGCTGCCAAAGAGCTTTCCAATGAGGCACGTCTTTCCCTCCTGGCTCTTCGGGCGTGGGAGCTGTGGCCAGAGTCGCGGCCCTACCGGAAAATGTTTCGCAGGCTGGCTCGGCGGCACCACGTGGGCGGCGGTGGCGACGAGGCTGACGGCCGCCGCAAAGCCCGCAGCCCCACGGGCTGTGGGGCCACGCGAGCGGCTGCCAAAGAGCTTTCCAACGAGGCACGGCTTTCCCTCCTGGCTCTTCGGGCATGGGAGCTGTGGCCAGAGCCGCGGCCCTACCGTAAAATGCTTCGCAGGCTGGCTCGGCGGCGCCACGTGGGCGCCGGTGGCGCCGAGGCTGACGGCCGCCGCAAAGCCTGCAGCCCCACGGGCTGTGGGGCCACGCGAGCGGCTGCCAAAGAGCTTTCCAACGAGGCACGGCTTTCCCTCCTGGCTCTTCGGGCGTGGGAGCTGTGGCCAGAGACGCAGCCCTACAGGAAAATGCTTCGCAGGCTGGCTCGGCGGCGCCAGGTGGGCGCCGGTGGCACCGAGGCTGACGGCCGCCGCAAAGCCCGCAGCCCCACGGGCTGTGGGGCCACGCGAGCGGCTGCCAAAGAGCTTTCCAACGAGGCACGGCTTTCCCTACTGGCTCTTCGGGCGTGGGAGCTGTGGCCAGAGCCGCGGCCCTACCGGAAAATGCTTCGCAGGCTGGCACGGCGGCACCACGTGGGCGCCGGTGGCGCCGAGGCTGACGGCCGCCGCAAAGCCCGCAGCCCCACGGGCTGTGGGGCCACGCGAGCGGCTGCCAAAGAGCTTTCCAACGAGGCACGGCTTTCCCTCCTGGCTCTTTGGGCGTGGGAGCTGTGGCCAGAGCCGCGGCCCTACCGGAAAATGCTTCGCAGGCTGGCTCGGCGGCACCACGTGGGCGCCGGTGGCGCCGAGGCTGACGGCCGCCGCAAAGCCCGCAGCCCCACGGGCTGTGGGGCCATGCGAGCGGCTGCCAAAGAGCTTTCCAACGAGGCACGTCTTTCCCTCCTGGCTCTTCGGGCGTGGGAGCTGTGGCCAGAGCCGCGGCCCTACCGGAAAATGCTTCGCAGGCTGGCTCGGCGGCGCCAGGTGGGCGCCGGTGGCACCGAGGCTGACGGCCGCCGCAAAGCCCGCAGCCCCACGGGCTGTGGGGCCACGCGAGCGGCTGCCAAAGAGCTTTCCAACGAGGCACGGCTTTCCCTCCTGGCTCTTCGGGCGTGGGAGCTGTGGCCAGAGACGCAGCCCTACAGGAAAATGCTTCGCAGGCTGGCGCGTCGGCGCCAGGTGGGCGCCGGTGGCGCCGAGGCTGACGGCCGCCGCAAAGCCCGCAGCCCCACGGGCTGTGGGGCCACGCGAGCGGCTGCCAAAGAGCTTTCCAACGAGGCACGGCTTTCCCTCCTGGCTCTTCGGGCGTGGGAGCTGTGGCCAGAGCCGCGGCCCTACCGGAAAATGCTTCGCAGGCTGGCACGGCGGCACCACGTGGGCGCCGGTGGCGCCGAGGCTGACGGCCGCCGCAAAGCCCGCAGCCCCACGGGCTGTGGGGCCACGCGAGCGGCTGCCAAAGAGCTTTCCAACGAGGCACGGCTTTCCCTCCTGGCTCTTTGGGCGTGGGAGCTGTGGCCAGAGCCGCGGCCCTAACGGAAAATGCTTTGCAGGCTGGCTCGGCGGCACCACGTGGGCGCCGGTGGCGCCGAGGCTGACGGCCGCCGCAAAGCCCGCAGCCCCACGGGCTGTGGGGCCACGCGAGCGGCTGCCAAAGAGCTTTCCAACGAGGCACGGCTTTCCCTCCTGGCTCTTCGGGCGTGGGAGCTGTGGCCAGAGCCGCGGCCCTACCGGAAAATGCTTCGCAGGCTGGCACGGCGGCACCACGTGGGCGCCGGTGGCGCCGAGGCTGACGGCCGCCGCAAAGCCCGCAGCCCCACGGGCTGTGGGGCCACGCGAGCGGCTGCCAAAGAGCTTTCCAACGAGGCACGGCTTTCCCTCCTGGCTCTTCGGGCGTGGGAGCTGTGGCCAGAGCCGCGGCCCTAACGGAAAATGCTTTGCAGGCTGGCTCGGCGGCACCACGTGGGCGCCGGTGGCGCCGAGGCTGACGGCCGCCGCAAAGCCCGCAGCCCCACGGGCTGTGGGGCCACGCGAGCGGCTGCCAAAGAGCTTTCCAACGAGGCACGGCTTTCCCTCCTGGCTCTTCGGGCGTGGGAGCTGTGGCCAGAGCCGCGGCCCTACCGGAAAATGCTTCGCAGGCTGGCTCGGCGGCGCCAGGTGGGCGCCGGTGGCGCCGAGGCTGACGGCCGCCGCAAAGCCTGCAGCCCCACGGGCTGTGGGGCCACGCGAGCGGCTGCCAAAGAGCTTTCCAACGAGGCACGGCTTTCCCTCCTGGCTCTTCGGGCGTGGGAGCTGTGGCCAGAGACGCGGCCCTACCAGAAAATGCTTCGCAGGCTGGCGCGGCAGCGCCAGGTGGGCGCCGGTGGCACCGAGGCTGACGGCCACCGCAAAGCCCGCAGCCCCACGGGGTGTGGGGCCACGCGAGCGGCTGCCAAAGAGCTTTCCAACAAGGCACGGCTTTCCCTCCTGGCTCTTTGGGCGTGGGAGCTGTTGCCAGAGCCGCGGCCCTACCGGAAAATGCTTCGCAGGCTGGCTCGGCGGCGCCACGTGGGCGCCGGTGGCGCCGAGGCTGACGGCCGCCGCAAAGCCCGCAGCCCCACGGGCTGTGGGGCCACGCGAGCGGCTGCCAAAGAGCTTTCCAACGAGGCACGGCTTTCCCTCCTGGCTCTTCGGGCGTGGGAGCTGTGGCCAGAGACGCGGCCCTACCGGAAAATGCTTCGCAGGCTGGCGCGGCAGCGCCAGGTGGGCGCTGGTGGCACCGAGGCTGACGGCCGCCGCAAAGCCCGCAGCCCCACGGGCTGTGGGGCCACGCGAGCGGCTGCCAAAGAGCTTTCCAACGAGGCACGGCTTTCCCTCCTGGCTCTTCGGGCGTGGGAGCTGTGGCCAGAGCCGCGGCCCTACCGGAAAATGCTTCGCAGGCTGGCTCGGCGGCGCCAGGTGGACGCCGGTGGCACCGAGGCTGACAGCCGCCGCAAAGCCCGCAGCCCCACGGGCTGTGGGGCCACGCGAGCGGCTGCCAAAGAGCTTTCCAACGAGGCACGGCTTTCCCTCCTGGCTCTTCGGGCGTGGGAGCTGTGGCCAGAGACGCAGCCCTACAGGAAAATGCTTCGGGGGCTGGCGCGGCGGCGCCAGGTGGGTGCCGGTGGCGCCGAGGCTGACGGCCGCCGCAAAGCCCGCAGCCCCACGGGCTGTGGGGCCACGCGAGCGGCTGCCAAAGAGCTTTCCAACGAGGCACGGCTTTCCCTACTGGCTCTTCGGGCGTGGGAGCTGTGGCCAGAGCCGCGGCCCTACCGGAAAATGCTTCGCAGGCTGGCACGGCGGCACCACGTGGGCGCCGGTGGCGCCGAGGCTGACGGCCGCCGCAAAGCCCGCAGCCCCACGGGCTGTGGGGCCACGCGAGCGGCTGCCAAAGAGCTTTCCAACGAGGCACGGCTTTCCCTCCTGGCTCTTTGGGCGTGGGAGCTGTGGCCAGAGCCGCGGCCCTACCGGAAAATGCTTTGCAGGCTGGCTCGGCGGCACCACGTGGGCGCCGGTGGCGCCGAGGCTGACGGCCGCCGCAAAGCCCGCAGCCCCACGGGCTGTGGGGCCACGCGAGCGGCTGCCAAAGAGCTTTCCAACGAGGCACGGCTTTCCCTCCTGGCTCTTCGGGCGTGGGAGCTGTGGCCAGAGACGCGGCCCTACCAGAAAATGCTTCGCAGGCTGGCGCGGCAGCGCCAGGTGGGCGCCGGTGGCACCGAGGCTGACGGCCGCCGCAAAGCCCGCAGCCCCACGGGGTGTGGGGCCACGCGAGCGGCTGCCAAAGAGCTTTCCAACAAGGCACGGCTTTCCCTCCTGGCTCTTTGGGCGTGGGAGCTGTTGCCAGAGCCGCGGCCCTACCGGAAAATGCTTCGCAGGCTGGCTCGGCGGCGCCACGTTGGCGCCGGTGGCGCCGAGGCTGACGGCCGCCGCAAAGCCTGCAGCCCCACGGGCTGTGGGGCCACGCGAGCGGCTGCCAAAGAGCTTTCCAACGAGGCACGGCTTTCCCTCCTGGCTCTTCGGGCGTGGGAGCTGTGGCCAGAGACGCGGCCCTACCGGAAAATGCTTCGCAGGCTGGCGCGGCAGCGCCAGGTGGGCGCCGGTGGCACCGAGGCTGACGGCCGCCGCAAAGCCCGCAGCCCCACGGGCTGTGGGGCCACGCGAGCGGATGCCAAAGAGCTTTCCAACAAGGCACGGCTTTCCCTCCTGGCTCTTTGGGCGTGGGAGCTGTGGCCAGAGCCGCGGCCCTACCGGAAAATGCTTCGGGGGCTGGCGCGGCGGCGCCAGGTGGGCGCCGGTGGCGCCGAGGCTGACAGCTGCCGGAAAGCCCGCAGCCCCACGGGCTGTGGGGCCACGCGAGCGGCTGCCAAAGAGCTTTCCAACGAGGCACGGCTTTCCCTCCTGGCTCTTCGGGCGTGGGAGCTGTGGCCAGAGCCGCAGCCCTACCGGAAAATGCTTCGCAGGCTGGCTCGGAGGCGCCAGGTGGGCGCCGGTGGCGCCGAGGCTGACGGCCGCCGCAAAGCCCGCAGCCCCACGGGCTGTGGGGCCACGCGAGCAGCTGCCAAAGAGCTTTCCAACGAGGCATGGCTTTCTCTCCTGGCTCTTTGGGCGTGGGAGCTGTGGCCAGAGACGCGGCCCTACCGGAAAATGCTTCGCAGGCTGGCGCGGAGGCGCCAGGTGGGCGCCGGTGGCGCCGAGGCTGACGGCCGCCGCAAAGCCCGCAGCCCCACGGGCTGTGGGGCCACGCGAGCGGCTGCCAAAGAGCTTTCCAACGAGGCACGGCTTTCCCTCCTGGCTCTTTGGGCGTGGGAGCTGTGGCCAGAGCCGCGGCCCTACCGGAAAATGCTTCGCAGGCTGGCTCGGCGGCGCCAGGTGGGCGCTGGTGGCGCCGAGGCTGACGGCCGCCGCAAAGCCCGCAGCCCCACGGGCTGTGGGGCCACGCGAGCGGCTGCCAAAGAGCTTTCCAACGAGGCACGGCTTTCCCTCCTGGCTCTTCGGGCGTGGGAGCTGTGGCCAGAGCCGCGGCCCTACCGGAAAATGCTTCGCAGGCTGGCTCGGCGGCGCCAGGTGGGCGCCGGTGGCGCCGAGGCTGACGGCCGCCGCAAAGCCCGCAGCCCCACGGGTTGTGGGGCCACGCGAGCGGCTGCCAAAGAGCTTTCCAACGAGGCACGGCTTTCCCTCCTGGCTCTTCGGGCGTGGGAGCTGTGGCCAGAGCCGCGGCCCTACCGGAAAATGCTTCGCAGGCTGGCTCGGCGGCGCCAGGTGGGCGCCGGTTGCGCCGAGGCTGACGGCCGCCGCAAAGCCCGCAGCCCCACGGGCTGTGGGGCCACGCCAGAGGCTGCCAAAGAGCTTTCCAACGAGGCACGGCTTTCCCTCCTGGCTCTTCGGGCGTGGGAGCTGTGGCCAGAGCCGCGGCCCTACCGGAAAATGCTTCGCAGGCTGGCTCGGCGGCGCCAGGTGGGCGCCGGTGGCGCCGAGGCTGACGGCCGCCGCAAAGCCCGCATCCCCACGGGCTGTGGGGCCACGCGAGCGGCTGCCAAAGAGCTTTCCAACGAGGCACGGCTTTCCCTCCTGGCTCTTTGGGCGTGGGAGCTGTGGCCAGAGCCGCGGCCCTACCGGAAAATGCTTCGCAGGCTGGCGCGACCGTACGACGTGGGCGACGGTGGCGCCGAGGCTGACGGCCGCCGCAAAGCCCGCAGCCCCACGGGCTGTGGGGCCACGCGAGCGGCTGCCAAAGAGCTTTCCAACGAGGCACGGCTTTCCCTCCTGGCTCTTCGGGCGTGGGAGCTGTGGCCAGAGCCGTGGCCCTACCGAAAAATGCTTCGCAGGCTGGAGCGGCGGCGCCAGGTGGGCGCCGGTGGCACCGAGGCTGACGGCCGCCGCAAAGCCCGCAGCCCCACGGGCTGTGGGGCCACGCGAGGGGCTGCCAAAGGGCTTTCCAACGAGGCACGGCTTTCCCTCCTGGCTATTTGGGCGTGGGAGCTGTGGCCAGAGCCGCGGCCCTACCGGAAAATGCTTTGCAGGCTGGCTCGGCGGCACCACGTGGGCGCCGGTGGCGCCGAGGCTGACGGCCGCCGCAAAGCCCGCAGCCCCACGGGCTGTGGGGCCACGCGAGCGGCTGCCAAAGAGCTTTCCAACGAGGCACGGCTTTCCCTCCTGGCTCTTCGGGCGTGGGAGCTGTGGCCAGAGCCGCGGCCCTACCGGAAAATGCTTCGCAGGCTGGCGCGGAGGCGCCAGGTGGGCGCCGGTGGCGCCGAGGCTGACGGCCGCCGCAAAGCCCGCAGCCCCACGGGCTGTGGGGCCACGCGAGCGGCTGCCAAAGAGCTTTCCAACGAGGCACGGCTTTCCCTCCTGGCTCTTCGGGCGTGGGAGCTGTGGCCAGAGCCGCGGCCCTACCGGAAAATGCTTCACAGGCTGGCTCGGCGGCGCCAGGGGGGCGCCGGTTGCGCCGAGGCTGACGGCCGCCGCAAAGCCCGCAGCCCCACGGGCTGTGGGGCCACGCGAGCGGCTGCCAAAGAGCTTTCCAACGAGGCACGGCTTTCCCTCCTGGCTCTTCGGGCGTGGGAGCTGTGGCCAGAGCCGCGGCCCTACCGGAAAATGCTTCGCAGGCTGGCGCGTCGGCGCCAGGTGGGCGCCGGTGGCGCCGAGGCTGACGGCCGCCGCAAAGCCCGCAGCCCCACGGGCTGTGGGGCCACGCGAGCGGCTGCCAAAGAGCTTTCCAACGAGGCACGGCTTTCCCTCCTGGCTCTTCGGGCGTGGGAGCTGTGGCCAGAGCCGCGGCCCTACCGGAAAATGCTTCGCAGGCTGGCTCGGCGGCGCCAGGTGGGCGCCGGTGGCGCCGAGGCTGACGGCCGCCGCAAAGCCCGCAGCCCCACGGGCTGTGGGGCCACGCGAGGGGCTGCCAAAGAGCTTTCCAACGAGGCACGGCTTTCCCTCCTGGCTCTTCGGGCGTGGGAGCTGTGGCCAGAGCCGCGGCCCTACCGGAAAATGCTTCGCAGGCTGGCACGGCGGCACCACGTGGGCGCTGGTGGCGCCGAGGCTGACGGCCGCCGCAAAGCCCGCAGCCCCACGGGCTGTGGGGCCACGCGAGCGGCTGCCAAAGAGCTTTCCAACGAGGCACGGCTTTCCCTCCTGGCTCTTCGGGCGTGGGAGCTGTGGCCAGAGAAGCGGCCCTACCCGAAAATGCTTCGCAGGCTGGCTCGGCGGCGCCAGGGGGGCGCCGGTGGCGCCGAGGCTGACGGCCGCCGCAAAGCCCGCAGCCCCACGGGCTGTGGGGCCACGCGAGCGGCTGCCAAAGAGCTTTCCAACGAGGCACGGCTTTCCCTCCTGGCTCTTCGGGCGTGGGAGCTGTGGCCAGAGCCGCGGCCCTACCAGAAAATGCTTCGCAGGCTGGCGCGGCGGCGCCAGGTGGGCGCCGGTGGCGCCGAGGCTGACGGCCGCCGCAAAGCCCGCAGCCCCACGGGCTGTGGGGCCACGCGAGCGGCTGCCAAAGAGCTTTCCAACGAGGCACGGCTTTCCCTCCTGGCTCTTCGGGCGTGGGAGCTGTGACCAGAGCCGCGGCCCTACCGGAAAATGCTTCGCAGGCTGGCGCGGCGGCACCACGTGGGCGGCGGTGGCGCCGAGGCTGACGGCCGCCGCAAAGCCCGCAGCCCCACGGGCTGTGGGGCCACGCGAGCGGCTGCCAAAGAGCTTTCCAACGAGGCACGGCTTTCCCTCCTGGCTCTTCGGGCGTGGGAGCTGTGGCCAGAGCCGCGGCCCTACCGGAAAATGCTTCGCAGGCTGGAGCGGCGGCGCCAGGTGGGCGCCGGTGGCGCCGAGGCTGACGGCCGCCGCAAAGCCCGCAGCCCCACGGGCTGTGGGGCCACGCGAGGGGCTGCCAAAGAGCTTTCCAACGAGGCACGGCTTTCCCTCCTGGCTCTTCGGGCGTGGGAGCTGTGGCCAGAGCCGCGGCCCTACCGGAAAATGCTTCGCAGGCTGGCACGGCGGCACCACGTGGGCGCTGGTGGCGCCGAGGCTGACGGCCGCCGCAAAGCCCGCAGCCCCACGGGCTGTGGGGCCACGCGAGCGGCTGCCAAAGAGCTTTCCAACGAGGCACGGCTTTCCCTCCTGGCTCTTCGGGCGTGGGAGCTGTGGCCAGAGAAGCGGCCCTACCCGAAAATGCTTCGCAGGCTGGCTCGGCGGCGCCAGGGGGGCGCCGGTGGCGCCGAGGCTGACGGCCGCCGCAAAGCCCGCAGCCCCACGGGCTGTGGGGCCACGCGAGCGGCTGCCAAAGAGCTTTCCAACGAGGCACGGCTTTCCCTCCTGGCTCTTCGGGCGTGGGAGCTGTGGCCAGAGCCGCGGCCCTACCAGAAAATGCTTCGCAGGCTGGCGCGGCGGCGCCAGGTGGGCGCCGGTGGCGCCGAGGCTGACGGCCGCCGCAAAGCCCGCAGCCCCACGGGCTGTGGGGCCACGCGAGCGGCTGCCAAAGAGCTTTCCAACGAGGCACGGCTTTCCCTCCTGGCTCTTCGGGCGTGGGAGCTGTGACCAGAGCCGCGGCCCTACCGGAAAATGCTTCGCAGGCTGGCGCGGCGGCACCACGTGGGCGGCGGTGGCGCCGAGGCTGACGGCCGCCGCAAAGCCCGCAGCCCCACGGGCTGTGGGGCCACGCGAGCGGCTGCCAAAGAGCTTTCCAACGAGGCACGGCTTTCCCTCCTGGCTCTTCGGGCGTGGGAGCTGTGACCAGAGACGCGGCCCTACCGGAAAATGCTTCGCAGGCTGGCTCGGCGGCGCCAGGTGGGCGCCGGTGGCGCCGAGGCTGACGGCCGCCGCAAAGCCCGCAGCCCCACGGGCTGTGGGGCCACGCGAGCGGCTGCCAAAGAGCTTTCCAACGAGGCATGGCTTTCCCTCCTGGCTCTTTGGGCGTGAGAGCTGTGGCCAGAGCCGCGGCCCTACCGGAAAATGCTTCGCAGGCTGGCGCGACGGCACCACGTGGGCGACGGTGGCGCCGAGGCTGACGGCCGCCGCAAAGCCCGCAGCCCCACGGGCTGTGGGGCCACGCGAGCGGCTGCCAAAGAGCTTTCCAACGAGGCACGGCTTTCCCTCCTGGCTCTTCGGGCGTGGGAGCTGTGGCCAGAGCCGCGGCCCTACCGGAAAATGCTTCGCAGGCTGGCGCGACGGCACCACGTGGGCGACGGTGGCGCCGAGGCTGACGGCCGCCGCAAAGCCCGCAGCCCCACGGGCTGTGGGGCCACGCGAGCGGCTGCCAAAGAGCTTTCCAACGAGGCACGGCTTTCCCTCCTGGCTCTTCGGGCGTGGGAGCTGTGGCCAGAGCCGCGGCCCTACCGGAAAATGCTTCGCAGGCTGTCACGGCGGCACCACGTGGGCGCCGGTGGCGCCGAGGCTGACGGCCGCCGCAAAGCCCGCAGCCCCACGGGCTGTGGGGCCACGCGAGCGGCTGCCAAAGAGCTTTCCAACGAGGCACGGCTTTCCCTCCTGGCTCTTCGGGCGTGGGAGCTGTGGCCAGAGAAGCGGCCCTACCCGAAAATGCTTCGCAGGCTGGCTCGGCGGCGCCAGGTGGGCGCCGGTGGCGCCGAGGCTGACGGCCGCCGCAAAGCCCGCAGCCCCACGGGCTGTGGGGCCACGCGAGCGGCTGCCAAAGAGCTTTCCAACGAGGCACGGCTTTCCCTCCTGGCTCTTCGGGCGTGGGAGCTGTGGCCAGAGCCGCAGCCCTACTGGAAAATGCTTCGCAGGCTGGCTCGGAGGCGCCAGGTGGGCGCCGGTGGCGCCGAGGCTGACGGCCGCCGCAAAGCCCGCAGCCCCACGGGCTGTGGGGCCACGCGAGCGGCTGCCAAAGAGCTTTCCAACGAGGCACGGCTTTCCCTCCTGGCTCTTCGGGCGTGGGAGCTGTGGCCAGAGCCGCGGCCCTACCAGAAAATGCTTCGCAGGCTGGCGCGGCGGCGCCAGGTGGGCGCCGGTGGCGCCGAGGCTGACGGCCGCCGCAAAGCCCGCAGCCCCACGGGCTGTGGGGCCACGCGAGCGGCTGCCAAAGAGCTTTCCAACGAGGCACGGCTTTCCCTCCTGGCTCTTCGGGCGTGGGAGCTGTGACCAGTGCCGCGGCCCTACCGGAAAATGCTTCGCAGGCTGGCGCGGCGGCACCACGTGGGCGGCGGTGGCGCCGAGGCTGACGATCGCCGCAAAGCCCGCAGCCCCACGGGCTGTGGGGCCACGCGAGCGGCTGCCAAAGAGCTTTCCAACGAGGCACGGCTTTCCCTCCTGGCTCTTCGGGCGTGGGAGCTGTGACCAGAGACGCGGCCCTACCGGAAAATGCTTCGCAGGCTGGCTCGGCGGCGCCAGGTGGGCGCCGGTGGCGCCGAGGCTGACGGCCGCCGCAAAGCCCGCAGCCCCACGGGCTGTGGGGCCACGCGAGCGGCTGCCAAAGAGCTTTCCAACGAGGCACGGCTTTCCCTCCTGGCTCTTTGGGCGTGAGAGCTGTGGCCAGAGCCGTGGCCCTACCGGAAAATGCTTCGCAGGCTGGCGCGACGGCACCACGTGGGCGACGGTGGCGCCGAGGCTGACGGCCGCCGCAAAGCCCGCAGCCCCACGGGCTGTGGGGCCACGCGAGCGGCTGCCAAAGAGCTTTCCAACGAGGCACGGCTTTCCCTCCTGGCTCTTCGGGCGTGGGAGCTGTGGCCAGAGCCGCGGCCCTACCGGAAAATGCTTCGCAGGCTGGCTCGGCGGCGCCTGGTGGGCGCCGGTGGCGCCGAGGCTGACGGCCGCCGCAAAGCCCGCAGCCCCACGGGCTGTGGGGTCACGCGAGCGGCTGCCAAAGAGCTTTCCAACGAGGCACGGCTTTCCCTCCTGGCTCTTCGGGCGTGGGAGCTGTGGCCAGAGACGCGGCCCTACCGGAAAATGCTTCGCAGGCTGGCTCGGCGGCGCCAGGTGGGCGCCGGTGGCGCCGAGGCTGACGGCCGCCGCAAAGCCCGCAGCCCCACGGGCTGTGGGGCCATGCGAGCGGCTGCCAAAGAGCTTTCCAACGAGGCATGGCTTTCCCTCCTGGCTCTTCGGGCGTGGGAGCTGTGGCCAGAGCCGCGGCCCTACCGGAAAATGCTTCGCAGGCTGGCTCGGCGGCGCCAGGTGGGCGCCGGTGGCGCCGAGGCTGACGGCCGCCGCAAAGCCCGCAGCCCCACGGGCTGTGGGGCCACGCGAGCGGCTGCCAAAGAGCTTTCCAACGAGGCATGGCTTTCGCTCCTGGCTCTTTGGGCGTGAGAGCTGTGGCCAGAGCCGCGGCCCTACCGGAAAATGCTTCGCAGGCTGGCGCGACGGCACCACGTGGGCGACGGTGGCGCCGAGGCTGACGGCCGCCGCAAAGCCCGCAGCCCCACGGGCTGTGGGGCCACGCGAGCGGCTGCCAAAGAGCTTTCCAACGAGGCACGGCTTTCCCTCCTGGCTCTTCGGGCGTGGGAGCTGTGGCCAGAGAAGCGGCCCTACCCGAAAATGCTTCGCAGGCTGGCTCGGCGGCGCCAGGGGGGCGCCGGTGGCGCCGAGGCTGACGGCCGCCGCAAAGCCCGCAGCCCCACGGGCTGTGGGGCCACGCGAGCGGCTGCCAAAGAGCTTTCCAACGAGGCACGGCTTTCCCTCCTGGCTCTTCGGGCGTGGGAGCTGTGGCCAGAGCCGCAGCCCTACTGGAAAATGCTTCGCAGGCTGGCTCGGAGGCGCCAGGTGGGCGCCGGTGGCGCCGAGGCTGACGGCCGCCGCAAAGCCCGCAGCCCCACGGGCTGTGGGGCCACGCGAGCAGCTGCCAAAGAGCTTTCCAACGAGGCACGGCTTTCCCTCCTGGCTCTTCGGGCGTGGGAGCTGTGGCCAGAGACGCGGCCCTACCAGAAAATGCTTCGCAGGCTGGCGCGGCGGCGCCAGGTGGGCGCCGGTGGCGCCGAGGCTGACGGCCGCCGCAAAGCCCGCAGCCCCACGGGCTGTGGGGCCACGCGAGCGGCTGCCAAAGAGCTTTCCAACGAGGCACGGCTTTCCCTCCTGGCTCTTCGGGCGTGGGAGCTGTGACCAGAGCCGCGGCCCTACCGGAAAATGCTTCGCAGGCTGGCGCGGCGGCACCACGTGGGCGGCGGTGGCGCCGAGGCTGATGATCGCCGCAAAGCCCGCAGCCCCACGGGCTGTGGGGCCACGCGAGCGGCTGCCAAAGAGCTTTCCAACGAGGCACGGCTTTCCCTCCTGGCTCTTCGGGCGTGGGAGCTGTGACCAGAGACGCGGCCCTACCGGAAAATGCTTCGCAGGCTGGCTCGGCGGCGCCAGGTGGGCGCCGGTGGCGCCGAGGCTGACGGCCGCCGCAAAGCCCGCAGCCCCACGGGCTGTGGGGCCACGCGAGCGGCTGCCAAAGAGCTTTCCAACGAGGCACGGCTTTCCCTCCTGGCTCTTTGGGCGTGAGAGCTGTGGCCAGAGCCGCGGCCCTACCGGAAAATGCTTCGCAGGCTGGCGCGACGGCACCACGTGGGCGACGGTGGCGCCGAGGCTGACGGCCGCCGCAAAGCCCGCAGCCCCACGGGCTGTGGGGCCACGCGAGCGGCTGCCAAAGAGCTTTCCAACGAGGCACGGCTTTCCCTCCTGGCTCTTCGGGCGTGGGAGCTGTGGCCAGAGCCGCGGCCCTACCGGAAAATGCTTCGCAGGCTGGCTCGGCGGCGCCAGGTGGGCGCCGGTGGCGCCGAGGCTGACGGCCGCCGCAAAGCCCGCAGCCCCACGGGCTGTGGGGTCACGCGAGCGGCTGCCAAAGAGCTTTCCAACGAGGCACGGCTTTCCCTCCTGGCTCTTCGGGCGTGGGAGCTGTGGCCAGAGACGCGGCCCTACCGGAAAATGCTTCGCAGGCTGGCTCGGCGGCGCCAGGTGGGCGCCGGTGGCGCCGAGGCTGACGGCCGCCGCAAAGCCCGCAGCCCCACGGGCTGTGGGGCCATGCGAGCGGCTGCCAAAGAGCTTTCCAACGAGGCATGGCTTTCCCTCCTGGCTCTTCGGGCGTGGGAGCTGTGGCCAGAGCCGCGGCCCTACCGGAAAATGCTTCGCAGGCTGGCTCGGTGGCGCCAGGTGGGCGCCCTTGGCGCCGAGGCTGACGGCCGCCGCAAAGCCTGCAGCCCCACGGGCTGTGGGGCCACGCGAGCGGCTGCCAAAGAGCTTTCCAACGAGGCACGGCTTTCCCTCCTGGCTCTTCGGGCGTGGGAGCTGTGGCCAGAGACGCGGCCCTACCGGAAAATGCTTTGCAGGCTGGCTCGGCGGCGCCAGGTGGGCGCCGGTGGCGCCGAGGCTGACGGCCGCCGCAAAGCCCGCAGCCCCACGGGCTGTGGGGCCACGCGAGCGGCTGCCAAAGAGCTTTCCAACGAGGCACGGCTTTCCCTCCTGGCTCTTCGGGCGTGGGAGCTGTGGCCAGAGACGCAGCCCTACCCGAAAATGCTTCGCAGGCTGGCTCGGCGGTGCCAGGTGGGCGCCGGTGGCGCCGAGGCTGACGGCCGCCGCAAAGCCCGCAGCCCCACAGGCTGTGGGGCCACGCGAGCGGCTGCCAAAGAGCTTTCCAACGAGGCACGGCTTTCCCTCCTGGCTCTTCGGGCGTGGGAGCTGTGGCCAGAGCCGCGGCCCTACCGGAAAATGCTTCGCAGGCTGGCACGGCGGCACCACGTGGGCGCCGTTGGCGCCGAGGCTGACGGCCGCCGCAAAGCCCGCATCCCCACGGGCTGTGGGGCCACGCGAGCGGCTGCCAAAGAGCTTTCCAACGAGGCACGGCTTTCCCTCCTGGCTCTTCGGGCGTGGGAGCTGTGGCCAGAGCCGCGGCCCTACCGGAAAATGCTTCGCAGGCTGGCTCGGCGGCGCCACGTGGGCGCCGGTGGCGCCGATGCTGATGGCCACCGCAAAGCCCGCAGCCACACGGGCTGTGGGGCCACGCGAGCGGCTGCCAAAGAGCTTTCCAACGAGGCACGGCTTTCCCTCCTGGCTCTTCGGGCGTGGGAGCTGTGGCCAGAGACGCGGCCCTACCGGAAAATGCTTCGGGGGCTGGCGCGGCGGCGCCAGGTGGGCGCCGGTGCCGCCGAGGCTGACGGCCGCCGCAAAGCCCGCAGCCCCACGGGCTGTGGGGCCACGCGAGCGGCTGCCAAAGAGCTTTCCAACGAGGCACGGCTTTCCCTCCTGGCTCTTCGGGCGTGGGAGCTGTGGCCAGAGCCGCAGCCCTACCGGAAAATGCTTCGGGGGCTGGCGCGGCGGCGCCAGGTGGGCGCCGGTGGCGCCGAGGCTGACGGCCGCCGCAAAGCCCGCAGCCCCACGGGCTGTGGGGCCACGCGAGCGGCTGCCAAAGAGCTTTCCAACGAGGCACGGCTTTCCCTCCTGGCTCTTTGGGCGTGGGAGCTGTGGCCAGAGACGCGGCCCTACCGGAAAATACTTCGGGGACTGGCGCGGCGGCGCCAGGTGGGCGCCGGTGGCGCCGAGGCTGACAGCCGCCGGAAAGCCCGCAGCCGCACGGGCTGTGGGGCCACGCGAGCGGCTGCCAAAGAGCTTTCCAACGAGGCACGGCTTTCCCTCCTGGCTCTTCGGGCGTGGGAGCTGTGGCCAGAGCCGCAGCCCTACCGGAAAATGCTTCGCAGGCTGGCTCGGAGGCGCCAGGTGGGCGCGGGTGGCGCCGAGGCTGACGGCCGCCGCAAAGCCCGCAGCCCCACGGGCTGTGGGGCCACGCGAGCGGCTGCCAAAGAGCTTTCCAACGAGGCACGGCTTTCCCTCCTGGCTCTTCGGGCGTGGGAGATGTGGCCAGAGCCGCGGCCCTAATGGAAAATGCTTCGCAGGCTGGCTCGGCGGCGCCAGGTGGGCGCCGGTGGCGCCGAGGCTGACGGCCGCCGCAAAGCCCGCAGCCCCACGGGTTGTGGGGCCACGCGAGCGGCTGCCAAAGAGCTTTCCAACGAGGCACGGCTTTCCCTCCTGGCTCTTCGGGCGTGGGAGCTGTGGCCAGAGCCGCGGCCCTACCGGAAAATGCTTCGCAGGCTGGCTCGGCGGCGCCAGGTGGGCGCCGGTGGCGCCGGTTGCGCCGAGGCTGATGGTCGCCGTAAAGCCCGCAGCCCCACGGGCTGTGGGGCCACGCGAGCGGCTGCCAAAGAGCTTTCCAACGAGGCACGGCTTTCCCTCCTGGCTCTTCGGGCGTGGGAGCTGTGGCCAGAGCCGCGGCCATACTGGAAAATGCTTCGCAGGCTGGCGCGGAGGCGCCAGGTGGGCGCCGGTGGCGCCGAGGCTGACGGCCGCCGCAAAGCCCGCAGCCCCACGGGCTGTGGGGCCACGCGAGCGGCTGCCAAAGAGCTTTCCAACGAGGCACGGCTTTCCCTCCTGGCTCTTCGGGCGTGGGAGCTGTGGCCAGAGCCGCGGCCCTACCGGAAAATGCTTCGCAGGCTGTCACGGCGGCACCACGTGGGCGCCGGTGGCGCCGAGGCTGACGGCCGCCGCAAAGCCCGCAGCCCCACGGGCTGTGGGGCCACGCGAGCGGCTGCCAAAGAGCTTTCCAACGAGGCACGGCTTTCCCTCCTGGCTCTTCGGGCGTGGGAGCTGTGGCCAGAGAAGCGGCCCTACCCGAAAATGCTTCGCAGGCTGGCTCGGCGGCGCCAGGGGGGCGCCGGTGGCGCCGAGGCTGACGGCCGCCGCAAAGCCCGCAGCCCCACGGGCTGTGGGGCCACGCGAGCGGCTGCCAAAGAGCTTTCCAACGAGGCACGGCTTTCCCTCCTGGCTCTTCGGGCGTGGGAGCTGTGGCCAGAGCCGCAGCCCTACCGGAAAATGCTTCGCAGGCTGGCTCGGAGGCGCCAGGTGGGCGCCGGTGGCGCCGAGGCTGACGGCCGCCGCAAAGCCCGCAGCCCCACGGGCTGTGGGGCCACGCGAGCAGCTGCCAAAGAGCTTTCCAATGAGGCACGGCTTTCCCTCCTGGCTCTTCGGGCGTGGGAGCTGTGGCCAGAGCCGCGGCCCTACCAGAAAATGCTTCGCAGGCTGGCGCGGCGGCGCCAGGTGGGCGCCGGTGGCGCCGAGGCTGACGGCCGCCGCAAAGCCCGCAGCCCCACGGGCTGTGGGGCCACGCGAGCGGCTGCCAAAGAGCTTTCCAACGAGGCACGGCTTTCCCTCCTGGCTCTTCGGGCGTGGGAGATGTGGCCAGAGCCGCGGCCCTAATGGAAAATGCTTCGCAGGCTGGCTCGGCAGCGCCAGGTGGGCGCCGGTGGCGCCGAGGCTGACGGCCGCCGCAAAGCCCGCAGCCCCACGGGTTGTGGGGCCACGCGAGCGGCTGCCAAAGAGCTTTCCAACGAGGCACGGCTTTCCCTCCTGGCTCTTCGGGCGTGGGAGCTGTGGCCAGAGCTGCGGCCCTACCGGAAAATGCTTCGCAGGCTGGCTCGGCGGCGCCAGGTGGGCGCCGGTTGCGCCGAGGCTGACGGTCGCCGCAAAGCCCGCAGCCCCACGGGCTGTGGGGCCACGCGAGCGGCTGCCAAAGAGCTTTCCAAGGAGGCACGGCTTTCCCTCCTGGCTCTTCGGGCGTGGGAGCTGTGGCCAGAGACGCGGCCCTACCGGAAAATGCTTCGCAGGCTGGCTCGGCGGCGCCACGTGGGCGCCGGTGGCACCGAGGCTGACGGACGCCGCAAAGCCCGCAGCCCCACGGGCTGTGGGGCCACGCGAGCGGCTGCCAAAGAGCTTTCCAACGAGGCACGGCTTTCCCTCCTGGCTCTTTGGGCGTGGGAGCTGTGGCCAGAGCCGCGGCCCTACCGGAAAATGCTTCGCAGGCTGGCGCGGCTGCGCCAGGTGGGCGCCGGTGGCGCCGAGGCTGACGGCCGCCGCAAAGCCCGCAGCCCCACGGGCTGTGGGGCCACGCGAGCGGCTGCCAAAGAGCTTTCCAATGAGGCACGGCTTTCCCTCCTGGCTCTTCGGGCTTGGGAGCTGTCGCCAGAGCCGCGGCCCTACCGGAAAATGCTTCGCAGGCTGGCACGGCTGCACCAGGTGGGCGCCGGTGGCGCCGAGGCTGACGACCGCAGCAAAGCCCGCAGCCCCACGGGCTGTGGGGCCACGCGAGCGGCTGCCAAAGAGCTTTCCAACGAGGCACGGCTTTCCCTCCTGGCTCTTCGGGCGTGGGAGCTCTCGCCACAGCCGCGGCCCTACCGGAAAATGCTTCGCAGGCTGGCTCGGCGGCGCCACGTGGGTGCCGGTGGCGCCGAGGCTGACGGCCGCCGCAAAGCCCGCAGCCCCACGGGCTGTGGGGCCACGCGAGCGGCTGCCAAAGAGCTTTCCAACGAGGCACGGCTTTCCCTCCTGGCTCTTCGGGCGTGGGAGCTGTGGCCAGAGCCGCGGCCCTACCGGAAAATGCTTCACAGGCTGGCTCGGCTGCACCACGTGGGCGCCGGTGGCGCCGAGGCTGACGACCGCAGCAAAGCCCGCAGCCCCACGGGCTGTGGGGCCACGCGAGCGGCTGCCAAAGAGCTTTCCAACGAGGCACGGCTTTCCCTCCTGGCTCTTCGGGCGTGGGAGCTGTGGCCAGAGACGCGGCCCTACCGGAAAATGCTTCGGGGGCTGGCTCGGCGGCGCCAGGTTGGCGCCGGTGGCGCCGAGGCTGACGGCCGCCGGAAAGCCCGCAGCCCCACGGGCTGTGGGGCCACGCGAGCGGCTGCCAAAGAGCTTTCCAACGAGGCACGGCTTTCCCTCCTGGCTCTTCGGGCGTGGGAGCTGTGGCCAGAGCCGCGGCCCTACCGGAAAATGCTTCGCAGGCTGGCTCGGCGGCGCCACGTGGGCGCCGGTGGCGCCGAGGCTGACGGCCGCCGCAAAGCCCGCAGCCCCACGGGCTGTGGGGCCACGCGAGCGGCTGCCAAAGAGCTTTCCAACGAGGCACGGCTTTCCCTCCTGGCTCTTCGGGCGTGGGAGCTGTGGCCAGAGCCGCGGCCCTACCGGAAAATGCTTCGCAGGCTGGCTCGGCGGCGCCAGGTGGGCGCCGGTGGCACCGAGGCTGACGGCCGCCGCAAAGCCCGCAGCCCCACGGGCTGTGGGGCCACGCGAGCGGCTGCCAAAGAGCTTTCCAACGAGGCACGGCTTTCCCTCCTGGCTCTTCGGGCGTGGGAGCTGTGGCCAGAGCCGCGGCCCTACCGGAAAATGCTTCGCAGGCTGTCACGGCGGCACCACGTGGGCGCCGGTGGCGCCGAGGCTGACGGCCGCCGCAAAGCCCGCAGCCCCACGGGCTGTGGGGCCACGCGAGCGGCTGCCAAAGAGCTTTCCAACGAGGCACGGCTTTCCCTCCTGGCTCTTCGGGCGTGGGAGCTGTGGCCAGAGTCGCGGCCCTACCGGAAAATGCTTCGCAGGCTGGCTCGGTGGCGCCACGTGGGCGCCGGTGGCGCCGAGGCTGACGGCCGCCGCAAAGCCCGCAGCCCCACGGGCTGTGGGGCCACGCGAGCGGCTGCCAAAGAGCTTTCCAACGAGGCACGGCTTTCCCTCCTGGCTCTTCGGGCGTGGGAGCTGTCGCCAGAGCCGCGGCCCTACCGGAAAATGCTTCGCAGGCTGGCACGGCGGCACCACGTGGGCGCAGTTGGCGCCGAGGCTGACGGCCGCCGCAAAGCCCGCATCCCCACGGGCTGTGGGGCCACGCGAGCGGCTGCCAAAGAGCTTTCCAACGAGGCACGGCTTTCCCTCCTGGCTCTTCGGGCGTGGGAGCTGTGGCCAGAGCCGCGGCCCTACCGGAAAATGCTTCGCAGGCTGGCTCGGCGGCGCCACGTGGGCGCCGGTGGCGCCGATGCTGATGGCCACCGCAAAGCCCGCAGCCCCACGGGCTGTGGGGCCACGCGAGCGGCTGCCAAAGAGCTTTCCAACGAGGCACGGCTTTCCCTCCTGGCTCTTCGGGCGTGGGAGCTGTGCCCAGAGCCACGGCCCTACCGGAAAATGCTTCGCAGGCTGGCGCGGCGGCGCCAGGTGGGCGCCGGTGGCGCCGAGGCTGACGGCCGCCGCAAAGCCCGCAGCCCCACGGGCTGTGGGGCCACGCGAGTGGCTGCCAAAGAGCTTTCCAACGAGGCACGGCTTTCCCTCCTGGCTCTTCGGGCGTGGGAGCTGTGGCCAGAGCCGCAGCCCTACCGGAAAATGCTTCGCAGGCTGGCTCGGCAGCACCAGGTGGGCGCCGGTGGCACCGAGGCTGACGGCCGCCGCAAAGCCCGCATCCCCACGGGCTGTGGGGCCACGCGAGCGGCTGCCAAAGAGCTTTCCAACGAGGCACGGCTTTCCCTCCTGGCTCTTCGGGCGTGGGAGCTGTGGCCAGAGCCGCGGCCCTACCGGAAAATGCTTCGCAGGCTGGCGCGGCGGCGCCACGTGGGCGGCGGTGGCGCCGAGGCTGACGGCCGCCGCAAAGCCCGCAGCCCCACGGGCTGTGGGGCCACGCGAGCGGCTGCCAAAGAGCTTTCCAACAAGGCACGGCTTTCCCTCCTGGCTCTTCGGGCGTGGGAGCTGTGGCCAGAGCCGCGGCCCTACCGGAAAATGCTTCGCAGGCTGGCTCGGCGGCGCCAGGTGGACGCCGGTGGCACCGAGGCTGACGGCCGCCGCAAAGCCCGCAGCCCCACGGGCTGTGGGGCCACGCGAGCGGCTGCCAAAGAGCTTTCCAACGAGGCACGGCTTTCCCTCCTGGCTCTTCGGGCGTGGGAGCTGTGGCCAGAGACGCGGCCCTACCGGAAAATGCTTCGCAGGCTGGCTCGGCGGCGCCAGGTGGGCGCCGGTGGCGCCGAGGCTGACGGCCGCCGCAAAGCCCGCAGCCCCACGGGCTGTGGGGCCACGCGAGCGGCTGCCAAAGAGCTTTCCAACGAGGCACGGCTTTCCCTCCTGGCTCTTCGGGCGTGGGAGCTGTCGCCAGAGCCGCGGCCCTACCGGAAAATGCTTCGCAGGCTGCCTCGGCGGCACCACGTGGGCGGAGGTGGCGCCGAGGCTGACGGCCGCCGCAAAGCCCGCAGCCCCGCGGGCTGTGGGGCCACGCGAGCGGCTGCCAAAGAGCTTTCCAACGAGGCACGGCTTTCCCTCCTGGCTCTTCGGGCGTGGGAGCTGTGGCCAGAGACGCGGCCCTACCGGAAAATGCTTCGCAGGCTGGCTCGGCGGCGCCAGGTGGGCGCCGGTGGCGCCAAGGCTGACGGCCGCCGCAAAGCCCGCAGCCCCACGGGCTGTGGGGCCACGCGAGCGGCTGCCAAAGAGCTTTCCAACGAGGCACGGCTTTCCCTACTGGCTCTTCGGGCGTGGGAGCTGTGGCCAGAGCCGCGGCCCTACCGGAAAATGCTTCGCAGGCTGGCTCGGCGGCACCACGTGGGCGGCGGTGGCGCCGAGGCTGACGGCCGCCGCAAAGCCCACAGCCCCACGGGCTGTGGGGCCACGCGAGCGGCTGCCAAAGAGCTTTCCAACGAGGCACGGCTTTCCCTCCTGCCTCTTCGGGCGTGGGAGCTGTGGCCAGAGCCGCGGCCCTACCGGAAAATGCTTCGCAGGCTGGCTCGGCGGCGCCAGGTGGGCGCCGGTGGCACCGAGGCTGACGGCCGCCGCAAAGCCCGCAGCCCCACGGGCTGTGGGGCCACGCGAGCGGCTGCCAAAGAGCTTTCCAACGAGGCACGGCTTTCCCTCCTGGCTCTTTGGGCGTGGGAGCTGTGGCCAGAGCCGCGGCCCTACCGGAAAATGCTTCGCAGGCTGGCTCGGCGGCGCCAGGTGGGCGCCGGTGGCGCCGAGGCTGACGGCCGCCGCAAAGCCCGCAGCCCCACGGGCTGTGGGGCCACGCGAGCGGCTGCCAAAGAGCTTTCCAACGAGGCACGGCTTTCCCTCCTGGCTCTTCGGGCGTGGGAGCTGTCGCCAGAGCCGCGGCCCTACCGGAAAATGCTTCGCAGGCTGGCTCGGCGGCACCAGGTGGGCGCCGGTGGCGCCGAGGCTGACGGCCGCCGCAAAGCCCGCAGCCCCACGGGCTGTGGGGCCACGCGAGCGGCTGCCAAAGAGCTTTCCAACGAGGCACGGCTTTCCCTCCTGGCTCTTCGGGCGTGGGAGCTGTGGCCAGAGCCGCGGCCCTACCGGAAAATGCTTCGCAGGCTGGCTCGGCGGCGCCATGTGGGCGCCGGTGGCGCCGAGGCTGACGGCCGCCGCAAAGCCCGCAGCCCCACGGGCTGTGGGGCCACGCGAGCGGCTGCCAAAGAGCTTTCCAACGAGGCACGGCTTTCCCTCCTGGCTCTTTGGGCGTGGGAGCTGTGGCCAGAGCCGCGGCCCTACCGGAAAATGCTTCGCAGGCTGGCGCGGCGGCACCACGTGGGCGGCGGTGGCGCCGAGGCTGACGGCCGCCGCAAAGCCCGCAGCCCCACGGGCTGTGGGGCCACGCGAGCGGCTGCCAAAGAGCTTTCCAACGAGGCACGGCTTTCCCTCCTGGCTCTTCGGGCGTGGGAGCTGTGGCCAGAGCCGCGGCCCTACCGGAAAATGCTTCGCAGGCTGGCACGTCGGCAGCACGTGGGCGCCGGTGGCGCCGAGGCTGACGGCCGCCGCAAAGCTCGCAGCCCCACGGGCTGTGGGGCCACGCAAGCGGCTGCCAAAGAGCTTTCCAATGAGGCACGGCTTTCCCTCCTGGCTCTTCGGGCGTGGGAGCTGTGGCCAGAGCCGCGGCCCTACCGGAAAATGCTTCGCAGGCTGGCTCGGCGGCACCAGGTGGGCGCCGGTGGCACCGAGGCTGACGGCCGCCGCAAAGCCCGCAGCCCCACAGGCTGTGGGGCCACGCGAGCGGCTGCCAAAGAGCTTTCCAACGAGGCACGGCTTTCCCTCCTGGCTCTTCGGGCGTGGGAGCTGTGGCCAGAGACGCGGCCCTACCGGAAAATGCTTCGCAGGCTGGCGCGGCGGCGCCACGTGGGCGCCGCTGGCGCCGAGGCTGATGGCCACCGCAAAGCCCGCAGCCCCACGGGCTGTGGGGCCACGCGAGCGGCTGCCAAAGAGCTTTCCAACGAGGCACGGCTTTCCCTTCTGGCTCTTCGGGCGTGGGAGCTCTCGCCAGAGCCGTGGCCCTACCGGAATATGCTTCGCAGGCTGGCGCGGCGGCGCCAGGTGGGCGCCGGTGGCGCCGAGGCTGACGGCCGCCGGAAAGTCCGCAGCCCCACGGGCTGTGGGGCCACGCGAGCGGCTGCCAAAGAGCTTTCCAACGAGGCACGGCTTTCTCTCCTGGCTCTTCGGGCGTGGGAGCTGTGGCCAGAGCCGCGGCCCTACCGGAAAATGCTTCGCAGGCTGGCGCGGCGGCACCACGTGGGCGGCGGTGGCGCCGAGGCTGACGGCCGCCGGAAAGCCCGCAGCCCCACGGGCTGTGGGGCCACGCGAGCGGCTGCCAAAGAGCTTTCCAACGAGGCACGGCTTTCTCTCCTGGCTCTTCGGGCGTGGGAGCTGTGGCCAGAGCCGCGGCCCTACCGGAAAATGCTTCGCAGGCTGGCACGTCGGCACCACGTGGGCGCCGGTGGCGCCGAGGCTGACGGCCGCCGCAAAGCCCGCAGCCCCACGGGCTGTGGGGCCACGCAAGCGGCTGCCAAAGAGCTTTCCAACGAGGCACGGCTTTCCCTTCTGGCTCTTCGGGCGTGGGAGCTCTCGCCAGAGCCGTGGCCCTACCGGAATATGCTTCGCAGGCTGGCGCGGCGGCGCCAGGTGGGCGCCGGTGGCGCCGAGGCTGACGGCCGCCGGAAAGTCCGCAGCCCCACGGGCTGTGGGGCCACGCGAGCGGCTGCCAAAGAGCTTTCCAACGAGGCACGGCTTTCTCTCCTGGCTCTTCGGGCGTGGGAGCTGTGGCCAGAGCCGCGGCCCTATCGGAAAATGCTTCGCAGGCTGGCGCGGCGGCACCACGTGGGCGGCGGTGGCGCCGAGGCTGACGGCTGCCGGAAAGCCCGCAGCCCCACGGGCTGTGGGGCCACGCGAGCGGCTGCCAAAGAGCTTTCCAACGAGGCACGGCTTTCTCTCCTGGCTCTTCGGGCGTGGGAGCTGTGGCCAGAGCCGCGGCCCTACCGGAAAATGCTTCGGGGGCTGGCTCGGCGGCGCCAGGTGGGCGCCGGTGGCACCGAGGCTGACGGCCGCCGGAAAGCCCGCAGCCCCACGGGCTGTGGGGCCACGCGAGCGGCTGCCAAAGAGCTTTCCAACGAGGCACGGCTTTCCCTCATGGCTCTTCGGGCATGGGAGCTGTGGCCAGAGACGCGGCCCTACCCGAAAATGCTTCGCAGGCTGCCTCGGCGGCACCACATGGGCGGCGGTGGCGCCGAGGCTGACGGCCGCCGGAAAGCCCGCAGCCCCACGGGCTGTGGGGCCACGCGAGCGGCTGCCAAAGAGCTTTCCAACGAGGCACGGCTTTCCCTCCTGGCTCTTCGGGCGTGGGAGCTGTGGCCAGAGCCGCGGCCCTACCGGAAAATGCTTCTCAGGCTGGCTCGGCGGCGCCAGGTGGGCGCCGGTGACACCGAGGCTGACGGCCGCTGCAAAGCCCGCAGCCCCACGGGCTGTGGGGCCACGCGAGCGGCTGCCAAAGAGCTTTCCAACGAGGCACGGCTTTCCCTCCTGGCTCTTCAGGCGTGGGAGCTGTGGCCAGAGACGCGGCCCTACCGGAAAATGCTTCGCAGGCTGGCACGTCGGCACCACGAGGGCGCCGGTGGCGCCGATACTGATGGCCACCGCAAAGCCCGCAGCCCCACGGGCTGTGGGGCCACGCGAGCGGCTGCCAAAGAGCTTTCCAACGAGGCACGGCTTTCCCTCCTGGCTCTTCGGGCGTGGGAGCTGTGGCCAGAGACGCGGCCCTACCGGAAAATGCTTCGCAGGCTGGCTCGGCGGCACCACGTGGGCGCCGGTGGCGCCGAGGCTGACGGCCGCCGCAAAGCCCGCAGCCCCACGGGCTGTGGGGCCACGCGAGCGGCTGCCAAAGAGCTTTCCAACGAGGCACGGCTTTCCCTCCTGGCTCTTCGGGCGTGGGAGCTGTGGCCAGAGCCGCGGCCCTACCGGAAAATGCTTCGCAGGCTGGCGCGGCGGCGCCACGTGGGTGCCGGTGGCGCCGAGGCTGACGGCCGCCGCAAAGCCCGCAGCCCCACGGGCTGTGGGGCCACGCGAGCGGCTGCCAAAGAGCTTTCCAACGAGGCACGGCTTTCCCTCCTGGCTCTTCGGGCGTGGGAGCTGTGGCCAGAGCCGCGGCCCTACCGGAAAATGCTTCGCAGGCTGGCGCGGCGGCACCACGTGGGCGGCGGTGGCGCCGAGGCTGACGGCCGCCGCAAAGCCCACAGCCCCACGGGCTGTGGGGCCACGCGAGCGGCTGCCAAAGAGCTTTCCAACGAGGCACGGCTTTCTCTCCTGGCTCTTCGGGCGTGGGAGCTGTGGCCAGAGACGCGGCCCTACCGGAAAATGCTTCGCAGGCTGGCTCGGCGGCGCCAGGTGGGCGCCGGTGGCACCGAGGCTGACGGCCGCCGGAAAGCCCGCAGCCCCACGGGCTGTGGGGCCACGCGAGCGGCTGCCAAAGAGCTTTCCAACGAGGCACGGCTTTCCCTCATGGCTCTTCGGGCATGGGAGCTGTGGCCAGAGACGCGGCCCTACCCGAAAATGCTTCGCAGGCTGCCTCGGCGGCACCACATGGGCGGCGGTGGCGCCGAGGCTGACGGCCGCCGGAAAGCCCGCAGCCCCACGGGCTGTGGGGCCACGCGAGCGGCTGCCAAAGAGCTTTCCAACGAGGCACGGCTTTCCCTCCTGGCTCTTCGGGCGTTGGAGCTGTGGCCAGAGCCGCGGCCCTACCGGAAAATGCTTCGCAGGCTGGCTCGGCGGCGCCAGGTCGGCGCCGGTGACACCGAGGCTGACGGCCGCTGCAAAGCCCGCAGCCCCACGGGCTGTGGGGCCACGCGAGCGGCTGCCAAAGAGCTTTCCAACAAGGCACGGCTTTCCCTCCTGGCTCTTCAGGCGTGGGAGCTGTGGCCAGAGACGCGGCCCTACCGGAAAATGCTTCGCAGGCTGGCACGTCGGCACCACGAGGGCGCCGGTGGCGCCGAGGCTGACGGCCGCCGCAAAGCCCGCATCCCCACGGGCTGTGGGGCCACGCGAGCGGCTGCCAAAGAGCTTTCCAACGAGGCACGGCTTTCCCTCCTGGCTCTTCGGGCGTGGGAGCTGTGGCCAGAGACGCGGCCCTACCGGAAAATGCTTCGCAGGCTGGCTCGGCGGCGCCAGGTGGGCGCCGGTGGCGCCGAGGCTGACGGCCGCCGCAAAGCCCGCAGCCCCAGGGGCTGTGGGGCCACGCGAGCGGCTGCCAAAGAGCTTTCCAACGAGGCACGGCTTTCCCTCCTGGCTCTTCGGGCGTGGGAGCTGTGGCCAGAGCCGCGGCCCTACCGGAAAATGCTTCGCAGGCTGGCGCGGCGGCGCCACGTGGGTGTCGGTGGCGCCGAGGCTGACGGCCGCCGCAAAGCCCGCAGCCCCACGGGCTGTGGGGCCACGCGAGCGGCTGCCAAAGAGCTTTCCAACGAGGCACGGCTTTCCCTCCTGGCTCTTCGGGCGTGGGAGCTGTGGCCAGAGCCGCGGCCCTACCGGAAAATTCTTCGCAGGCTGGCGCGGCGGCACCACGTGGGCGGCGGTGGCGCCGAGGCTGACGGCCGCCGGAAAGCCCGCAGCCCCACGGGCTGTGGGGCCACGCGAGCGGCTGCCAAAGAGCTTTCCAACGAGGCACGGCTTTCTCTCCTGGCTCTTCGGGCGTGGGAGCTGTGGCCAGAGCCGCGGCCCTACCGGAAAATGCTTCGCAGGCTGGCTCGGCGGCGCCACGTGGGCGCCGGTGGCGCCGATGCTGATGGCCACCGCAAAGCCCGCAGCCCCACGGGCTGTGGGGCCACGCGAGCGGCTGCCAAAGAGCTTTCCAACGAGGCACGGCTTTCTCTCCTGGCTCTTCGGGCGTGGGAGCTGTGGCCAGAGACGCGGCCCTACCGGAAAATGCTTCGCAGGCTGGCTCGGCGGCGCCAGGTGGGCGCCGGTGGCACCGAGGCTGACGGCCGCCGCAAAGCCCGCAGCCCCACGGGCTGTGGGGCCACGCGAGCGGCTGCCAAAGAGCTTTCCAACGAGGCACGGCTTTCCCTCCTGGCTCTTCGGGCGTGGGAGCTGTGGCCAGAGCCGCGGCCCTACCGGAAAATGCTTCGCAGGCTGGCACGTCGGCACCACGTGGACGCCGGTGGCGCCGAGGCTGACGGCCGCCGCAAAGCCCGCAGCCCCACGGGCTGTGGGGCCACGCGAGCGGCTGCCAAAGAGCTTTCCAACGAGGCACGGCTTTCCCTCCTGGCTCTTCGGGCGTGGGAGCTGTGGCCAGAGCCGCGGCCCTACCGGAAAATGCTTCTCAGGCTGGCTCGGCGGCGCCAGGTGGGCGCCGGTGACACCGAGGCTGACGGCCGCCGCAAAGCCCGCAGCCCCACGGGCTGTGGGGCCACGCGAGCGGCTGCCAAAGAGCTTTCCAACGAGGCACGGCTTTCCCTCCTGGCTCTTCAGGCGTGGGAGCTGTGGCCAGAGACGCGGCCCTACCGGAAAATGCTTCGCAGGCTGGCACGTCGGCACCACGAGGGCGCCGGTGGCGCCGAGGCTGACGGCCGCCGCAAAGCCCGCAGCCCCACGGGCTGTGGGGCCACGCGAGCGGCTGCCAAAGAGCTTTCCAACGAGGCACGGCTTTCCCTCCTGGCTCTTTGGGCGTGGGAGCTGTGGCCAGAGCCGCGGCCCTACCGGAAAATGTTTCGCAGGCTGGCGCGGCGGCGCCGGTGGCGCCGAGGCTGATGGCCACCGCAAAGCCCGCAGCCCCACGGGCTGTGGGGCCACGCGAGCGGCTGCCAAAGAGCTTTCCAACGAGGCACGGCTTTCCCTCCTGGCTCTTCGGGCGTGGGAGCTGTGGCCAGAGCCGCGGCCCTACCGGAAAATGCTTCGCAGGCTGGCTCGGCGGCGCCAGGTGGGCGCCGGTGGCGCCGAGGCTGACGGCCGCCGCAAAGCCCGCAGCCCCACGGGCTGTGGGGCCACGCGAGCGGCTGCCAAAGAGCTTTCCAACGAGGCACGGCTTTCCCTCCTGGCTCTTCGGGCGTGGGAGCTGTGGCCAGAGCCGCGGCCCTACCGGAAAATGCTTCGCAGGCTGGCGCGGCGGCGCCACGTGGGCGCCGGTGGCGCCGAGGCTGATGGCCACCGCAAAGCCCGCAGCCCCACGGGCTGTGGGGCCACGCGAGCGGCTGCCAAAGAGCTTTCCAACGAGGCACGGCTTTCCCTCCTGGCTCTTCGGGCGTTGGAGCTGTGGCCAGAGCCGCGGCCCTACCGGAAAATGCTTCGCAGGCTGGCTCGGCGGCGCCAGGTGGGCGACGGTGGCGCCGAGGCTGACGGCCGCCGCAAAGCCCGCAGCCCCACGGGCTGTGGGGCCACGCGAGCGGCTGCCAAAGAGCTTTCCAACGAGGCACGGCTTTCCCTCCTGGCTCTTCGGGCGTGGGAGCTGTGGCCAGAGCCGCGGCCCTACCGGAATATGCTTCGCAGGCTGGCGCGGCGGCGCCAGGTGGGCGCCGGTGGCGCCGATGCTGATGGCCACCGCAAAGCCCGCAGCCCCACGGGCTGTGGGGCCACGCGAGCGGCTGCCAAAGAGCTTTCCAACGAGGCACGGCTTTCCCTCCTGGCTCTTCGGGCGTGGGAGCTGTGGCCAGAGCCGCGGCCCTACCGGAAAATGCTTCGCAGGCTGGCTCGGCGGCGCCAGGTGGGCGCCGGTGGCACCGAGGCTGACGGCCGCCGCAAAGCCCGCAGCCCCACGGTGTGTGGGGCCATGCGAGCGGCTGCCAAAGAGCTTTCCAACGAGGCACGGCTTTCCCTCCTGGCTCTTCGGGCGTGGGAGCTGTGGCCAGAGCCGCGGCCCTACCGGAAAATGCTTCGCAGGCTGGCTCGGCGGCACCACGTGGGCGGTGGTGGCGCCGAGGCTGACGGCCGCCGGAAAGCCCGCAGCCCCACGGTGTGTGGGGCCATGCGAGCGGCTGCCAAAGAGCTTTCCAACGAGGCACGGCTTTCCCTCATGGCTCTTCGGGCATGGGAGCTGTGGCCAGAGACGCGGCCCTACCCGAAAATGCTTCGCAGGCTGCCTCGGCGGCACCACATGGGCGGCGGTGGCGCCGAGGCTGACGGCCGCCGGAAAGCCCGCAGCCCCACGGGCTGTGGGGCCACGCGAGCGGCTGCCAAAGAGCTTTCCAACGAGGCACGGCTTTCCCTCCTGGCTCTTCGGGCGTGGGAGCTGTGGCCAGAGCCGCGGCCCTACCGGAAAATGCTTCTCAGGCTGGCTCGGCGGCGCCAGGTGGGCGCCGGTGACACCGAGGCTGACGGCCGCTGCAAAGCCCGCAGCCCCACGGGCTGTGGGGCCACGCGAGCGGCTGCCAAAGAGCTTTCCAACGAGGCACGGCTTTCCCTCCTGGCTCTTCAGGCGTGGGAGCTGTGGCCAGAGACGCGGCCCTACCGGAAAATGCTTCGCAGGCTGGCACGTCGGCACCACGAGGGCGCCGGTGGCGCCGATACTGATGGCCACCGCAAAGCCCGCAGCCCCACGGGCTGTGGGGCCACGCGAGCGGCTGCCAAAGAGCTTTCCAACGAGGCACGGCTTTCCCTCCTGGCTCTTCGGGCGTGGGAGCTGTGGCCAGAGACGCGGCCCTACCGGAAAATGCTTCGCAGGCTGGCTCGGCGGCACCACGTGGGCGCCGGTGGCGCCGAGGCTGACGGCCGCCGCAAAGCCCGCAGCCCCACGGGCTGTGGGGCCACGCGAGCGGCTGCCAAAGAGCTTTCCAACGAGGCACGGCTTTCCCTCCTGGCTCTTCGGGCGTGGGAGCTGTGGCCAGAGACGCGGCCCTACCGGAAAATGCTTCGCAGGCTGGCGCGGCGGCGCCACGTGGGTGCCGGTGGCGCCGAGGCTGACGGCCGCCGCAAAGCCCGCAGCCCCACGGGCTGTGGGGCCACGCGAGCGGCTGCCAAAGAGCTTTCCAACGAGGCACGGCTTTCCCTCCTGGCTCTTCGGGCGTGGGAGCTGTGGCCAGAGCCGCGGCCCTACCGGAAAATGCTTCGCAGGCTGGCGCGGCAGCACCACGTGGGCGGCGGTGGCGCCGAGGCTGACGGCCGCCGGAAAGCCCGCAGCCCCACGGGCTGTGGGGCCACGCGAGCGGCTGCCAAAGAGCTTTCCAACGAGGCACGGCTTTCTCTCCTGGCTCTTCGGGCGTGGGAGCTGTGGCCAGAGACGCGGCCCTACCGGAAAATGCTTCGGGGGCTGGCTCGGCGGCGCCAGGTGGGCGCCGGTGGCACCGAGGCTGACGGCCGCCGGAAAGCCCGCAGCCCCACGGGCTGTGGGGCCACGCGAGCGGCTGCCAAAGAGCTTTCCAACGAGGCACGGCTTTCCCTCATGGCTCTTCGGGCATGGGAGCTGTGGCCAGAGACGCGGCCCTACCCGAAAATGCTTCGCAGGCTGCCTCGGCGGCACCACATGGGCGGCGGTGGCGCCGAGGCTGACGGCCGCCGGAAAGCCCGCAGCCCCACGGGCTGTGGGGCCACGCGAGCGGCTGCCAAAGAGCTTTCCAACGAGGCACGGCTTTCCCTCCTGGCTCTTCGGGCGTTGGAGCTGTGGCCAGAGCCGCGGCCCTACCGGAAAATGCTTCGCAGGCTGGCTCGGCGGCGCCAGGTCGGCGCCGGTGACACCGAGGCTGACGGCCGCTGCAAAGCCCGCAGCCCCACGGGCTGTGGGGCCACGCGAGCGGCTGCCTAAGAGCTTTCCAACAAGGCACGGCTTTCCCTCCTGGCTCTTCAGGCGTGGGAGCTGTGGCCAGAGACGCGGCCCTACCGGAAAATGCTTCGCAGGCTGGCACGTCGGCACCACGAGGGCGCCGGTGGCGCCGAGGCTGACGGCCGCCGCAAAGCCCGCAGCCCCACGGGCTGTGGGGCCACGCGAGCGGCTGCCAAAGAGCTTTCCAACGAGGCACGGCTTTCCCTCCTGGCTCTTCGGGCGTGGGAGCTGTGGCCAGAGACGCGGCCCTACCGGAAAATGCTTCGCAGGCTGGCTCGGCGGCGCCAGGTGGGCGCCGGTGGCGCCGAGGCTGACGGCCGCCGCAAAGCCCGCAGCCCCAGGGGCTGTGGGGCCACGCGAGCGGCTGCCAAAGAGCTTTCCAACGAGGCACGGCTTTCCCTCCTGGCTCTTCGGGCGTGGGAGCTGTGGCCAGAGCCGCGGCCCTACCGGAAAATGCTTCGCAGGCTGGCGCGGCGGCGCCACGTGGGTGTCGGTGGCGCCGAGGCTGACGGCCGCCGCAAAGCCCGCAGCCCCACGGGCTGTGGGGCCACGCGAGCGGCTGCCAAAGAGCTTTCCAACGAGGCACGGCTTTCCCTCCTGGCTCTTCGGGCGTGGGAGCTGTGGCCAGAGCCGCGGCCCTACCGGAAAATGCTTCGCAGGCTGGCGCGGCGGCACCACGTGGGCGGCGGTGGCGCCGAGGCTGACGGCCGCCGGAAAGCCCGCAGCCCCACGGGCTGTGGGGCCACGCGAGCGGCTGCCAAAGAGCTTTCCAACGAGGCACGGCTTTCTCTCCTGGCTCTTCGGGCGTGGGAGCTGTGGCCAGAGCCGCGGCCCTACCGGAAAATGCTTCGCAGGCTGGCTCGGCGGCGCCACGTGGGCGCCGGTGGCGCCGATGCTGATGGCCACCGCAAAGCCCGCAGCCCCACGGGCTGTGGGGCCACGCGAGCGGCTGCCAAAGAGCTTTCCAACGAGGCACGGCTTTCTCTCCTGGCTCTTCGGGCGTGGGAGCTGTGGCCAGAGACGCGGCCCTACCGGAAAATGCTTCGCAGGCTGGCTCGGCGGCGCCAGGTGGGCGCCGGTGGCACCGAGGCTGACGGCCGCCGCAAAGCCCGCAGCCCCACGGGCTGTGGGGCCACGCGAGCGGCTGCCAAAGAGCTTTCCAACGAGGCACGGCTTTCCCTCCTGGCTCTTCGGGCGTGGGAGCTGTGGCCAGAGCCGCGGCCCTACCGGAAAATGCTTCGCAGGCTGGCACGTCGGCACCACGTGGACGCCGGTGGCGCCGAGGCTGACGGCCGCCGCAAAGCCCGCAGCCCCACGGGCTGTGGGGCCACGCGAGCGGCTGCCAAAGAGCTTTCCAACGAGGCACGGCTTTCCCTCCTGGCTCTTCGGGCGTGGGAGCTGTGGCCAGAGCCGCGGCCCTACCGGAAAATGCTTCTCAGGCTGGCTCGGCGGCGCCAGGTGGGCACCGGTGACACCGAGGCTGACGGCCGCCGCAAAGCCCGCAGCCCCACGGGCTGTGGGGCCACGCGAGCGGCTGCCAAAGAGCTTTCCAACGAGGCACGGCTTTCCCTCCTGGCTCTTCAGGCGTGGGAGCTGTGGCCAGAGACGCGGCCCTACCGGAAAATGCTTCGCAGGCTGGCACGTCGGCACCACGAGGGCGCCGGTGGCGCCGAGGCTGACGGCCGCCGCAAAGCCCGCAGCCCCACGGGCTGTGGGGCCACGCGAGCGGCTGCCAAAGAGCTTTCCAACGAGGCACGGCTTTCCCTCCTGGCTCTTTGGGCGTGGGAGCTGTGGCCAGAGCCGCGGCCCTACCGGAAAATGTTTCGCAGGCTGGCGCGGCGGCGCCGGTGGCGCCGAGGCTGATGGCCACCGCAAAGCCCGCAGCCCCACGGGCTGTGGGGCCACGCGAGCGGCTGCCAAAGAGCTTTCCAACGAGGCACGGCTTTCCCTCCTGGCTCTTCGGGCGTGGGAGCTGTGGCCAGAGCCGCGGCCCTACCGGAAAATGCTTCGCAGGCTGGCGCGGCGGCGCCAGGTGGGCGCCGGTGGCGCCGAGGCTGACGGCCGCCGCAAAGCCCGCAGCCCCACGGGCTGTGGGGCCACGCGAGCGGCTGCCAAAGAGCTTTCCAACGAGGCACGGCTTTCCCTCCTGGCTCTTCGGGCGTGGGAGCTGTGGCCAGAGCCGCGGCCCTACCGGAAAATGCTTCGCAGGCTGGCGCGGCGGCGCCACGTGGGCGCCGGTGGCGCCGAGGCTGATGGCCACCGCAAAGCCCGCAGCCCCACGGGCTGTGGGGCCACGCGAGCGGCTGCCAAAGAGCTTTCCAACGAGGCACGGCTTTCCCTCCTGGCTCTTCGGGCGTTGGAGCTGTGGCCAGAGCCGCGGCCCTACCGGAAAATGCTTCGCAGGCTGGCTCGGCGGCGCCAGGTGGGCGACGGTGGCGCCGAGGCTGACGGCCGCCGCAAAGCCCGCAGCCCCACGGGCTGTGGGGCCACGCGAGCGGCTGCCAAAGAGCTTTCCAACGAGGCACGGCTTTCCCTCCTGGCTCTTCGGGCGTGGGAGCTGTGGCCAGAGCCGCGGCCCTACCGGAATATGCTTCGCAGGCTGGCGCGGCGGCGCCAGGTGGGCGCCGGTGGCGCCGATGCTGATGGCCACCGCAAAGCCCGCAGCCCCACGGGCTGTGGGGCCACGCGAGCGGCTGCCAAAGAGCTTTCCAACGAGGCAAGGCTTTCCCTCCTGGCTCTTCGGGCGTGGGAGCTGTGGCCAGAGCCGCGGCCCTACCGGAAAATGCTTCGCAGGCTGGCTCGGCGGCGCCAGGTGGGCGCCGGTGGCACCGAGGCTGACGGCCGCCGCAAAGCCCGCAGCCCCACGGTGTGTGGGGCCATGCGAGCGGCTGCCAAAGAGCTTTCCAACGAGGCACGGCTTTCCCTCCTGGCTCTTCGGGCGTGGGAGCTGTGGCCAGAGCCGCGGCCCTACCGGAAAATGCTTCGCAGGCTGGCTCGGCGGCACCACGTGGGCGGTGGTGGCGCCGAGGCTGACGGCCGCCGGAAAGCCCGCAGCCCCACGGGCTGTGGGGCCACGCGAGCGGCTGCCAAAGAGCTTTCCAACGAGGCACGGCTTTCCCTCCTGGCTCTTCGGGCGTGGGAGCTGTCGCCAGAGCCGCGGCCCTACCGGAAAATGCTTCGCAGGCTGGCACGTCGGCACCACGTGGGCGACGGTGGCGCCGAGGCTGACGGCCGCCGCAAAGCCCGCAGCCCTACGGGCTGTGGGGCCACGCAAGCGGCTGCCAAAGAGCTTTCCCACGAGGCACGGCTTTCCCTCCTGGCTCTTCGGGCGTGGGAGCTGTGGCCAGAGCCGCAGCCCTACCGGAAAATGCTTCGCAGGCTGGCTCGGCGGCGCCAGGTGGGCGCCGGTGGCGCCGAGGCTGATGGCCACCAAAAAGCCCGCAGCCCCACGGGCTGTGGGGCCACGCGAGCGGCTGCCAAAGAGCTTTCCAACGAGGCACGGCTTTCCCTCCTGGCTCTTCGGACATTGGAGCTGTGGCCAGAGCCGCGGCCCTACCGGAAAATGCTTCGCAGGCTGGCTCGGCGGCGCCAGGTGGGCGACGGTGGCGCCGAGGCTGACGGCCGCCGCAAAGCCCGCAGCCCCACGGGCTGTGGGGCCACGCGAGCGGCTGCCAAAGAGCTTTCCAACGAGGCACGGCTTTCCCTCCAGGCTCTTCGGGCGTAGGAGCTGTGGCCAGAGCCGCGGCCCTACCGGAAAATGCTTCGCAGGCTGGCGCGGCGGCACCACGTGGGCGGCGGTGGCGCCGAGGCTGACGGCCGCCGCAAAGCCCGCAGCCCCACGGGCTGTGGGGCCACGCGAGCGGCTGCCAAAGAGCTTTCCAACGAGGCACGGCTTTCTCTCCTGGCTCTTCGGGCGTGGGAGCTGTGGCCAGAGCCGCGGCCCTACCGGAAAATGCTTCGCAGGCTGGCTCGGCGGTGCCAGGTGGGCGCAGGTGGCGCCGAGGCTGACGGCCGCCGCAAAGCCCGCAGCCCCACGGGCTGTGGGGCCACGCGAGCGGCTGCCAAAGAGCTTTCCAACGAGGCACGGCTTTCTCTCCTGGCTCTTCGGGCGTGGGAGCTGTGGCCAGAGCCACGGCCCTACCGGAAAATGCTTCGCAGGCTGGCTCGGCGGCGCCAGGTGGGCGCCGGCGGCACCGAGGCTGACGGCCGCCGGAAAGCCCGCAGCCCCACGGGCTGTGGGGCCACGCAAGCGGCTGCCAAAGAGCTTTCCAACGAGGCACGGCTTTCCCTCCTGGCTCTTCGGGTATGGGAGCTGTGGCCAGAGCCGCGGCCCTACCGGAAAATGCTTCGCAGGCTGGCACGACGGCACCACGTGGGCGCCGGTGGCGCCGAGGCTGACGGCCGCCGCAAAGCCCGCAGCCCCACGGGCTGTGGGGCCACGCGAGCGGCTGCCAAAGAGCTTTCCAACGAGGCACGGCTTTCCCTCCTGGCTCTTCGGGCGTGGGAGCTGTGGCCAGAGCCGCAGCCCTACCGGAAAATGCTTCGCAGGCTGGCGCGGCGGCGCCACGTGGGTGCCGGTGGCGCCGAGGCTGACGGCCGCCGCAAAGCCCGCAGCCCCACGGGCTGTGGGGCCACGCAAGCGGCTGCCAAAGAGCTTTCCAACGAGGCACGGCTTTACCTCCTGGCTCTTCGGGCGTGGGAGCTGTGGCCAGAGCCGCGGCCCTACCGGAAAATGCTTCGCAGGCTGGCTCGGCGGCGCCAGGTGGGCGCCGGTGGCGCCGAGGCTGATGGCCACCGCAAAGCCCGCAGCCCCACGGGCTGTGGGGCCACGCGAGCCGCTGCCAAAGAGCTTTCCAACGAGGCACGGCTTTCTCTCCTGGCTCTTCGGGCGTGGGAGCTGTCGCCAGAGACGCGGCCCTACCGGAAAATGCTTCGCAGGCTGGCTCGGCGGCGCCAGGTGGGCGCCGGTGGCACCGAGGCTGACGGCCGCCGGAAAGCCCGCAGCCCCACGGGCTGTGGGGCCACGCGAGCGGCTGCCAAAGAGCTTTCCAACGAGGCACGGCTTTCCCTCCTGGCTCTTCGGGCGTGGGAGCTGTGGCCAGAGCCGCGGCCCTACCGGAAAATGCTTCGCAGGCTGGCTCGGCGGCGCCAGGTGGGCGCCGGTGGCGCCGAGGCTGACGGCCGCCGCAAAGCCCGCAGCCCCACGGGCTGTGGGGCCACGCGAGCGGCTGCCAAAGAGCTTTCCAACGAGGCACGGCTTTCCCTCCTGGCTCTTCGGGCGTGGGAGCTGTGGCCAGAGCCGCGGCCCTACCGGAATATGCTTCGCAGGCTGGCGCGGCGGCGCCAGGTGGGCGCCGGTGGCGCCGAGGCTGACGGCCGCCGCAAAGCCCGCAGCCCCACGGGCTGTGGGGCCACGCGAGCGGCTGCCAAAGAGCTTTCCAACGAGGCACGGCTTTCTCTCCTGGCTCTTCGGGCGTGGGAGCTGTGGCCAGAGCCGCGGCCCTACCGGAAAATGCTTCGCAGGCTGGCTCGGCGGCGCCAGGTGGGCGCCGGTGGCACCGAGGCTGACGGCCGCCGCAAAGCCCGCAGCCCCACGGGCTGGGGGGCCACGCGAGCGGCTGCCAAAGAGCTTTCCAACGAGGCACGGCTTTCCCTCATGGCTCTTCGGGCATGGGAGCTGTGGCCAGAGACGCGGCCCTACCGGAAAATGCTTCGCAGGCTGCCTCGGCGGCACCACATGGGCGGCGGTGGCGCCGAGGCTGACGGCCACCGCAAAGCCCGCAGCCCCACGGGCTGTGGGGCCACGCGAGCGGCTGCCAAAGAGCTTTCCAACGAGGCAAGGCTTTCCCTCCTGGCTCTTCGGGCGTGGGAGCTGTGGCCAGAGCCGCGGCCCTACCGGAAAATGCTTCGCAGGCTGGCTCGGCGGCGCCAGGTGGGCGCCGGTGGCACCGAGGCTGACGGCCGCCGCAAAGCCCGCAGCCCCACGGTGTGTGGGGCCATGCGAGCGGCTGCCAAAGAGCTTTCCAACGAGGCACGGCTTTCCCTCCTGGGTCTTCGGGCGTGGGAGCTGTGGCCAGAGCCGCGGCCCTACCGGAAAATGCTTCGCAGGCTGGCTCGGCGGCACCACGTGGGCGGTGGTGGCGCCGAGGCTGACGGCCGCCGGAAAGCCCGCAGCCCCACGGGCTGTGGGGCCACGCGAGCGGCTGCCAAAGAGCTTTCCAACGAGGCACGGCTTTCCCTGCTGGCTCTTCGGGCGTGGGAGCTGTCGCCAGAGCCGCGGCCCTACCGGAAAATGCTTCGCAGGCTGGCACGTCGGCACCACGTGGGCGCCGGTGGCGCCGAGGCTGACGGCCGCCGCAAAGCCCGCAGCCCTACGGGCTGTGGGGCCACGCAAGCGGCTGCCAAAGAGCTTTCCCACGAGGCACGGCTTTCCCTCCTGGCTCTTCGGGCGTGGGAGCTGTGGCCAGAGCCGCAGCCCTACCGGAAAATGCTTCGCAGGCTGGCTCGGCGGCGCCAGGTGGGCGCCGGTGGCGCCGAGGCTGATGGCCACCGCAAAGCCCGCAGCCCCACGGGCTGTGGGGCCACGCGAGCGGCTGCCAAAGAGCTTTCCAACGAGGCACGGCTTTCCCTCCTGGCTCTTCGGGCATTGGAGCTGTGGCCAGAGCCGCGGCCCTACCGGAAAATGCTTCGCAGGCTGGCTCGGCGGCGCCAGGTGGGCGACGGTGGCGCCGAGGCTGACGGCCGCCGCAAAGCCCGCAGCCCCACGGGCTGTGGGGCCACGCGAGCGGCTGCCAAAGAGCTTTCCAACGAGGCACGGCTTTCCCTCCAGGCTCTTCGGGCGTGGGAGCTGTGGCCAGAGCCGCGGCCCTACCGGAAAATGCTTCGCAGGCTGGCGCGGCGGCACCACGTGGGCGGCGGTGGCGCCGAGGCTGACGGCCGCCGCAAAGCCCGCAGCCCCACGGGCTGTGGGGCCACGCGAGCGGCTGCCAAAGAGCTTTCCAACGAGGCACGGCTTTCTCTCCTGGCTCTTCGGGCGTGGGAGCTGTGGCCAGAGCCGCGGCCCTACCGGAAAATGCTTCGCAGGCTGGCTCGGCGGTGCCAGGTGGGCGCAGGTGGCGCCGAGGCTGATGGCCACCGCAAAGCCCGCAGCCCCACGGGCTGTGGGGCCACGCGAGCGGCTGCCAAAGAGCTTTCCAACGAGGCACGGCTTTCCCTCCTGGCTCTTCGGGCGTGGGAGCTGTGGCCAGAGCCGCGGCCCTACCGGAATATGCTTCGCAGGCTGGCGCGGCGGCGCCAGGTGGGCGCCGGTGGCGCCGAGGCTGACGGCCGCCGCAAAGCCCGCAGCCCCACGGGCTGTGGGGCCACGCGAGCGGCTGCCAAAGAGCTTTCCAACGAGGCACGGCTTTCTCTCCTGGCTCTTCGGGCGTGGGAGCTGTGGCCAGAGCCGCGGCCCTACCGGAAAATGCTTCGCAGGCTGGCTCGGCGGCGCCAGGTGGGCGCCGGTGGCACCGAGGCTGACGGCCGCCGCAAAGCCCGCAGCCCACGGGCTGTGGGGCCACGCGAGCGGCTGCCAAAGAGCTTTCCAACGAGGCACGGCTTTCCCTCATGGCTCTTCGGGCGTGGGAGCTGTGGCCAGAGACGCGGCCCTACCGGAAAATGCTTCGCAGGCTGCCTCGGCGGCACCACATGGGCGGCGGTGGCGCCGAGGCTGACGGCCACCGCAAAGCCCGCAGCCCCACGGGCTGTGGGGCCACGCGAGCGGCTGCCAAAGAGCTTTCCAACGAGGCAAGGCTTTCCCTCCTGGCTCTTCGGGCGTGGGAGCTGTGGCCAGAGCCGCGGCCCTACCGGAAAATGCTTCGCAGGCTGGCTCGGCGGCGCCAGGTGGGCGCCGGTGGCACCGAGGCTGACGGCCGCCGCAAAGCCCGCAGCCCCACGGTGTGTGGGGCCATGCGAGCGGCTGCCAAAGAGCTTTCCAACGAGGCACGGCTTTCCCTCCTGGGTCTTCGGGCGTGGGAGCTGTGGCCAGAGCCGCGGCCCTACCGGAAAATGCTTCGCAGGCTGGCTCGGCGGCACCACGTGGGCGGTGGTGGCGCCGAGGCTGACGGCCGCCGCAAAGCCCGCAGCCCCACGGGCTGTGGGGCCACGCGAGCGGCTGCCAAAGAGCTTTCCAACGAGGCACGGCTTTCCCTGCTGGCTCTTCGGGCGTGGGAGCTGTCGCCAGAGCCGCGGCCCTACCGGAAAATGCTTCGCAGGCTGGCACGTCGGCACCACGTGGGCGCCGGTGGCGCCGAGGCTGACGGCCGCCGCAAAGCCCGCAGCCCTACGGGCTGTGGGGCCACGCAAGCGGCTGCCAAAGAGCTTTCCCACGAGGCACGGCTTTCCCTCCTGGCTCTTCGGGCGTGGGAGCTGTGGCCAGAGCCGCAGCCCTACCGGAAAATGCTTCGCAGGCTGGCTCGGCGGCGCCAGGTGGGCGCCGGTGGCGCCGAGGCTGATGGCCACCGCAAAGCCCGCAGCCCCACGGGCTGTGGGGCCACGCGAGCGGCTGCCAAAGAGCTTTCCAACGAGGCACGGCTTTCCCTCCTGGCTCTTCGGGCATTGGAGCTGTGGCCAGAGCCGCGGCCCTACCGGAAAATGCTTCGCAGGCTGGCTCGGCGGCGCCAGGTGGGCGACGGTGGCGCCGAGGCTGACGGCCGCCGCAAAGCCCGCAGCCCCACGGGCTGTGGGGCCACGCGAGCGGCTGCCAAAGAGCTTTCCAACGAGGCACGGCTTTCCCTCCAGGCTCTTCGGGCGTGGGAGCTGTGGCCAGAGCCGCGGCCCTACCGGAAAATGCTTCGCAGGCTGGCGCGGCGGCACCACGTGGGCGGCGGTGGCGCCGAGGCTGACGGCCGCCGCAAAGCCCGCAGCCCCACGGGCTGTGGGGCCACGCGAGCGGCTGCCAAAGAGCTTTCCAACGAGGCACGGCTTTCTCTCCTGGCTCTTCGGGCGTGGGAGCTGTGGCCAGAGCCGCGGCCCTACCGGAAAATGCTTCGCAGGCTGGCTCGGCGGTGCCAGGTGGGCGCAGGTGGCGCCGAGGCTGATGGCCACCGCAAAGCCCGCAGCCCCACGGGCTGTGGGGCCACGCGAGCGGCTGCCAAAGAGCTTTCCAACGAGGCACGGCTTTCTCTCCTGGCTCTTCGGGCGTGGGAGCTGTGGCCAGAGCCGCGGCCCTACCGGAAAATGCTTCGCAGGCTGGCTCGGCGGCGCCAGGTGGGCGCCGGCGGCACCGAGGCTGACGGCCGCCGGAAAGCCCGCAGCCCCACGGGCTGTGGGGCCACGCGAGCGGCTGCCAAAGAGCTTTCCAACGAGGCATGGCTTTCCCTCCTGGCTCTTCGGGTGTGGGAGCTGTGGCCAGAGCCGCGGCCCTACCGGAAAATGCTTCGCAGGCTGGCACGTCGGCACCACGTGGGCGCCGGTGGCGCCGAGGCTGACGGCCGCCGCAAAGCCCGCAGCCCCACGGGCTGTGGGGCCACGCGAGCGGCTGCCAAAGAGCTTTCCAACGAGGCACGGCTTTCCCTCCTGGCTCTTCGGGCGTGGGAGCTGTGGCCAGAGCCGCAGCCCTACCGGAAAATGCTTCGCAGGCTGGCGCGGCGGCGCCACGTGGGTGCCGGTGGCGCCGAGGCTGACGGCCGCCGCAAAGCCCGCAGCCCCACGGGCTGTGGGGCCACGCAAGCGGCTGCCAAAGAGCTTTCCAACGAGGCACGGCTTTCCCTCCTGGCTCTTCGGGCGTGGGAGCTGTGGCCAGAGCCGCGGCCCTACCGGAAAATGCTTCGCAGGCTGGCTCGGCGGCGCCAGGTGGGCGCCGGTGGCGCCGAGGCTGATGGCCACCGCAAAGCCCGCAGCCCCACGGGCTGTGGGGCCACGCGAGCGGCTGCCAAAGAGCTTTCCAACGAGGCACGGCTTTCTCTCCTGGCTCTTCGGGCGTGGGAGCTGTGGCCAGAGCCGCGGCCCTACCGGAAAATGCTTCGCAGGCTGGCTCGGCGGCGCCAGGTGGGCGCCGGTGGCACCGAGGCTGACGGCCGCCGGAAAGCCCGCAGCCCCACGGGCTGTGGGGCCACGCGAGCGGCTGCCAAAGAGCTTTCCAACGAGGCACGGCTTTCCCTCCTGGCTCTTCGGGCGTGGGAGCTGTGGCCAGAGCCGCGGCCCTACCGGAAAAGGCTTCGCAGGCTGGCTCGGCGGCGCCAGGTGGGCGCCGGTGGCGCCGAGGCTGACGGCCGCCGCAAAGCCCGCAGCCCCACGGGCTGTGGGGCCACGCGAGCGGCTGCCAAAGAGCTTTCCAACGAGGCACGGCTTTCCCTCCTGGCTCTTCGGGCGTGGGAGCTGTGGCCAGAGCCGCGGCCCTACCGGAATATGCTTCGCAGGCTGGCGCGGCGGCGCCAGGTGGGCGCCGGTGCCGCCGAGGCTGACGGCCGCCGCAAAGCCCGCAGCCCCACGGGCTGTGGGGCCACGCGAGCGGCTGCCAAAGAGCTTTCCAACGAGGCACGGCTTTCTCTCCTGGCTCTTCGGGCGTGGGAGCTGTGGCCAGAGCCGCGGCCCTACCGGAAAATGCTTCGCAGGCTGGCTCGGCGGCACCACGTGGGCGCCGGTGGCACCGAGGCTGACGGCCGCCGCAAAGCCCGCAGCCCCACGGGCTGTGGGGCCACGCGAGCGGCTGCCAAAGAGCTTTCCAACGAGGCACGGCTTTCCCTCCTGGCTCTTCGGGCGTGGGAGCTGTGGCCAGAGCCGCGGCCCTACCGGAAAATGCTTCGCAGGCTGCCTCGGCGGCGCCACGTGGGCGCCGGTGGCGCCGAGGCTGACGGCCGCCGCAAAGCCCGCAGCCCCACTGGCTGTGGGGCCATGCGAGCGGCTGCCAAAGAGCTTTCCAACGAGGCACGGCTTTCCCTCCTGGCTCTTCGGGCGTGGGAGCTGTGGCCAGAGCCGCGGCCCTACCGGAAAATGCTTCGCAGGCTGGCTCGGCGGCACCAGGTGGGCGCCGGTGGCACCGAGGCTGACGGCCGCCGCAAAGCCCGCAGCCCCACGGGCTGTGGGGCCACGCGAGCGGCTGCCAAAGAGCTTTCCAACGAGGCACGGCTTTCCCTCCTGGCTCTTCGGGCGTGGGAGCTGTGGCCAGAGACGCGGCCCTACCGGAAAATGCTTCGCAGGCTGGCTCGGCGGCGCCAGGTGGGCGCCGGTGGCGCCGAGGCTGACGGCCGCCGCAAAGCCCGCAGCCCCACGGGCTGTGGGGCCACGCGAGCGGCTGCCAAAGAGCTTTCCAACGAGGCACGGCTTTCCCTCCTGGCTCTTCGGGCGTGGGAGCTGTGGCCAGAGACGCGGCCCTACCAGAAAATGCTTCGCAGGCTGGCTCGGCGGCGCCAGGTGGGTGCCGGTGGCGCCGAGGCTGACGGCCGCCGCAAAGCCCGCAGCCCCACGGGCTGTGGGGCCACGCGAGCGGCTGCCAAAGAGCTTTCCAACGAGGCAAGGCTTTCCCTCCTGGCTCTTCGGGCGTGGGAGCTGTGGCCAGAGCCGCGGCCCTACCGGAAAATGCTTCGCAGGCTGGCTCGGCGGCGCCAGGTGGGTGCCGGTGGCACTGAGGCTGACGGCCGCCGCAAAGCCCGCAGCCCCACGGTGCGTGCGGCCATGCGAGCGGCTGCCAAAGAGCTTTCCAACGAGGCACGGCTTTCCCTCCTGGCTCTTCGGGCGTGGGAGCTGTGGCCAGAGCCGCGGCCCTACCGGAAAATGCTTCGCAGGCTGGCTCGGCGGCACCACGTGGGCGGTGGTGGCGCCGAGGCTGACGGCCGCCGGAAAGCCCGCAGCCCCACGGGCTGTGGGGCCACGCGAGCGGCTGCCAAAGAGCTTTCCAACGAGGCACGGCTTTCCCTCCTGGCTCTTCGGGCGTGGGAGCTGTGGCCAGAGCCGCGGCCCTACCGGAAAATGCTTCGCAGGCTGGCACGTCGGCACCACGTGGGCGCCGGTGGCGCCGAGGCTGATGGCCGCCGCAAAGCCCGCAGCCCCACGGGCTGTGGGGCCACGCGAGCGGCTGCCAAAGAGCTTTCCCACGAGGCACGGCTTTCCCTCCTGGCTCTTCGGGCGTGGGAGCTGTGGCCAGAGCCGCGGCCCTACCGGAAAATGCTTCGCAGGCTGGCTCGGCGGCGCCAGGTGGGCGCCGGTGGCACTGAGGCTGACGGCCGCCGCAAAGCCCGCAGCCCCACTGTGTGTGCGGCCATGCGAGCGGCTGCCAAAGAGCTTTCCAACGAGGCACGGCTTTCCCTCCTGGCTCTTCGGGCGTGGGAGCTGTGGCCAGAGCCGCGGCCCTACCGGAAAATGCTTCGCAGGCTGGCTCGGCGGCACCACGTGGGTGGTGGTGGCGCTGAGGCTGACGGCCGCCGGAAAGCCCGCAGCCCCACGGGCTGTGGGGCCACGCGAGCGGCTGCCAAAGAGCTTTCCAACGAGGCACGGCTTTCCCTCCTGGCTCTTCGGGCGTGGGAGCTGTGGCCAGAGCCGCGGCCCTACCGGAAAATGCTTCGCAGGCTGGCACGTCGGCACCACGTGGGCGCCGGTGGCGCCGAGGCTGACGGCCGCTGCAAAGCCCGCAGCCCCACGGGCTGTGGGGCCACGCGAGCGGCTGCCAAAGAGCTTTCCCACGAGGCACGGCTTTCCCTCCTGGCTCTTCGGGCGTGGGAGCTGTGGCCAGAGCCGCGGCCCTACCGGAAAATGCTTCGCAGGCTGGCTCGGCGGCGCCAGGTGGGCGCCGGTGGCGCCGAGGCTGACGGCCGCCGGAAAGCCCGCAGCCCCACGGGCTGTGGGGCCACGCGAGCGGCTGCCAAAGAGCTTTCCAACGAGGCACGGCTTTCCCTCCTGGCTCTTCGGGCGTGGGAGCTGTGGCCAGAGCCGCGGCCCTACCGGAAAATGCTTCGCAGGCTGGCGCGGCGGCACCACGTGGGCGGCGGTGGCGCCGAGGCTGACGGCCGCCGGAAAGCCCGCAGCCCCACGGGCTGTGGGGCCACGCGAGCGGCTGCCAAAGAGCTTTCCAACGAGGCACGGCTTTCTCTCCTGGCTCTTCGGGCGTGGGAGCTGTGGCCAGAGCCGCAGCCCTACCGGAAAATGCTTCGCAGGCTGGCTCGGCGGCAACACGTGGGCGGCGGTGGCGCCGAGCCTGACGGCCGCCGGAAAGCCCGCAGCCCCACGGGCTGTGGGGCCACGCGAGCGGCTGCCAAAGAGCTTTCCAACGAGGCACGGCTTTCCCTCCTGGCTCTTCGGGCGTGGGAGCTGTGGCCAGAGCCGCGGCCCTACCGGAAAATGCTTCGCAGGTTGGCACGTCGGCACTACGTGGGCGGCGGTGGCGCCGAGGCTGACGGCCGCCGCAAAGCCCGCAGCCCCACGGGCTGTGGGGCCACGCGAGCGGCTGCCAAAGAGCTTTCCAACGAGGCACGGCTTTCCCTCCTGGCTCTTCGGGCGTGGGAGCTGTGGCCAGAGCCGCGGCCCTACCAGAAAATGCTTCGCAGGCTGGCGCGGCGGCCCCAGGTGGGCGCCGGTGGCGCCGAGGCTGACGGCCGCCGCAAAGCCCGCATCCCCACGGGCTGTGGGGCCATGCGAGCCCCTGCCAAAGAGCTTTCCAACGAGGCACGGCTTTCCCTCCTGGCTCTTCGGGCGTGGGAGCTGTGGCCAGAGCCGCGGCCCTACCGGAAAATGCTTCGCAGGCTGGCTCGGCGGCGCCAGGTGGGCGCCGGTGGCAGCGAGGCTGACGGCCGCCGCAAAGCCCGCAGCCCCACGGGCTGTGGGGCCACGCGAGCGGCTGCCAAAGAGCTTTCCAACGAGGCACGACTTTCCCTCCTGGCTCTTTGGGCGTGGGAGCTGTGGCCAGAGCCGCGGCCCTACCGGAAAATGCTTCGCAGGCTGGCGCGGCGGCACCACGTGGGCGCCGGTGGCGCCAAGGCTGACGGCCGCCGCAAAGTCCGCAGCCCCACGGGCTGTGGGGCCACGCGAGCGGCTGCCAAAGAGCTTTCCAACGAGGCATGGCTTTCCCTCCTGGCTCTTCAGGCGTGGGAGCTGTGGCCAGAGCCGCGGCCCTACCGGAAAATGCTTCGCAGGCTGGCTCGGCGGCGCCAGGTGGGCGCCGGTGGCGCCGAGGCTGACGGCCGCCGCCAAGCCCGCAGCCCCACGGGCTGTGGGGCCACGCGAGCGGCTGCCAAAGAGCTTTCCAACGAGGCACGGCTTTCCCTCCTGGCTCTTCGGGCGTGGGAGCTGTGGCCAGAGCCGCGGCCCTACCGGAAAATGCTTCGCAGGCTGGCACGGCGGCACCACGTGGGCGCCGGTGGCGCCGAGGCTGACGGCCGCCGCAAAGCCCGCAGCCCCACGGGCTGTGGGGCCACGCGAGCGGCTGCCAAAGAGCTTTCCAACGAGGCACGGCTTTCCCTCCTGGCTCTTCGGGCGTGGGAGCTGTGGCCAGAGCCGCGGCCCTACCGGAAAATGCTTCACAGGCTGGCTCGGCGGCACCACGTGGGCGCCGGTGGCACCGAGGCTGACGGCCGCCGCAAAGCCCACAGCCCCACGGGCTGTGGGGCCACGCGAGCGGCTGCCAAAGAGCTTTCCAACGAGGCATGGCTTTCCCTCCTGGCTCTGCAGGCGTGGGAGCTGTGACCAGAGACGCGGCCCTACCGGAAAATGCTTCGCAGGCTGGCTCGGCGGCGCCAGGTGGGCGCCGGTGGCGCCGAGGCTGACGGCCGCCGCAAAGCCCGCATCCCCACGGGCTGTGGGGCCACGCGAGCGGCTGCCAAAGAGCTTTCCAACGAGGCACGGCTTTCCCTCCTGGCTCTTCGGGCGTGGGAGCTGTGACCAGAGCCGCGGCCCTACCGGAAAATGCTTCGCAGGCTGGCTCGGCGGCGCCAGGTGGGCGCCGGTGGCGCCAAGGCTGACGGCCGCCACAAAGCCCGCAGCCCCACGGGCTGTGGGGCCACGCGAGCGGCTGCCAAAGAGCTTTCCAACGAGGCACGGCTTTCCCTCCTGGCTCTTCGGGCGTGGGAGCTGTGGCCAGAGACGCGGCCCTACCGGAAAATGCTTCGCAGGCTGGCTCGGCGGCGCCAGGTGGGCGCCGTTGGCGCCGAGGCTGACGGCCGCCGCAAAGCCCGCAGCCCCACGGGCTGTGGGGCCACGCGAGCGGCTGCCAAAGAGCTTTCCAACGAGGCACGGCTTTCCCTCCTGGCTCTTCAGGCGTGGGAGCTGTGGCCAGAGCCGCGGCCCTACCGGAAAATGCTTCGCAGGCTGGCTCGGCGGCACCAGGTGGGCGCCGGTGGCGCCGAGGCTGACGGCCGCCGCAAAGCCCGCAGCCCCACGGGCTGTGGGGCCACGCGAGCGGCTGCCAAAGAGCTTTCCAACGAGGCACGGCTTTCCCTCCTGGCTCTTCGGGCGTGGGAGCTGTGGCCAGAGCCGCGGCCCTACCGGAAAATGCTTCGCAGGCTGGCTCGGCGGCGCCAGGTGGGCGCCGGTGGCGCCGAGGCTGACGGCCGCCGCAAAGCCCGCAGCCCCACGGGCTGTGGGGCCACGCGAGCGGCTGCCAAAGAGCTTTCCAACGAGGCACGGCTTTCCCTCCTGGCTCTTCGGGCGTGGGAGCTGTGGCCAGAGCCGCGGCCCTACCGGAAAATGCTTCGCAGGCTGGCTCGGCGGCGCCAGGTGGGCGCCGGTGGCGCCGAGGCTGACGGCCGCCGCAAAGCCCGCAGCCCCACGGGCTGTGGGGCCACGCGAGCCCCTGCCAAAGAGCTTTCCAACGAGGCACGGCTTTCCCTCCTGGCTCTTCGGGCGTGGGAGCTGTGGCCAGAGCCGCGGCCCTACCGGAAAATGCTTCGCAGGCTGGCTCAGCGGCGCCAGGTGGGCGCCGGTGGCGCCGAGGCTGACGGCCGCCGCAAAGCCCGCAGCCCCACGGGCTGTGGGGCCACGCGAGCGGCTGCCAAAGAGCTTTCCAACGAGGCACGGCTTTCCCTGCTGGCTCTTCGGGCGTGGGAGCTGTGGCCAGAGACGCGGCCCTACCGGAAAATGCTTCGCAGGCTGGCTCGGCGGCGCCACGTGGGCGCCGGTGGCGCCGAGGCTGACGGCCGCCGCAAAGCCCGCAGCCCCACGGGCTGTGGGGCCACGCGAGCGGATGCCAAAGAGCTTTCCAACGAGGCACGGCTTTCCCTCCTGGCTCTTCGGGCGTGGGAGCTGTGGCCAGAGCCGCGGCCCTACCGGAAAATGCTTCGCAGGCTGGCTCGGCGGCGCCAGGTGGGCGCCGGTGGCGCCGAGGCTGACGGCCGCCGCAAAGCCCGCAGCCCCACGGGCTGTGGGGCCACGCGAGCGGCTGCCAAAGAGCTTTCCAACGAGGCACGGCTTTCCCTCCTGGCTCTTCGGGCGTGGGAGCTGTGGCCAGAGCCGCGGCCCTACCGGAAAATGCTTCGCAGGCTGGCGCGGCGGCACCACGTGGGCGGCGGTGGCGCCGAGGCTGACGGCCGCCGCAAAGCCCGCAGCCCCACGGGCTGTGGGGCCACGCGAGCGGCTGCCAAAGAGCTTTCCAACGAGGCACGGCTTTCCCTCCTGGCTCTTTGGGCGTGGGAGCTGTGGCCAGAGCCCCGGCCCTACCGGAAAATGCTTCGCAGGCTGGCTCGGCGGCGCCAGGTGCGCGCCTGTGGCACCGAGGCTGACGGCCGCCGGAAAGCCCGCAGCCCCACGGGCTGTGGGGCCACGCGAGCGGCTGCCAAAGAGCTTTCCAACGAGGCACGGCTTTCCCTCCTGGCTCTTTGGGCGTGGGAGCTGTGGCCAGAGCCGCGGCCCTACCGGAAAATGCTTCGCAGTCTGCCTCGGCGGCACCACGTGGGCGGCGGTGGCGCAGAGGCTGACGGCCGCCTCAAAGCCCGCAGCCCCAAGGGCTGTGAGGCCACGCGAGCGGCTGCCAAAGAGCTTTCCAACGAGGCACGGCTTTCCCTCCTGGCTCTTTGGGCGTGGGAGCTCTGGCCAGAGCCGCGGCCCTACCGGAAAATGCTTCGCACGCTGGCTCGGCGGCGCCAGGTGGGCGCCGGTGGCGCCGAGGCTGACGGCCGCCGCAAAGCCCGCAGCCCCACGGGCTGTGGGGCCACGCGAGCGGCTGCCAAAGAGCTTTCCAACGAGGCACGGCTTTCCCTCCTGGCTCTTTGGGCGTGGGAGCTGTGGCCAGAGCCGCGGCCCTACCGGAAAATGCTTCGCAGGCTGGCGCGGCGGCGCCAGGTGGGCGCCGGTGGCGCCGAGGCTGACGGCCGCCGCAAAGCCCGCAGCCCCACGGGCTGTGGGGCCACGCGAGCGGCTGCCAAAGAGCTTTCCAACGAGGCACGGCTTTCCCTCCTGGCTCTTCGGGCGTGGGAGCTGTGGCCAGAGCCGCGGCCCTACCGGAAAATGCTTCGCAGGCTGGCGCGGCGGCGCCACGTGGGCGCCGGTGGCGCCGAGGCTGACGGCCGCCGCAAAGCCCGCAGCCCCACGGGCTGTGGGGCCACGCAAGCGGCTGCCAAAGAGCTTTCCAACGAGGCACAGCTTTCCCTCCTGGCTCTTCGGGCGTGGGAGCTGTGGCCAGAGCCGCGGCCCTACCGGAAAATGCTTCGCAGGCTGGCGCGGCGGCGCCACGTGGGCGCCGGTGGCGCCGAGGCTGACGGCCGCCGCAAAGCCCGCAGCCCCACGGGCTGTGGGGCCACGCAAGCGGCTGCCAAAGAGCTTTCCAACGAGGCACAGCTTTCCCTCCTGGCTCTTCGGGCGTGGGAGCTGTGGCCAGAGCCGCGGCCCTACCGGAAAATGCTTCGCAGGCTGGCTCGGCGGCGCCAGGTGGGCGCCGGTGGCACCGAGGCTGACGGCCGCCGCAAAGCCCGCAGCCCCACGGGCTGTGAGGCCACGCGAGCGGCTGCCAAAGAGCTTTCCAACGAGGCACGGCTTTCCCTCCTGGCTCTTCGGGCGTGGGAGCTGTGGCCAGAGCCGCGGCCCTACCGGAAAATGCTTCGCAGGCTGACGCGGCGGCGCCAGGTGGGCGGCGGTGGCGCCGAGGCTGACGGCCGCCGCAAAGCCCGCAGCCCCACGGGCTGTGGGGCCACGCGAGCGGCTGCCAAAGAGCTTTCCAACGAGGCACGGCTTTCCCTCCTGGCTCTTTGGGCGTGGGAGCTGTGGCCAGAGCCGCGGCCCTACCGGAAAATGCTTCGCAGTCTGCCTCGGCGGCACCACGTGGGCGGCGGTGGCGCAGAGGCTGACGGCCGCCTCAAAGCCCGCAGCCCCAAGGGCTGTGAGGCCACGCGAGCGGCTGCCAAAGAGCTTTCCAACGAGGCACGGCTTTCCCTCCTGGCTCTTTGGGCGTGGGAGCTCTGGCCAGAGCCGCGGCCCTACCGGAAAATGCTTCGCACGCTGGCTCGGCGGCGCCAGGTGGGCGCCGGTGGCGCCGAGGCTGACGGCCGCCGCAAAGCCCGCAGCCCCACGGGCTGTGGGGCCACGCGAGCGGCTGCCAAAGAGCTTTCCAACGAGGCACGGCTTTCCCTCCTGGCTCTTTGGGCGTGGGAGCTGTGGCCAGAGCCGCGGCCCTACCGGAAAATGCTTCGCAGGCTGGCGCGGCGGCGCCAGGTGGGCGCCGGTGGCGCCGAGGCTGACGGCCGCCGCAAAGCCCGCAGCCCCACGGGCTGTGGGGCCACGCGAGCGGCTGCCAAAGAGCTTTCCAACGAGGCACGGCTTTCCCTCCTGGCTCTTCGGGCGTGGGAGCTGTGGCCAGAGCCGCGGCCCTACCGGAAAATGCTTCGCAGGCTGGCGCGGCGGCGCCACGTGGGCGCCGGTGGCGCCGAGGCTGACGGCCGCCGCAAAGCCCGCAGCCCCACGGGCTGTGGGGCCACGCAAGCGGCTGCCAAAGAGCTTTCCAACGAGGCACGGCTTTCCCTCCTGGCTCTTCGGGCGTGGGAGCTGTGGCCAGAGCCGCGGCCCTACCGGAAAATGCTTCGCAGGCTGGCACGGCGGCACCAGGTGGGCGCCGGTGGTGCCGAGGCTGACGGCCGCCGCAAAGCCCGCAGCCCCACAGGCTGTGGGGCCACGCGAGCGGCTGCCAAAGAGCTTTCCAACGAGGCACGGCTTTCCCTCCTGGCTCTTCGGGCGTGGGAGCTGTGGCCAGAGACGCGGCCCTACCGGAAAATGCTTCGCAGGCTGGCTCGGCGGCGCCAGGTGGGCGCCGGTGGCACCGAGGCTGACGGCCGCCGCAAAGCCCGCAGCCCCACGGGCTGTGAGGCCACGCGAGCGGCTGCCAAAGAGCTTTCCAACGAGGCACGGCTTTCCCTCCTGGCTCTTCGGGCGTGGGAGCTGTGGCCAGAGCCGCGGCCCTACCGGAAAATGCTTCGCAGGCTGACGCGGCGGCGCCAGGTGGGCGGCGGTGGCGCCGAGGCTGACGGCCGCCGCAAAGCCCGCAGCCCCACGGGCTGTGGGGCCACGCGAGCGGCTGCCAAAGAGCTTTCCAACGAGGCACGGCTTTCCCTCCTGGCTCTTCGGGCATGGGAGCTGTGGCCAGAGCCGCGGCCCTACCGGAAAATGCTTCGCAGGCTGGCTCGGCGGCGCCAGGTGGGTGCCGGTGGCGCCGAGGCTGACGGCCGCCGCAAAGCCCGCAGCCCCACGGGCTGTGGGGCCACGCGAGCGGCTGCCAAAGAGCTTTCCAATGAGGCACGGCTTTCCCTCCTGGCTCTTCGGGCGTGGGAGCTGTGGCCAGAGACGCGGCCCTACCGGAAAATGCTTCGCAGGCTGGCTCGGCGGCGCCAGGTGGGCGCCGGTGGCGCCGAGGCTGACGGCCGCCGCAAAGCCCGCATCCCCACGGGTTGTGGGGCCACGCGAGCGGCTGCCAAAGAGCTTTCCAACGAGGCACAGCTTTTCCTCCTGGCTCTTCGGGCGTGGGAGCTGTGGCCAGAGCCGCGGCCCTACCGGAAAATGCTTCGCAGGCTGGCTCGGCGGCGCCAGGTGGGCGCCGGTGGCACCGAGGCTGACGGCCGCCGCAAAGCCCGCAGCCCCACGGGCTGTGGGGCCACGCGAGCGGCTGCCAAAGAGCTTTCCAACGAGGCACGGCTTTCCCTCCTGGCTCTTCGGGCGTGGGAGCTGTCGCCAGAGACGCGGCCCTACTGGAAAATGCTTCGCAGGCTGGCTCGGAGGCGCCAGGTGGGCGCCGGTGGCGCCGAGGCTGACGGCCGCCGCAAAGCCCGCAGCCCCACGGGCTGTGGGGCCACGCGAGCGGCTGCCAAAGAGCTTTCCAACAAGGCACGGCTTTCCCTCCTGGCTCTTCGGGCGTGGGAGCTGTCGCCAGAGCCGCGGCCCTACCGGAAAATGCTTCGCAGGCTGGCTCGGCGGCGCCAGGTGGGCGCCGGTGGCGCCGAGGCTGACGGCCGCCGCAAAGCCCGCAGCCCCACGGGCTGTGGGGCCACGTGAGCGCCTGCCAAAGAGCTTTCCAACGAGGCACAGCTTTCCCTCCTGGCTCTTCGGGCGTGGGAGCTGTGGCCAGAGCCGCGGCCCTACCGGAAAATGCTTCGCAGGCTGCCTCGGTGGCGCCAGGTGGGCGCCGGTGGCGCCGAGGCTGACGGCCGCCGGAAAGCCCGCAGCCCCACGGGCTGTGGGGCCACGCGAGCGGCTGCCAAAGAGCTTTCCAACGAGGCACAGCTTTCCCTCCTGGCTCTTCGGGCGTGGGAGCTGTCGCCAGAGCCGCGGCCCTACCGGAAAATGCTTCGCAGGCTGGCACGGCGGCACCACGTGGGCGTCGGTGGCGCCGAGGCTGACGGCCGCCGGAAAACCCGCAGCCCCACGGGTTGTGGGGCCACGCGAGCGGCTGCCAAAGAGCTTTCCAACGAGGCACGGCTTTCCCTCCTGGCTCTTTGGGCGTGGGAGCTGTGGCCAGAGCCGTGGCCCTACCCGAAAATGCTTTGCAGGCTGGCTCGGCGGCGCCAGGTGGGCGCCGGTGGCGCTGAGGCTGACGGCGGCCGCAAAGCCCGCAGCCCCAGGGGCTGTGGGGCCACGCGAGCGGCTGCCAAAGGGCTTTCCAACGAGGCACGGCTTTCCCTCCTGGCTCTTCGGGCGTGGGAGCTGTGGCCAGAGACGCGGCCCTACCGGAAAATGCTTCGCAGGCTGGCACGGCGGCACCACGTGGGCGCCGGTGGCGCCGAGGCTGACGACAGCCGCAAAGCCCGCAGCCCCACGGGCTGTGGGGCCACGCGAGCGGCTGCCAAAGAGCTTTCCAACGAGGCACGGCTTTCCTTCCTGGCTCTTCGGGCGTGGGAGCTGTGGCCAGTGACGCGGCCCTACCGGAAAATGCTTCGCAGGCTGGCTCGGCGGCACCACGTGGGCGCCGGTGGCGCCGAGGCTGACGGCCGCCGCAAAGCCCGCAGCCCCACGGGCTGTGGGGCCACGCGAGCGGCTGCCAAAGAGCTTTCCAACGAGGCACGGCTTTCCCTCCTGGCTCTTCGGGCGTGGGAGCTGTGGCCAGAGACGCGGCCCTACCGGAAAATGCTTCGCAGGCTGGCTCGGCGGCACCACGTGGGCGCCGGTGACGCCGAGGCTGACGGCCGCCGCAAAGCCCGCAGCCCCACGGGCTGTGGGGCCACGCGAGCGGCTGCCAAAGACCTTTCCAACGAGGCACGGCTTTCCCTCCTGGCTCTTCGGGCGTGGGAGCTGTGGCCAGAGACGCGGCCCTACCGGAAAATACTTCGCCGACTGGCTCGGCGGCGCCAGGTGGGCGCCGGTGGCGCCGAGGCTGACGGCCGCCGCAAAGCCCGCAGCCCCACGGGCTGTGGGGCCACGCGAGCGGCTGCCAAAGAGCTTTCCACGAAGGCACGGCTTTCCCTCCTGGCTCTTCGGGCGTGGGAGCTGTGGCCAGAGCCGCGGCCCTACCGGAAAATGCTTCGTAGGCTGGCACGGCGGCACCAGGTGGGCGCCAGTGGTGCCGAGGCTGACGGCCGCCACAAAGCCCGCAGCCCCACGGGCTGTGGGGCCACGCGAGCGGCTGCCAAAGAGCTTTCCAACGAGGCACGGCTTTCCCTCCTGGCTCTTCGGGCGTGCGATCTGTGGCCAGAGCCGCGGCCCTACCGGAAAATGCTTCGCAGGCTGGCTCGGCGGCACCACGTGGGCGGCGGTGGCACCGAGGCTGACGGCCGCCGCAAAGCCCGCAGCCCCACGGGCTGTGGGGCCACGCGAGCGGCTGCCAAAGAGCTTTCCAACGAGGCACGGCTTTCCCTCCTGGCTCTTCCGGCGTGGGAGCTGTGGCCAGAGCCGTGGCCCTACCAGAAAATGCTTTGCAGGCTGGCATGGCGGCGCCAGGTGGGCACCGGTGGCGCCGAGGCTGATGGCCACCGCAAAGCCCGCAGCCCCACGGGCTGTGGGGCCACGCGAGCGGCTGCCAAAGAGCTTTCCAACGAGGCACGGCTTTCCCTCCTGGCTCTTCGGGCGTGGGAGCTGTGGCCAGAGCCGCGGCCCTACCGGAAAATGCTTCGGGGGCTGGCGCGGCGGCGCCAAGTGGGCGCCGGTGGCGCCGAGGCTGACGGCGGCCGCAAAGCCCGCAGCCCCAGGGGCTGTGGGGCCACGCGAGCGGCTGCCAAAGGGCTTTCCAACGAGGCACGGCTTTCCCTCCTGGCTCTTCGGGCGTGGGAGCTGTGGCCAGAGCCGCGGCCCTACCGGAAAATGCTTCGCAGGCTGGCACGGTGGCACCACGTGGGCGCCGGTGGCGCCGAGGCTGACGGCCGCCGCAAAGCCCGCAGCCCCACGGGCTGTGGGGCCACGCGAGCAGCTGACAAAGAGCTTTCCAACGAGGCACAGCTTTTCCTCCTGGCTCTTCGGGCGTGGGAGCTGTGGCCAGAGACGCAGCCCTACCGGAAAATGCTTCGCAGGCTGGCTCGGCGGCGCCAGGTGGGCGCCGGTGACGCCGAGGCTGACGGCCGCCGCAAAGCCCGCAGCCCCACGGGCTGTGGGGCCACGCGAGAGGCTGCTAAAGAGCTTTCCAACGAGGCACGGCTTTCCCTCCTGGCTCTTCGGGCGTGGGAGCTGTGGCCAGAGCCGCGGCCCTACCGGAAAACGCTTCGCAGGCTGGCGCGGCGGCGCCACGTGGGCGCCGGTGGCGCCGAGGCTGACGGCCGCCGCAAAGCCCACAGCCCCACGGGCTGTGGGGCCACGCAAGCGGCTGCCAAAGAGCTTTCCAACGAGGCACGGCTTTCCCTCCTGGCTCTTCGGGCGTGGGAGCTGTGGCCAGAGCCGCGGCCCTACCGGAAAATGCTTCGCAGGCTGGCTCGGCGGCGCCACGTGGGCGCCGGTGGCGCCGAGGCTGACGGCGGCCGCAAAGCCCGCAGCCCCAGGGGCTGTGGGGCCACGCGAGCGGCTGCCAAAGGGCTTTCCAACGAGGCACGGCTTTCCCTCCTGGCTCTTCAGGCGTGGGAGCTGTGGCCAGAGACGCGGCCCTACCGGAAAATGCTTCGCAGGCTGGCACGGTGGCACCACGTGGGCGCCGGTGGCGCCGAGGCTGACGGCCGCCGCAAAGCCCGCAGCCCCACGGGCTGTGGGGCCACGCGAGCGGCTGCCAAAGAGCTTTCCAACGAGGCACGGCTTTCCCTCCTGGCTCTTCGGGCGTGGGAGCTGTGGCCAGAGACGCGGCCCTACCGGAAAATACTTCGCCGACTGGCTCGGCGGCGCCTGGTGGGCGCCGGTGGCGCCGAGGCTGACGGCCGCCGCAAAGCCCGCAGCCCCACGGGCTGTGGGGCCACGCGAGCGGCTGCCAAAGAGCTTTCCAACGAGGCAAGGCTTTCCCTCCTGGCTCTTTGGGCGTGGGAGCTGTGGCCAGAGCCGCGGCCCTACCGGAAAATGCTTCGCAGGCTGGCTCGGCGGCGCCAGGTGGGCGGCGGTGGCGCCGAGGCTGACGGCCGCCGCAAAGCCCGCAGCCCCACGGGCTGTGGGGCCACGCGAGCGGCTGCCAAAGAGCTTTCCAACGAGGCACGGCTTTCCCTCCTGGCTCTTCGGGCGTGGGAGCTGTGGCCAGAGCCGCGGCCCTACCGGAAAATGCTTCGCAGGCTGGCGCGGCGGCGCCACGTGGGCGCCGGTGACACCGAGGCTGACGGCTGCCGGAAAGCCCGCAGCCCCACAGGCTGTGGGGCCACGCGAGCGGCTGCCAAAGAGCTTTCCAACGAGGCACAGCTTTCCCTCCTGGCTCTTCGGGTGTGGGAGCTGTGGCCAGAGCCGCGGCCCTACCGGAAAATGCTTCGCAGGCTGGCGCGGCGGTGCCACGTGGGCGCCGGTGGCGCCGAGGCTGACGGCCGCCGCAAAGCCCGCAGCCCCACGGGCTGTGGGGCCACGCGAGCGGCTGCCAAAGAGCTTTCCAACGAGGCACGGCTTTCCCTCCTGGCTCTTTGGGCGTGGGAGCTGTGGCCAGAGCCGCGGCCCTACCGGAAAATGCTTCGCAGGCTGGCGCGGCGGCGCCAGGTGGGCGCCGGTGCCGCCGAGGCTGACGGCCGCCGCAAAGCCCGCAGCCCCACGGGCTGTGGGGCCACGCGAGCGGCTGCCAAAGAGCTTTCCAACGAGGCACGGCTTTCCCTCCTGGCTCTTAGGGCGTGGGAGCTGTGGCCAGAGACGCGGCCCTACCCGAAAATGCTTCGCAGGCTGGCGCGGCGGCACCACGTGGGCGCCGGTGGCGCCGAGGCTGACGGCCGCCACAAAGCCCGCACCCCGCGGGCTGTGGGGCCACGCGAGCGGCTGCCAAAGAGCTTTCCAACGAGGCACGGCTTTCCCTCCTGGCTCTTCGGGCGTGGGAGCTGTGGCCAGAGCCGTGGCCCTACCGGAAAATGCTTCGCAGGCTGCCTCGGTGGCGCCAGGTGGGCGCCGGTGGCGCCGAGGCTGACGGCCGCCGCAAAGCCCGCAGCCCCACGGGCTGTGGGGCCACGCGAGCGGCTGCCAAAGAGCTTTCCAACGAGGCACGGCTTTCCCTCCTGGCTCTTCGGGCGTGGGAGCTGTGGCCAGAGCCGTGGCCCTACCGGAAAACGCTTTGCAGGCTGGCTCGGCGGCGCCAGGTGGGCGCCGGTGGCGCCGAGGCTGACGGCGGCCGCAAAGCCCGCAGCCCCAGGGGCTGTGGGGCCACGCGAGCGGCTGCCAAAGGGCTTTCCAACGAGGCACGGCTTTCCCTCCTGGCTCTTCGGGCGTGGGAGCTGTGGCCAGAGCCGCGGCCCTACCGGAAAATGCTTCGCTGGCCGGCGCGGCGGCGCCAAGTGGGCGCCGGTGCCGCCGAGGCTGACGGCGGCCGCAAAGCCCGCAGCCCCAGGGGCTGTGGGGCCACGCGAGCGGCTGCCAAAGGGCTTTCCAACGAGGCACGGCTTTCCCTCCTGGCTCTTCGGGCGTGGGAGCTGTGGCCAGAGCCGCGGCCCTACCGGAAAATGCTTCGCAGGCTGGCTCGGCGGCGCCAGGTGGGCGCCGGTGGCGCCGAGGCTGACGGCCGCCGCAAAGCCCGCAGCCCCACGGGCTGTGGGGCCACGCGAGCGGCTGCCAAAGAGCTTTCCAACGAGGCACGGCTTTCCCTCCTGGCTCTTCGGGCGTGGGAGCTGTGGCCAGAGACGCGGCCCTACCCGAAAATGCTTCGCAGGCTTGCGCGGCGGTGCCAGGTGGGCGCCGGTGGCGCCGAGGCTGACGGCCGCCGCAAAGCCCGCACCCCGCGGGCTGTGGGGCCACGCGAGCGGCTGCCAAAGAGCTTTCCAACGAGGCACGGCTTTCCCTCCTGGCTCTTCGGGCGTGGGAGCTGTGGCCAGAGACGCGGCCCTACCCGAAAATGCTTCGCAGGCTGGCGCGGCGGCACCACGTGGGCGCCGGTGGCGCCGAGGCTGACGGCCGCCACAAAGCCCGCACCCCGCGGGCTGTGGGGCCACGCGAGCGGCTGCCAAAGAGCTTTCCAACGAGGCACGGCTTTCCCTCCTGGCTCTTCGGGCGTGGGAGCTGTGGCCAGAGCCGTGGCCCTACCGGAAAATGCTTCGCAGGCTGCCTCGGTGGCGCCAGGTGGGCGCCGGTGGCGCCGAGGCTGACGGCCGCCGCAAAGCCCGCAGCCCCACGGGCTGTGGGGCCACACGAGCGGCTGCCAAAGAGCTTTCCAACGAGGCACGGCTTTCCCTCCTGGCTCTTCGGGCGTGGGAGCTGTGGCCAGAGCCGTGGCCCTACCGGAAAACGCTTTGCAGGCTGGCTCGGCGGCGCCAGGTGGGCGCCGGTGGCGCCGAGGCTGACGGCGGCCGCAAAGCCCGCAGCCCCAGGGGCTGTGGGGCCACGCGAGCGGCTGCCAAAGGGCTTTCCAACGAGGCACGGCTTTCCCTCCTGGCTCTTCGGGCGTGGGAGCTGTGGCCAGAGCCGCGGCCCTACCGGAAAATGCTTCGCTGGCCGGCGCGGCGGCGCCAAGTGGGCGCCGGTGCCGCCGAGGCTGACGGCGGCCGCAAAGCCCGCAGCCCCAGGGGCTGTGGGGCCACGCGAGCGGCTGCCAAAGGGCTTTCCAACGAGGCACGGCTTTCCCTCCTGGCTCTTCGGGCGTGGGAGCTGTGGCCAGAGCCGCGGCCCTACCGGAAAATGCTTCGCAGGCTGGCTCGGCGGCGCCAGGTGGGCGCCGGTGGCGCCGAGGCTGACGGCCGCCGCAAAGCCCGCAGCCCCACGGGCTGTGGGGCCACGCGAGCGGCTGCCAAAGAGCTTTCCAACGAGGCACGGCTTTCCCTCCTGGCTCTTCGGGCGTGGGAGCTGTGGCCAGAGACGCGGCCCTACCCGAAAATGCTTCGCAGGCTGGCGCGGCGGTGCCAGGTGGGCGCCGGTGGCGCCGAGGCTGACGGCCGCCGCAAAGCCCGCACCCCGCGGGCTGTGGGGCCACGCGAGCGGCTGCCAAAGAGCTTTCCAACGAGGCACGTCTTTCCCTCCTGGCTCTTCGGGCGTGGGAGCTGTGGCCAGAGCCGCGGCCCTACCCGAAAATGCTTCGCAGGCTGGCTCGGCGGCACCACGTGGGCGCCAGTGGCGCCGAGGCTGACGGCCGCCGCAAAGCCCGCAGCCCCACGGGCTGTGGGGCCACGCGAGCGGCTGCCAAAGAGCTTTCCAACGAGGCACGGCTTTCCCTCCTGGCTCTTCGGGCGTGGGAGCTGTGGCCAGAGCCGCGGCCCTACCGGAAAACGCTTCGCAGGCTGGCGCGGCGGCGCCACGTGGGCGCCGGTGGCGCCGAGGCTGACGGCCGCCGCAAAGCCCACAGCCCCACGGGCTGTGGGGCCACGCAAGCGGCTGCCAAAGAGCTTTCCAACGAGGCACGGCTTTCCCTCCTGGCTCTTCGGGCGTGGGAGCTGTGGCCAGAGCCGCGGCCCTACCGGAAAATGCTTCGCAGGCTGGCTCGGCGGCGCCACGTGGGCGCCGGTGGCGCCGAGGCTGACGGCGGCCGCAAAGCCCGCAGCCCCAGGGGCTGTGGGGCCACGCGAGCGGCTGCCAAAGGGCTTTCCAACGAGGCACGGCTTTCCCTCCTGGCTCTTCAGGCGTGGGAGCTGTGGCCAGAGACGCGGCCCTACCGGAAAATGCTTCGCAGGCTGGCACGGTGGCACCACGTGGGCGCCGGTGGCGCCGAGGCTGACGGCCGCCGCAAAGCCCGCAGCCCCACGGGCTGTGGGGCCACGCGAGCGGCTGCCAAAGAGCTTTCCAACGAGGCACGGCTTTCCCTCCTGGCTCTTCGGGCGTGGGAGCTGTGGCCAGAGACGCGGCCCTACCGGAAAATACTTCGCCGACTGGCTCGGCGGCGCCTGGTGGGCGCCGGTGGCGCCGAGGCTGACGGCCGCCGCAAAGCCCGCAGCCCCACGGGCTGTGGGGCCACGCGAGCGGCTGCCAAAGAGCTTTCCAACGAGGCAAGGCTTTCCCTCCTGGCTCTTTGGGCGTGGGAGCTGTGGCCAGAGCCGCGGCCCTACCGGAAAATGCTTCGCAGGCTGGCTCGGCGGCACCACGTGGGCGGCGGTGGCGCCGAGGCTGACAGCCGCCGCAAAGCCCGCAGCCCCACGGGCTGTGGGGCCACGCGAGCGGCTGCCAAAGAGCTTTCCAACGAGGCACGGCTTTCCCTCCTGGCTCTTCGGGCGTGGGAGCTGTGGCCAGAGACGCGGCCCTACCGGAAAATGCTTCGCAGGCTGGCTCGGCGGCGCCACGTGGGCACCGGTGGCGCCGAGGCTGACGGCGGCCGCAAAGCCCGCAGCCCCAGGGGCTGTGGGGCCACGCGAGCGGCTGCCAAAGGGCTTTCCAACGAGGCACGGCTTTCCCTCCTGGCTCTTCAGGCGTGGGAGCTGTGGCCAGAGACGCGGCCCTACCGGAAAATGCTTCGCAGGCTGGCACGGTGGCACCACGTGGGCGCCGGTGGCGCCGAGGCTGACGGCCGCCGCAAAGCCCGCAGCCCCACGGGCTGTGGGGCCACGCGAGCGGCTGCCAAAGAGCTTTCCAACGAGGCACGGCTTTCCCTCCTGGCTCTTCGGGCGTGGGAGCTGTGGCCAGAGACGCGGCCCTACCGGAAAATACTTCGCCGACTGGCTCGGCGGCGCCTGGTGGGCGCCGGTGGCGCCGAGGCTGACGGCCGCCGCAAAGCCCGCAGCCCCACGGGCTGTGGGGCCACGCGAGCGGCTGCCAAAGAGCTTTCCAACGAGGCACGGCTTTCCCTCCTGGCTCTTTGGGCGTGGGAGCTGTGGCCAGAGCCGCGGCCCTACCGGAAAATGCTTCGCAGGCTGGCTCGGCGGCACCACGTGGGCGGCGGTGGCGCCGAGGCTGACAGCCGCCGCAAAGCCCGCAGCCCCACGGGCTGTGGGGCCACGCGAGCGGCTGCCAAAGAGCTTTCCAACGAGGCACGGCTTTCCCTCCTGGCTCTTTGGGCGTGGGAGCTGTGGCCACAGCCGCGGCCCTACCGGAAAATGCTTCGGGGGCTGGCGCGGCGGCGCCAAGTGGGCGCCGGTGGCACCGAGGCTGACGGCGGCCGCAAAGCCCGCAGCCCCAGGGGCTGTGGGGCCACGCGAGCGGCTGCCAAAGGGCTTTCCAACGAGGCACGGCTTTCCCTCCTGGCTCTTCGGGCGTGGGAGCTGTGGCCAGAGCCGCGGCCCTACCGGAAAATGCTTCGCAGGCTGGCACGGTGGCACCACGTGGGCGCCGGTGGCGCCGAGGCTGACGGCCGCCGCAAAGCCCGCAGCCCCACGGGCTGTGGGGCCACGCGAGCAGCTGACAAAGAGCTTTCCAACGAGGCACAGCTTTCCCTCCTGGCTCTTCGGGCGTGGGAGCTGTGGCCAGAGACGCAGCCCTACCGGAAAATGCTTCGCAGGCTGGCTCGGCGGCGCCAGGTGGGCGCTGGTGACACCGAGGCTGACGGCCGCCACAAAGCCCGCAGCCCCACGGGCTGTGGGGCCACGCGAGCGGCTGCCAAAGAGTTTTCCAACGAGGCACGGCTTTCCCTCCTGGCTCTTCGGGCGTGGGAGCTGTGGCCAGAGCCGCGGCCCTACCGGAAAACGCTTCGCAGGCTGGCGCGGCGGCGCCACGTGGGAGCCGGTGGCGCCGAGGCTGACGGCCGCCGCAAAGCCCGCAGCCCCACGGGCTGTGGGGCCACGCGAGCGGCTGCCAAAGAGCTTTCCAACGAGGCACGGCTTTCCCTCCTGGCTCTTCGGGCGTGGGAGCTGTGGCCAGAGACGCGGCCCTACCGGAAAATGCTTCTCAGGCTGGCTCGGCGGCGCCAGGTGGGCGCCGGTGACACCGAGGCTGACGGCGGCCGCAAAGCCCGCAGCCCCAGGGGCTGTGGGGCCACGCGAGCGGCTGCCAAAGGGCTTTCCAACGAGGCACGGCTTTCCCTCCTGGCTCTTCGGGCGTGGGAGCTGTGGCCAGAGACGCGGCCCTACCCGAAAATGCTTCGCAGGCTGGCGCGGCGGCACCACGTGGGCGCCGGTGGCGCCGAGGCTGACGGCCGCCACAAAGCCCGCACCCCGCGGGCTGTGGGGCCACGCGAGCGGCTGCCAAAGAGCTTTCCAACGAGGCACGGCTTTCCCTCCTGGCTCTTCGGGCGTGGGAGCTGTGGCCAGAGCCGTGGCCCTACCGGAAAACGCTTTGCAGGCTGGCTCGGCGGCGCCAGGTGGGCGCCGGTGGCGCCGAGGCTGACGGCGGCCGCAAAGCCCGCAGCCCCACGGGCTGTGGGGCCACGCGAGCGGCTGCCAAAGAGCTTTCCAACGAGGCACGGCTTTCCCTCCTGGCTCTTCGGGCGTGGGAGCTGTGGCCAGAGCCGCGGCCCTACCGGAAAATGCTTCGCTGGGCGGCGCGGCGGCGCCAAGTGGGCGCCGGTGCCGCCGAGGCTGACGGCGGCCGCAAAGCCCGCAGCCCCAGGGGCTGTGGGGCCACGCGAGCGGCTGCCAAAGGGCTTTCCAACGAGGCACGGCTTTCCCTCCTGGCTCTTCGGGCGTGGGAGCTGTGGCCAGAGCCGCGGCCCTACCGGAAAATGCTTCGCAGGCTGGCTCGGCGGCGCCAGGTGGGCGCCGGTGGCGCCGAGGCTGACGGCCGCCGCAAAGCCCGCAGCCCCACGGGCTGTGGGGCCACGCGAGCGGCTGCCAAAGAGCTTTCCAACGAGGCACGGCTTTCCCTCCTGGCTCTTCGGGCGTGGGAGCTGTGGCCAGCGACGCAGCCCTACCGGAAAATGCTTCGCAGGCTGGCTCGGCGGCGCCAGGTGGGCGCTGGTGGCGCCGAGGCTGACGGCCGCCGCAAAGCCCGCAGCCCCACGGGCTGTGGGGCCACGCGAGCGGCTGCCAAAGAGCTTTCCAACGAGGCACGGCTTTCCCTCCTGGCTCTTCGGGCGTGGGAGCTGTGGCCAGAGCCGCGGCCCTACCGGAAAACGCTTCGCAGGCTGGCGCGGCGGCGCCACGTGGGCGCCGGTGGCGCCGAGGCTGACGGCCGCGGCAAAGCCCACAGCCCCACGGGCTGTGGGGCCATGCGAGCGGCTGCCAAAGAGCTTTCCAACGAGGCACGGCTTTCCCTCCTGGCTCTTCAGGCGTGGGAGCTGTGGCCAGAGACGCGGCCCTACCGGAAAATGCTTCGCAGGCTGGCACGGTGGCAGCACGTGGGCGCCGGTGGCGCCGAGGCTGACGACAGCCGCAAAGCCCGCAGCCCCACGGGCTGTGGGGCCACGCGAGCGGCTGCCAAAGAGCTTTCCAACGAGGCACGGCTTTCCCTCCTGGCTCTTCGGGCGTGGGAGCTGTGGCCAGAGACGCGGCCCTACCGGAAAATACTTCACAGGCTGGCGCGGCGGCGCCTGGTGGGCGCCGGTGGCGCCGAGGCTGACGGCCGCCGCAAAGCCCGCAGCCCCACGGGCTGTGGGGCCACGCGAGCGGCTGCCAAAGAGCTTTCCAACGAGGCAAGGCTTTCCCTCCTGGCTCTTTGGGCGTGGGAGCTGTGGCCAGAGGCGCGGCCCTACCGGAAAATGCTTCGCAGGCTGGCTCGGCGGCACCACGTGGGCGGCGGTGGCGCCGAGGCTGACGGCCGCCGCAAAGCCCGCAGCCCCACGGGCTGTGGGGCCACGCGAGCGGCTGCCAAAGAGCTTTCCAACGAGGCACGGCTTTCCCTCCTGGCTCTTTGGGCGTGGGAGCTGTGGCCAGAGCCGCGGCCCTACCGGAAAATGCTTCGCAGGCTGGCTCGGAGGCGCCAGGTGGGCGCCGGTGGCGCCGAGGCTGACGGCCACCGCAAAGCCCGCAGCCCCACGGGCTGTGGGGCCACGCGAGCGGCTGCCAAAGAGCTTTCCAACGAGGCACGGCTTTCCCTCCTGGCTCTTTGGGCGTGGGAGCTGTGGCCAGAGCCGCGGCCCTACCGGAAAATGCTTCGCAGGCTGGCTCGGCGGCGCCAGGTGGGCGCCGGTGGCGCCGAGGCTGACGGCCGCCGCAAAGCCCGCAGCCCCACGGGCTGTGGGGCCACGCGAGCGGCTGCCAAAGAGCTTTCCAACGAGGCACGGCTTTCCCTCCTGGCTCTTCGGGCGTGGGAGCTGTGGCCAGAGCCGCGGCCCTACCGGAAAATGCTTCGCAGGCTGGCTCGGCGGCGCCAGGTGGGCGCCGGTGGCGCCGAGGCTGACGGCCGCCGCAAAGCCCGCAGCCCCACGGGCTGTGGGGCCACGCGAGCGGCTGCCAAAGAGCTTTCCAACGAGGCACGGCTTTCCCTCCTGGCTCTTCGGGCGTGGGAGCTGTGGCCAGAGCCGCGGCCCTACCGGAAAATGCTTCGCAGGCTGGCACGGTGGCACCACGTGGACGCCGGTGGCGCCGAGGCTGACGGCCGCCGCAAAGCCCGCAGCCCCACGGGCTGTGGGGCCACGCGAGCGGCTGCCAAAGAGCTTTCCAACGAGGCACGGCTTTCCCTCCTGGCTCTTCGGGCGTGCGAGCTGTGGCCAGAGCCGCGGCCCTACCGGAAAATGCTTCGCAGGCTGGCTTGGCGGCGCCAGGTGGGCGCCGGTGGCGCCGAGGCTGACGGCCGCCGCAAAGCCCGCAGCCCCACGGGCTGTGGGGCCACGCGAGCGGCTGCCAAAGGGCTTTCCAACGAGGCACGGCTTTCCCTCCTGGCTCTTCGGGCGTGGGAGCTGTGGCCAGAGCCGCGGCCCTACCGGAAAATGCTTCGCAGGCTGGCGCGGCGGCACCACGTGGGCGCCGGTGGCGCCGAGGCTGACGGCCGCCGCAAAGCCCGCAGCCCCACGGGCTGTGGGGCCACGCGAGCGGCTGCCAAAGAGCTTTCCAACGAGGCACGGCTTTCCCTCCTGGCTCTTCGGGCGTGGGAGCTGTGGCCAGAGCCGCGGCCCTACCGGAAAATGCTTCGCAGGCTGGCTCGGTGGCGCCAGGTGGGCGCCGGTGGCGCCGAGGCTGACGGCCGCCGCAAAGCCCGCAGCCCCACGGGCTGTGGGGCCACGCGAGCGGCTGCCAAAGAGCTTTCCAACGAGGCACAGCTTTCCCTCCTGGCTCTTCGGGCGTGGGAGCTGTGGCCAGAGCCGCGGCCCTACCGGAAAATGCTTCGCAGGCTGGCACGGCGGCACCACGTGGGCGCCGGTGGCGCCGAGGCTGACGGCCGCCGGAAAGCCCGCAGCCCCACGGGCTGTGGGGCCACGCGAGCGGCTGCCAAAGAGCTTTCCAACGAGGCACGGCTTTCCCTCCTGGCTCTTCGGGCGTGGGAGCTGTGGCCAGAGCCGCGGCCCTACCGGAAAATGCTTTGCAGGCTGGCTCGGCGGCGCCAGGTGGGCGCCGGTGGCGCCGAGGCTGACGGCCGCCACAAAGCCCGCAGCCCCACGGGCTGTGGGGCCACGCGAGCGGCTGCCAAAGGGCTTTCCAACGAGGCACGGCTTTCCCTCCTGGCTCTTCGGGCGTGGGAGCTGTGGCCAGAGCCGCGGCCCTACCGGAAAATGCTTCGCAGGCTGGCGCGGCGGCGCCACGTGGGCGCCGGTGGCGCCGAGGCTGACGGCCGCCGCAAAGCCCGCAGCCCCACGGGCTGTGGGGCCACGCGAGCGGCTGCCAAAGAGCTTTCCAACGAGGCACGGCTTTCCCTCCTGGCTCTTCGGGCGTGGGAGCTGTGGCCAGAGCCGCGGCCCTACCGGAAAATGCTTCTCAGGCTGGCTCGGCGGCGCCAGGTGGGCGCCGGTGGCGCCGAGGCTGACGGCTGCCGGAAAGCCCGCAGCCCCACGGGCTGTGGGGCCACGCGAGCGGCTGCCAAAGAGCTTTCCAACGAGGCACGGCTTTCCCTCCTGGCTCTTCGGGCGTGGGAGCTGTGGCCAGAGCCGCGGCCCTACCGGAAAATGCTTCGCAGGCTGGCGCGGCGGCGCCAGGTGGGCGCCAGTGGCGCCGAGGCTGACGGCCGCCGGAAAGCCCGCAGCCCCACGGGCTGTGGGGCCACGCGAGCGGCTGCCAAAGAGCTTTCCAACGAGGCACGGCTTTCCCTCCTGGCTCTTCGGGCGTGCGAGCTGTGGCCAGAGCCGCGGCCCTACCGGAAAATGCTTCTCAGGCTGGCTCGGCGGCGCCAGGTGGGCGCCGGTGACACCGAGGCTGACGGCTGCCGGAAAGCCCGCAGCCCCACGGGCTGTGGGGCCACGCGAGCGGCTGCCAAAGAGCTTTCCAACGAGGCACGGCTTTCCCTCCTGGCTCTTCGGGCGTGGGAGCTGTGGCCAGAGCCGCGGCCCTACCGGAAAATGCTTCGCAGGCTGGCGCGACGGCACCACGTGGGCACCGGTGGCGCCGAGGCTCACGGCCGCCGCAAAGCCCGCAGCCCCACGGGCTGTGGGGCCACGCGAGCGGCTGCCAAAGAGCTTTCCAACGAGGCACGGCTTTCCCTCCTGGCTCTTCGGGCGTGGGAGCTGTGGCCAGAGCCGCGGCCCTACCGGAAAATGCTTCGCAGGCTGGCACGGCGGCACCACGTTGGCGCCGGTGGCGCCGAGGCTGACGGCCGCCGCAAAGCCCGCAGCCCCACGGGCTGTGGGGCCACGCGAGCGGCTGCCAAAGAGCTTTCCAACGAGGCACGGCTTTCCCTCCTGGCTCTTCGGGCGTGGGAGGTGTGGCCAGAGCCGTGGCCCTACCGGAAAATGCTTTGTAGGCTGGCTCGGCGGCGCCAGGTGGGCGCCGGTGGCGCCGAGGCTGACGGCGGCCGCAAAGCCCGCAGCCCCACGGGCTGTGGGGCCACGCGAGCGGCTGCCAAAGGGCTTTCCAACGAGGCACGGCTTTCCCTCCTGGCTCTTCGGGCGTGGGAGCTGTGGCCAGAGACGCGGCCCTACCGGAAAATGCTTCGCACGCTGGCTCGGCGGTGCCAGGTGGGCGCCGGTGGCGCCGAGGCTGACGGCCACCGCAAAGCCCGCAGCCCCACGGGCTGTGGGGCCACGCGAGCGGCTGCCAAAGAGCTTTCCAACGAGGCACGCCTTTCCCTCCTAGCTCTTTGGGCGTGGGAGCTGTGGCCAGAGCCGCGGCCCTACCGGAAAATGCTTCGCAGGCTGGCTCGGCGGCGCCAGGTGGGCGCCGGTGGCGCCGAGGCTGACGGCCGCCGCAAAGCCCGCAGCCCCACGGGCTGTGGGGCCACGCGAGCGGCTGCCAAAGAGCTTTCCAACGAGGCACGGCTTTCCCTCCTGGCTCTTCGGGCGTGGGAGCTGTGGCCAGAGCCGCGGCCCTACCGGAAAATGCTTCGCAGGCTGGCTCGGCGGCGCCAGGTGGGCGCCGGTGGCGCCGAGGCTGACGGCGGCCGCAAAGCCCGCAGCCCCAGGGGCTGTGGGGCCACGCGAGCGGCTGCCAAAGGGCTTTCCAACGAGGCACGGCTTTCCCTCCTGGCTCTTCGGGCGTGGGAGCTGTGGCCAGAGCCGCGGCCCTACCGGAAAATGCTTCGCAGGCTGGCACGGCGGCACCACGTGGGCGCCGGTGGCGCCGAGGCTGACGGCCGCCGCAAAGCCCGCAGCCCCACGGGCTGTGGGGCCACGCGAGCGGCTGCCAAAGAGCTTTCCAACGAGGCACGGCTTTCCCTCCTGGCTCTTCGGGCGTGGGAGCTGTGGCCAGAGACGCAGCCCTACCGGAAAATGCTTCGCAGGCTGGCTCGGCGGCGCCAGGTGGGCGCTGGTGGCGCCGAGGCTGACGGCCGCCGCAAAGCCCACAGCCCCACGGGCTGTGGACCACGCGAGCGGCTGCCAAAGAGCTTTCCAACGAGGCACGGCTTTCCCTCCTGGCTCTTCGGGCGTGGGAGCTGTGGCCAGAGCCGCGGCCCTACCGGAAAATGCTTCGCAGGCTGGCTCGGCGGCGCCACGTGGGCGGCGGTGGCACCGAGGCTGACGGCCGCCGCAAAGCCCGCAGCCCCACGGGCTGTGGGGCCACGCGAGCGGCTGCCAAAGAGCTTTCCAACGAGGCACGGCTTTCCCTCCTGGCTCTTCCGGCGTGGGAGCTGTGGCCAGAGCCGTGGCCCTACCAGAAAATGCTTTGCAGGCTGGCATGGCGGCGCCAGGTGGGCACCGGTGGCGCCGAGGCTGATGGCCACCGCAAAGCCCGCAGCCCCACGGGCTGTGGGGCCACGCGAGCGGCTGCCAAAGAGCTTTCCAACGAGGCACGGCTTTCCCTCCTGGCTCTTCGGGCGTGGGAGCTGTAGCCAGAGTCGCGGCCCTACCGGAAAATGCTTCGCAGGCTGGCTCGGCGGCGCCAGGTGGGCGCCGGTGGCGCCGAGGCTGACGGCCGCCGCAAAGCCCGCAGCCCCACGGGCTGTGGGGCCACGCGAGCGGCTGCCAAAGGGCTTTCCAACGAGGCACGGCTTTCCCTCCTGGCTCTTCGGGCGTGGGAGCTGTGGCCAGAGCCGCGGCCCTACCGGAAAACGCTTCGCAGGCTGGCGCGGCGGCGCCACGTGGGCGCCGGTGGCGCCGAGGCTGACGGCCGCCGCAAAGCCCGCAGCCCCACGGGCTGTGGGGCCACGCGAGCGGCTGCCAAAGAGCTTTCCAACGAGTCACGGCTTTCCCTCCTGGCTCTTCGGGCGTGGGAGCTGTGGCCAGAGCCGCGGCCCTACCGGAAAATGCTTCGCAGGCTGGCGCGGCGGCGCCACGTGGGCGCCGGTGACACCGAGGCTGACGGCTGCCGGAAAGCCCGCAGCCCCACAGGCTGTGGGGCCACGCGAGCGTCTGCCAAAGAGCTTTCCAACGAGGCACAGCTTTCCCTCCTGGCTCTTCGGGTGTGGGAGCTGTGGCCAGAGCCGCGGCCCTACCGGAAAATGCTTCGCAGGCTGGCGCGGCGGCGCCACGTGGGCGCCGGTGGCGCCGAGGCTGACGGCCGCCGCAAAGCCCGCAGCCCCACGGGCTGTGGGGCCACGCGAGCGGCTGCCAAAGAGCTTTCCAACGAGGCACGGCTTTCCCTCCTGGCTCTTTGGGCGTGGGAGCTGTGGCCAGAGCCGCGGCCCTACCGGAAAATGCTTCGCAGGCTGGCGCGGCGGCGCCAGGTGGGCGCCGGTGCCGCCGAGGCTGACGGCCGCCGCAAAGCCCGCAGCCCCACGGGCTGTGGGGCCACGCGAGCGGCTGCCAAAGAGCTTTCCAACGAGGCACGGCTTTCCCTCCTGGCTCTTAGGGCGTGGGAGCTGTGGCCAGAGACGCGGCCCTACCCGAAAATGCTTCGCAGGCTGGCGCGGCGGCACCACGTGGGCGCCGGTGGCGCCGAGGCTGACGGCCGCCACAAAGCCCGCACCCCGCGGGCTGTGGGGCCACGCGAGCGGCTGCCAAAGAGCTTTCCAACGAGGCACGGCTTTCCCTCCTGGCTCTTCGGGCGTGGGAGCTGTGGCCAGAGCCGTGGCCCTACCGGAAAATGCTTCGCAGGCTGCCTCGGTGGCGCCAGGTAGGCGCCGGTGGCGCCGAGGCTGACGGCCGCCGCAAAGCCCGCAGCCCCACGGGCTGTGGGGCCACACGAGCGGCTGCCAAAGAGCTTTCCAACGAGGCACGGCTTTCCCTCCTGGCTCTTCGGGCGTGGGAGCTGTGGCCAGAGCCGTGGCCCTACCGGAAAACGCTTTGCAGGCTGGCTCGGCGGCGCCAGGTGGGCGCCGGTGGCGCCGAGGCTGACGGCGGCCGCAAAGCCCGCAGCCCCAGGGGCTGTGGGGCCACGCGAGCGGCTGCCAAAGGGCTTTCCAACGAGGCACGGCTTTCCCTCCTGGCTCTTCGGGCGTGGGAGCTGTGGCCAGAGCCGCGGCCCTACCGGAAAATGCTTCGCTGGCCGGCGCGGCGGCGCCAAGTGGGCGCCGGTGCCGCCGAGGCTGACGGCGGCCGCAAAGCCCGCAGCCCCAGGGGCTGTGGGGCCACGCGAGCGGCTGCCAAAGGGCTTTCCAACGAGGCACGGCTTTCCCTCCTGGCTCTTCGGGCGTGGGAGCTGTGGCCAGAGCCGCGGCCCTACCGGAAAATGCTTCGCAGGCTGGCTCGGCGGCGCCAGGTGGGCGCCGGTGGCGCCGAGGCTGACGGCCGCCGCAAAGCCCGCAGCCCCACGGGCTGTGGGGCCACGCGAGCGGCTGCCAAAGAGCTTTCCAACGAGGCACGGCTTTCCCTCCTGGCTCTTCGGGCGTGGGAGCTGTGGCCAGAGACGCGGCCCTACCCGAAAATGCTTCGCAGGCTTGCGCGGCGGTGCCAGGTGGGCGCCGGTGGCGCCGAGGCTGACGGCCGCCGCAAAGCCCGCACCCCGCGGGCTGTGGGGCCACGCGAGCGGCTGCCAAAGAGCTTTCCAACGAGGCACGGCTTTCCCTCCTGGCTCTTCGGGCGTGGGAGCTGTGGCCAGAGACGCAGCCCTACCCGAAAATGCTTCGCAGGCTGGCGCGGCGGCACCACGTGGGCGCCGGTGGCGCCGAGGCTGACGGCCGCCACAAAGCCCGCACCCCGCGGGCTGTGGGGCCACGCGAGCGGCTGCCAAAGAGCTTTCCAACGAGGCACGGCTTTCCCTCCTGGCTCTTCGGGCGTGGGAGCTGTGGCCAGAGCCGTGGCCCTACCGGAAAATGCTTCGCAGGCTGCCTCGGTGGCGCCAGGTGGGCGCCGGTGGCGCCGAGGCTGACGGCCGCCGCAAAGCCCGCAGCCCCACGGGCTGTGGGGCCACACGAGCGGCTGCCAAAGAGCTTTCCAACGAGGCACGGCTTTCCCTCCTGGCTCTTCGGGCGTGGGAGCTGTGGCCAGAGCCGTGGCCCTACCGGAAAACGCTTTGCAGGCTGGCTCGGCGGCGCCAGGTGGGCGCCGGTGGCGCCGAGGCCGACGGCGGCCGCAAAGCCCGCAGCCCCAGGGGCTGTGGGGCCACGCGAGCGGCTGCCAAAGGGCTTTCCAACGAGGCACGGCTTTCCCTCCTGGCTCTTCGGGCGTGGGAGCTGTGGCCAGAGCCGCGGCCCTACCGGAAAATGCTTCGCTGGCCGGCGCGGCGGCGCCAAGTGGGCGCCGGTGCCGCCGAGGCTGACGGCGGCCGCAAAGCCCGCAGCCCCAGGGGCTGTGGGGCCACGCGAGCGGCTGCCAAAGGGCTTTCCAACGAGGCACGGCTTTCCCTCCTGGCTCTTCGGGCGTGGGAGCTGTGGCCAGAGCCGCGGCCCTACCGGAAAATGCTTCGCAGGCTGGCTCGGCGGCGCCAGGTGGGCGCCGGTGGCGCCGAGGCTGACGGCCGCCGCAAAGCCCGCAGCCCCACGGGCTGTGGGGCCACGCGAGCGGCTGCCAAAGAGCTTTCCAACGAGGCACGGCTTTCCCTCCTGGCTCTTCGGGCGTGGGAGCTGTGGCCAGAGACGCGGCCCTACCCGAAAATGCTTCGCAGGCTGGCGCGGCGGTGCCAGGTGGGCGCCGGTGGCGCCGAGGCTGACGGCCGCCGCAAAGCCCGCACCCCGCGGGCTGTGGGGCCACGCGAGCGGCTGCCAAAGAGCTTTCCAACGAGGCACGTCTTTCCCTCCTGGCTCTTCGGGCGTGGGAGCTGTGGCCAGAGCCGCGGCCCTACCCGAAAATGCTTCGCAGGCTGGCGCGGCGGTGCCAGGTGGGCGCCAGTGGCGCCGAGGCTGACGGCCGCCGCAAAGCCCGCAGCCCCACGGGCTGTGGGGCCACGCGAGCGGCTGCCAAAGAGCTTTCCAACGAGGCACGGCTTTCCCTCCTGGCTCTTCGGGCGTGGGAGCTGTGGCCAGAGCCGCGGCCCTACCGGAAAACGCTTCGCAGGCTGGCGCGGCGGCGCCACGTGGGCGCCGGTGGCGCCGAGGCTGACGGCCGCCGCAAAGCCCACAGCCCCACGGGCTGTGGGGCCACGCAAGCGGCTGCCAAAGAGCTTTCCAACGAGGCACGGCTTTCCCTCCTGGCTCTTCGGGCGTGGGAGCTGTGGCCAGAGCCGCGGCCCTACCGGAAAATGCTTCGCAGGCTGGCTCGGCGGCGCCACGTGGGCGCCGGTGGCGCCGAGGCTGACGGCGGCCGCAAAGCCCGCAGCCCCAGGGGCTGTGGGGCCACGCGAGCGGCTGCCAAAGGGCTTTCCAACGAGGCACGGCTTTCCCTCCTGGCTCTTCAGGCGTGGGAGCTGTGGCCAGAGACGCGGCCCTACCGGAAAATGCTTCGCAGGCTGGCACGGTGGCACCACGTGGGCGCCGGTGGCGCCGAGGCTGACGGCCGCCGCAAAGCCCGCAGCCCCACGGGCTGTGGGGCCACGCGAGCGGCTGCCAAAGAGCTTTCCAACGAGGCACGGCTTTCCCTCCTGGCTCTTCGGGCGTGGGAGCTGTGGCCAGAGACACGGCCCTACCGGAAAATACTTCGCCGACTGGCTCGGCGGCGCCTGGTGGGCGCCGGTGGCGCCGAGGCTGACGGCCGCCGCAAAGCCCGCAGCCCCACGGGCTGTGGGGCCACGCGAGCGGCTGCCAAAGAGCTTTCCAACGAGGCAAGGCTTTCCCTCCTGGCTCTTTGGGCGTGGGAGCTGTGGCCAGAGCCACGGCCCTACCGGAAAATGCTTCGCAGGCTGGCTCGGCGGCACCACGTGGGCGGCGGTGGCGCCGAGGCTGACAGCCGCCGCAAAGCCCGCAGCCCCACGGGCTGTGGGGCCACGCGAGCGGCTGCCAAAGAGCTTTCCAACGAGGCACGGCTTTCCCTCCTGGCTCTTCGGGCGTGGGAGCTGTGGCCAGAGACGCGGCCCTACCGGAAAATGCTTCGCAGGCTGGCTCGGCGGCGCCACGTGGGCACCGGTGGCGCCGAGGCTGACGGCGGCCGCAAAGCCCGCAGCCCCAGGGGCTGTGGGGCCACGCGAGCGGCTGCCAAAGGGCTTTCCAACGAGGCACGGCTTTCCCTCCTGGCTCTTCGGGCGTGGGAGCTGTGGCCAGAGACGCGGCCCTACCGGAAAATGCTTCGCAGGCTGGCACGGTGGCACCACGTGGGCGCCGGTGGCGCCGAGGCTGACGGCCGCCGCAAAGCCCGCAGCCCCACGGGCTGTGGGGCCACGCGAGCGGCTGCCAAAGAGCTTTCCAACGAGGCACGGCTTTCCCTCCTGGCTCTTCGGGCGTGGGAGCTGTGGCCAGAGACGCGGCCCTACCGGAAAATACTTCGCAGGCTGGCGCGGCGGCGCCTGGTGGGCGCCGGTGGCGCCGAGGCTGACGGCCGCCGCAAAGCCCGCAGCCCCACGGGCTGTGGGGCCACGCGAGCGGCTGCCAAAGAGCTTTCCAACGAGGCACGGCTTTCCCTCCTGGCTCTTTGGGCGTGGGAGCTGTGGCCAGAGGCGCGGCCCTACCGGAAAATGCTTCGCAGGCTGGCTCGGCGGCACCACGTGGGCGGCGGTGGCGCCGAGGCTGACGGCCGCCGCAAAGCCCGCAGCCCCACGGGCTGTGGGGCCACGCGAGCGGCTGCCAAAGAGCTTTCCAACGAGGCACGGCTTTCCCTCCTGGCTCTTTGGGCGTGGGAGCTGTGGCCAGAGCCGCGGCCCTACCGGAAAATGCTTCGCAGGCTGGCTCGGAGGCGCCAGGTGGGCGCCGGTGGCGCCGAGGCTGACGGCCACCGCAAAGCCCGCAGCCCCACGGGCTGTGGGGCCACGCGAGCGGCTGCCAAAGAGCTTTCCAACGAGGCACGGCTTTCCCTCCTGGCTCTTTGGGCGTGGGAGCTGTGGCCAGAGCCGCGGCCCTACCGGAAAATGCTTCGCAGGCTGGCTCGGCGGCGCCAGGTGGGCGCCGGTGGCGCCGAGGCTGACGGCCGTCGCAAAGCCCGCAGCCCCACGGGCTGTGGGGCCACGCGAGCGGCTGCCAAAGAGCTTTCCAACGAGGCACGGCTTTCCCTCCTGGCTCTTTGGGCGTGGGAGCTGTGGCCAGAGCCGCGGCCCTACCGGAAAATGCTTCGCAGGCTGGCTCGGCGGCGCCAGGTGGGCGCCGGTGGCGCCGAGGCTGACGGCCGCCGCAAAGCCCGCAGCCCCACGGGCTGTGGGGCCACGCGAGCGGCTGCCAAAGAGCTTTCCAACGAGGCACGGCTTTCCCTCCTGGCTCTTCGGGCGTGGGAGCTGTGGCCAGAGCCGCGGCCCTACCGGAAAATGCTTCGCAGGCTGGCACGGTGGCACCACGTGGACGCCGGTGGCGCCGAGGCTGACGGCCGCCGCAAAGCCCGCAGCCCCACGGGCTGTGGGGCCACGCGAGCGGCTGCCAAAGAGCTTTCCAACGAGGCACGGCTTTCCCTCCTGGCTCTTCGGGCGTGCGAGCTGTGGCCAGAGCCGCGGCCCTACCGGAAAATGCTTCGCAGGCTGGCTCGGCGGCACCAGGTGGGCGCCGGTGGCGCCGAGGCTGACGGCCGCCGCAAAGCCCGCAGCCCCACGGGCTGTGGGGCCACGCGAGCGGCTGCCAAAGGGCTTTCCAACGAGGCACGGCTTTCCCTCCTGGCTCTTCGGGCGTGGGAGCTGTGGCCAGAGCCGCGGCCCTACCGGAAAATGCTTCGCAGGCTGGCGCGGCGGCACCACGTGGGCGCCGGTGGCGCCGAGGCTGACGGCCGCCGCAAAGCCCGCAGCCCCACGGGCTGTGGGGCCACGCGAGCGGCTGCCAAAGAGCTTTCCAACGAGGCACGGCTTTCCCTCCTGGCTCTTCGGGCGTGGGAGCTGTGGCCAGAGCCGCGGCCCTACCGGAAAATGCTTCGCAGGCTGGCTCGGTGGCGCCAGGTGGGCGCCGGTGGCGCCGAGGCTGACGGCCGCCGCAAAGCCCGCAGCCCCACGGGCTGTGGGGCCACGCGAGCGGCTGCCAAAGAGCTTTCCAACGAGGCACAGCTTTCCCTCCTGGCTCTTCGGGCGTGGGAGCTGTGGCCAGAGCCGCGGCCCTACCGGAAAATGCTTCGCAGGCTGGCACGGCGGCACCACGTGGGCGCCGGTGGCGCCGAGGCTGACGGCCGCCGGAAAGCCCGCAGCCCCACGGGCTGTGGGGCCACGCGAGCGGCTGCCAAAGAGCTTTCCAACGAGGCACGGCTTTCCCTCCTGGCTCTTCGGGCGTGGGAGCTGTGGCCAGAGCCGCGGCCCTACCGGAAAATGCTTTGCAGGCTGGCTCGGCGGCGCCAGGTGGGCGCCGGTGGCGCCGAGGCTGACGGCCGCCACAAAGCCCGCAGCCCCACGGGCTGTGGGGCCACGCGAGCGGCTGCCAAAGGGCTTTCCAACGAGGCACGGCTTTCCCTCCTGGCTCTTCGGGCGTGGGAGCTGTGGCCAGAGCCGCGGCCCTACCGGAAAATGCTTCGCAGGCTGGCGCGGCGGCGCCACGTGGGCGCCGGTGGCGCCGAGGCTGACGGCCGCCGCAAAGCCCGCAGCCCCACGGGCTGTGGGGCCACGCGAGCGGCTGCCAAAGAGCTTTCCAACGAGGCACGGCTTTCCCTCCTGGCTCTTCGGGCGTGGGAGCTGTGGCCAGAGCCGCGGCCCTACCGGAAAATGCTTCTCAGGCTGGCTCGGCGGCGCCAGGTGGGCGCCGGTGGCGCCGAGGCTGACGGCTGCCGGAAAGCCCGCAGCCCCACGGGCTGTGGGGCCACGCGAGCGGCTGCCAAAGAGCTTTCCAACGAGGCACGGCTTTCCCTCCTGGCTCTTCGGGCGTGGGAGCTGTGGCCAGAGCCGCGGCCCTACCGGAAAATGCTTCGCAGGCTGGCGCGGCGGCGCCAGGTGGGCGCCAGTGGCGCCGAGGCTGACGGCCGCCGCAAAGCCCGCAGCCCCACGGGCTGTGGGGCCACGCGAGCGGCTGCCAAAGAGCTTTCCAATGAGGCACGGCTTTCCCTCCTGGCTCTTCGGGCGTGCGAGCTGTGGCCAGAGCCGCGGCCCTACCGGAAAATGCTTCTCAGGCTGGCTCGGCGGCGCCAGGTGGGCGCCGGTGACACCGAGGCTGACGGCTGCCGGAAAGCCCGCAGCCCCACGGGCTGTGGGGCCACGCGAGCGGCTGCCAAAGAGCTTTCCAACGAGGCACGGCTTTCCCTCCTGGCTCTTCGGGCGTGGGAGCTGTGGCCAGAGCCGCGGCCCTACCGGAAAATGCTTCGCAGGCTGGCGCGACGGCACCACGTGGGCACCGGTGGCGCCGAGGCTCACGGCCGCCGCAAAGCCCGCAGCCCCACGGGCTGTGGGGCCACGCGAGCGGCTGCCAAAGAGCTTTCCAACGAGGCACGGCTTTCCCTCCTGGCTCTTCGGGCGTGGGAGCTGTGGCCAGAGCCGCGGCCCTACCGGAAAATGCTTCGCAGGCTGGCACGGCGGCACCACGTTGGCGCCGGTGGCGCCGAGGCTGACGGCCGCCGCAAAGCCCGCAGCCCCACGGGCTGTGGGGCCACGCGAGCGGCTGCCAAAGAGCTTTCCAACGAGGCACGGCTTTCCCTCCTGGCTCTTCGGGCGTGGGAGGTGTGGCCAGAGCCGTGGCCCTACCGGAAAATGCTTTGTAGGCTGGCTCGGCGGCGCCATGTGGGCGCCGGTGGCGCCGAGGCTGACGGCGGCCGCAAAGCCCGCAGCCCCACGGGCTGTGGGGCCACGCGAGCGGCTGCCAAAGGGCTTTCCAACGAGGCACGGCTTTCCCTCCTGGCTCTTCGGGCGTGGGAGCTGTGGCCAGAGCCGCGGCCCTACCGGAAAATGCTTCGCACGCTGGCTCGGCGGTGCCAGGTGGGCGCCGGTGGCGCCGAGGCTGACGGCCACCGCAAAGCCCGCAGCCCCACGGGCTGTGGGGCCACGCGAGCGGCTGCCAAAGAGCTTTCCAACGAGGCACGCCTTTCCCTCCTAGCTCTTTGGGCGTGGGAGCTGTGGCCAGAGCCGCGGCCCTACCGGAAAATGCTTCGCAGGCTGGCTCGGCGGCGCCAGGTGGGCGCCGGTGGCGCCGAGGCTGACGGCCGCCGCAAAGCCCGCAGCCCCACGGGCTGTGGGGCCACGCGAGCGGCTGCCAAAGAGCTTTCCAACGAGGCACGGCTTTCCCTCCTGGCTCTTCGGGCGTGGGAGCTGTGGCCAGAGCCGCGGCCCTACCGGAAAATGCTTCGCAGGCTGGCTCGGCGGCGCCAGGTGGGCGCCGGTGGCGCCGAGGCTGACGGCGGCCGCAAAGCCCGCAGCCCCAGGGGCTGTGGGGCCACGCGAGCGGCTGCCAAAGGGCTTTCCAACGAGGCACGGCTTTCCCTCCTGGCTCTTCGGGCGTGGGAGCTGTGGCCAGAGCCGCGGCCCTACCGGAAAATGCTTCGCAGGCTGGCACGGCGGCACCACGTGGGCGCCGGTGGCGCCGAGGCTGACGGCCGCCGCAAAGCCCGCAGCCCCACGGGCTGTGGGGCCACGCGAGCGGCTGCCAAAGAGCTTTCCAACGAGGCACGGCTTTCCCTCCTGGCTCTTCGGGCGTGGGAGCTGTGGCCAGAGACGCAGCCCTACCGGAAAATGCTTCGCAGGCTGGCTCGGCGGCGCCAGGTGGGCGCTGGTGGCGCCGAGGCTGACGGCCGCCGCAAAGCCCACAGCCCCACGGGCTGTGGACCACGCGAGCGGCTGCCAAAGAGCTTTCCAACGAGGCACAGCTTTCCCTCCTGGCTCTTCGGGCGTGGGAGCTGTGGCCAGAGCCGCGGCCCTACCGGAAAATGCTTCGCAGGCTGGCACGGCGGCCCCACGTTAGCGCCGGTGGTGGCGAGGCTGACGGCCGCCGCAAAGCCCGCAGCCCCACGGGCTGTGGGGCCACGCGAGCGGCTGCCAAAGAGCTTTCCAACGAGGCACGGCTTTCCCTCCTGGCTCTTTGGGCGTGGGAGCTGTGGCCAGAGCCGCGGCCCTACCCGAAAATGCTTCGCAGGCTGGCGCGGCGGCACCACGTGGGTGGCGGTGGCGCCGAGGCTGACGGCCGCCGCAAAGCCCGCACCCCGCGGGCTGTGGGGCCACGCGAGCGGCTGCCAAAGAGCTTTCCAACGAGGCACGGCTTTCCCTCCTGGCTCTTCGGGCGTGGGAGCTGTGGCCAGAGCCGCGGCCCTACCGGAAAATGCTTCGCAGGCTGGCTCGGTGGCGCCAGGTGGGCGCCGGTGGCGCCGAGGCTGACGGCCGCCGCAAAGCCCGCAGCCCCACGGGCTGTGGGGCCACGCGAGCGGCTGCCAAAGAGCTTTCCAACGAGGCACGGCTTTCCCTCCTGGCTCTTCGGGCGTGGGAGCTGTGGCCAGAGACGCGGCCCTACCGGAAAATGCTTTTGGGGCTGTCGTGGCGGCGCCAGGTGGGCGCAGGTGGCGCCGAGGCTGACGGCCGCCGCAAAGCCCGCAGCCCCACGGGCTGTGGGGCCACGCGAGCGGCTGCCAAAGAGCTTTCCAACGAGGCACGGCTTTCCCTCCCGGCTCTTCGGGCGTGGGAGCTGTGGCCAGAGCCGCGGCCCTACCGGCAAAAGCTTCGGGGGCTGGCGCGGCGGCGTCACGTGGGCGCCGGTGGCGCCGAGGCTGACGGCCGCCGCAAAGCCCGCAGCCCCACGGGCTGTGGGGCCACGCGAGCGGCTGCCAAAGAGCTTTCCAACGAGGCACGGCTTTCCCTCCCGGCTCTTCGGGCGTGGGAGCTGTGGCCAGAGCCGCGACCCTACCGGAAAATGCTTCGGGGGCTGGCGCGGCGGCGCCACGTGGGGCTGGGGGCTTTCCTGCTGCCTTTAGAATCTCACAACCACCCTTTGCCACTTGGTGCTACACGAGCCTATAGAATTTCTATTTTCAAGTCAAGACAGTGCACCACTTGACATTATGCAGAGCGCTACCCATCAATACATGCTCAAATAAAGAATAGCCAATGGACAGTGCCATCGTATGTTAGTAAGTGTCACATCTCATTGAAGACAATGACAGAGCGATACAACGTAAAGCGTAACACAGTACGGGGCAGTGCCAGGGAATACGCCGTCACAGAATCACCCATAGAGAAATTCACAACAGAGTGCAGTCTTACGACAGAATCTCTAAAGCCGCCGTTAAGCCAGTGACAGGCGGTACAATGCCACACGTTACAGTATACAGGGCAGTACAACCCGATTCGCAGACAAATAAATTAGAGCAAATTACAAGACTCCCAATACAGTCCAGTACAATGCCAGACAGTCTCAGATGTCGGTCAAGACAATGCCAGGGCAACGCAGTGCAAGACATAACGTTATACAGGTCAGTACAAGGCAATACGCAGTCAAATGAAGAACAGTAAACTACGATACCCAAACCACACTGCAGTACAATGGCAAACAATCCCACATGTCGGTCGAGACAATGACAACGCGAGACGGAACACCGTGCAGGGCAGCGCAAGGCAGTACGCAGTCAAATAAAGAACAGCTGACCAGAAAACCCGCACTACGCTGCCGTACGATCTCAAAATGTCTCGGATGGCAGTCAAGGCAATTACAGGGCAATACAAAGCACCACGTCGCAGTACACAAGGCAGTACAAGGCAACACTCAGTCAAATAAATAACAGACAGTCAAAAAATTCACAGTGCAGTGCACTACTCTGACACCATGGGTCAGATGGCAACCAAAAGAAGGACAGGGCAATACAAGGCGAGAGGTAACCCAATACGGGGCTGGACAAGGCAAGATGCAGTTGTGGCGGGTGGAGCGATTCACTTCAGTCCTGAGAGAAGTAGAGAAACATTTAGAAACATCAACACAGTGATTCGACAAAGGCAGCAGTGCACGTAACATCCCTTTACCAGGTTCCGTGGCCACGTCCCCCGGATAATTTATTGCACAGGGGCCAGGGTCAGACGAGCTGTTAGGGAGACCCTCCCGTTGAGCCGCAACCCCCTTGCTTTCTAAACTCCTTCTTGAAGAGCAGTCTGAGTGCGGCTGGATCCAATTCCTAGCCCTGGACTTGGGCAACGGTTCACCTCTAAAGGATTGTATCCGCGCCATCAACCCTTTATATCACTGAGCTAAGGCTACGAGGTTTAGCGTGGTATCAGTCACTTACCGAGACTCTGTTGCGGCAAGGGATCTCTCAGCCTTGAGGAGCAGAACCTGAAGCAAGCGTCCCCGCTCAAGGGCACATCCTGGTGCTATGACAGACTATGACAGGCAATACTATGACAGGGCAATACAACGCAAGACGTAACTTTACACAGGGCAGTACAAGGCCAATACACAGTCAAATAGGGAACGACCGATCACAAAATTGATGCACGGTCAAATAGAGTACAACAGCCTAAGAAGCTCTCAATACAGCGCCTGTCAACGCCAGAATACATCAGATGGCTCGCGGCACGGTGAGAGGGCAATACGACACAAGACTTGGGAAAATACAGGGCAGTACAAAGCAATACGTAGTCAAATATAGAACAGCCGATCAAAAACACCCTCAGTTCGGTGCGGTACAACCCCAGAGAGTGTAAAAGGACAGTTAAGACTATTTCATGGCAACACAACGCACAATGTAACACAATACAGGTTGCTACAACGCAATACAGAATAATAAACAACCGATCAAAACGCCACAATACGGTGCAGTACGATCCCACACGGTCTCAGGTGGCAGTCAAGACAACTATAGGGCGACACGATCCAAGATGCAACATTACACGACAGAGCAGAACAGAAGACGCAGTCAACTAAATACCAACCGATTAGGAGAACCGCAATACAGTGCGGGAGAAAACAAAAATAAGTGGAGATGCCAGTCAAGACAATGACAGAGCAATACGAGGCAAGAAATAACGCAATACAGGGCAGTACAGTGAAATACACGGTCAAATAAATAACTGATTAAGTATCCCGCAATACCGTGCGATGCAATGCCAAAACGTGTGAGACAGCAGTCGAGGCAGTGACAGAGCTATACAATGGAAGACATAACGCAGGGCTGTACAACACCGAAACGTATCAGATGGCACTCAGAACAACAACATGGCGATACAACGCAAGCCGCAACACAATACAAGGTGGTAACAAGGCAATACACGGGTCAAACACAGAACAACGAATAAAACCTGCACAATACGGATCGCTGCAATCCCAGAACGTCTAAAGTGACAGTGAAGGGAATGACGGGGCAGTACAATGCAAGATACAACACTAGACAGGGCAACACGCATTCAAATAACGCAAAACCGATTAAAAAACCCACAATACACACCAGTACAATGCCGGAACAGATCAGATGGCAGTCCGGGCGAATAGAGGGCAACACAATGCCAAACGTGACACCATACAGGGCTGGACAAGGCAATACGCAGTTGTGGCAGGCCGAGCGGCTAACTTCGCCTCTAAGAGAGAAGCGGTGAAACATTCAGAAACATCAACACAGTGATTCTCCAAAGGCAGCAGCGCACGTGACGGCGCTTTACCAGATTCCATATGGCCACGCACGCCGGATTATTTCCTGCCTAGGGGCCAGGGTCAGACAAGCTGTCTGGGACACCCTCCCCTTGAGTCACGAGGCTCGGAAAGGACCCCCTTGCTTTCTAAACTCCTTCTCGGAGAGGAGTCTAGGTGCGGCTGGATCCAATTCCTAGCTCGGAAAGGACCCCCTTGCTTTCTAAACTCCTTCTCCGAGAGGAGTCTAGGTGCGGCTGGATCCAATTCCTAGCCCCGGACTTAGGCAATGGTTCACCTCTAAAGGATTGTATCTGCGCCATCGACCCTTTATATCACTGAGCTAAGGCTACAAGGTTTTGCATGCTATTAGTGACTTACTGAGAATCTGTTGCGGCAAGGCATATCTCAATCTCGAGGAGCAGAACCTTAATCGAGCGTCCCTGCTCAAGGGGAGATCCTGGCACGGAGGCCCCTGCCATGCAGAAGTCAAAAGGCTCTTGGGCTGTCCACTACTTATGGGATAAGCCAATTGACTTATAGTCACATCAGCACGGGAACAAAATATCTAGGTCCCCACTGTGTTGCCAACCATCCCCCAACTTCAAGTACCACTCAGAACAACTCCATGGATGATTGGGGCGCCAAAACGAAGGGGCGCCCACACCACCCCAGCAGTCAAATAAGGAACAACCAATGGAACTTTCACAATAAATAAGTACAATCCCAGACAGTCCAAAGTAACAGCCAAGACAATGACAGACCAATACAGTGCAAGACCTAACATCATACAGAGCAGTAAGAGGCAACGCGCAGCCAAGTCAAGAACAGTTAAAATACCCAAAATCCAGCGCAGCACTATGACACTGTCCCAAAACACAGTCAAAACAACAACAGAGTAATGCAACACGAGCCGTAACACAACACAGGGCAGCACAAGGCAATACACAGTCACACAAAGAACAGCCAATTAAAAAACCCACAACAGAACACCCTACAATCTCAGGAAGTCTCAGAGGGCCGTCACGGCAAATACAGGGCAATACGGTGCAAGACAACACAATACAGGCCACTGCCAGCCAATATCAGTCAAATAAATAACAGACAGTCAAAAAATTCACAGTGCAGTGCACTACTATGACACCATGGGTCAGGCGGCAATCATGACAACGACAGGGCAACACAAGGCAAGACGTAACCCAATACGGGGCCGGACAAGGCAATATGCAGTTGTGGCGGGTGGAGCCATTCACTTCAGTCCTAAGAGAAAAGTAGAGAAACATTCAGAAACATCAACACAGTGATTCTCCAAAGGCAGCAGCGCACATGACGGCGCTTTATCAGGTTCCGTGGCCACGTACCCTGGATTATTTCCTGCCTAGGGGCCAGGGTCAGACGAGCTGTCTGGGAGACCCTCCCCTTGAGTCACGAGGCTCGGAAAGGACCCCCTTGCTTTCTAAACTCCTTCTCGGAGAGGAGTCTAGGTGCGGCTGGATCCAATTCCTAGCTCGGAAAGGACCCCCTTGCTTTCTAAACTCCTTCTCCGAGAGGAGTCTAGGTGCGGCTGGATCCAATTCCTAGCCCCGGACTTGGGCAACGGTTCACCTCAAAAGGATTATGTCTGTGCCGTCAACCCTTTACGTGGCTCATAAAAAACAGCTGATGAAGGAAGTGGCAATATGGTGGCCTACAACGGCAGAATAGATCAGATGACAATCAAGACAACAACAGAGCAATACAATGGAAGACGTAACACCACACGGGGCCGGACAAGGCAATACGCAGCCACATCAGAACCCATGAGAGACATCACACTACAGTCCAGACCTAGGACAGATTCTCTAACGTGACCGTCAAGACGACGGGGCAATACAACGCAAGACGTAACACAGGCCATATGCAGTTGTGGCGGGCGCAGTGATAAAATTCACTCCTAAGAGAGAGGCAGAGAAACATTTACAAACATAACAGCAGTGATTCACCAAAGGTAGCAGCGCACATGATGGCACTTTACCAGACTGCACGGCCACGCACCCCGGGTCATTTACTGCCTTGGGGCCAGGGTCAGACGAGCTGTCAGGGAGACCCTCCCCTTGAGTCACGAGGCTCAGAAAGGACCCCCTTGCTTTCTAAACTCCTTCTCCGAGAGGAGTCTAGGTGCGGCTGGATCCCATCCTCGCCCCGGACTTGGGCAACGGCTCACCTCTAAAGGATCATATCTGCGTGATCAAACCCTTGGTATCGCTCAGCCAAGATGGCAAAGTCTGGCATGCTGTTAGTCACTGACCCAGAATCTGTTGTGGCAAGGCTTCTCTCAGCCTCGAGGAGCAGAACCTTAAGTGAGTGTCCCCGGGAAATGCTGGTGAACAGGCCGCTGCCTTGCAAGAAAGCTCCAAGGGCTCTTGGTCTGTCCGCTAGGTCTATAGCGAGCTAACTGACTCACAGTGTCTTGACTCTGGTGCCAGCCATCCCACAAAGTTCAAGTGCCACTCGTAGCGACTCCTCCTGGTCGTTATAGCTCGAGCAGCAGCCCGGGGGAAAAAGGGGGGTGACATCCCAACAGCGGTCAAATACAGAACAACCGGTTAAAAACTGCACAATACAGTGCCAGAGACTCTAAAATAACTGGCAAGACAACGACAGGGCAACACCATGCAAGATCTAACCTTACACAGGGCAGTACAAGGCAATGTACAATCAAATGCAGAGCAGACAATGAAAGAATTGACGGTACAGTGCCACGCAATGGTAGACTATATCAGATGTCGGTCACCACAATGACAGAGCAATACAAGGCAAGACGTAACGCGATACGGGGCCCTACCAGGCGACACAGTCAAGGAAACAACCACCCCATGAAAGAACTCACAACACAGCGCGGTCCTAGGACGGAAGGTGTAAAATGACCGTCGAGACAGTGACAGGGCAATACAATGCAAGATGCAACACCATACCAAGGCAACATGCAGCCAAATGAACAACCGATTAAGAAACCCAGCATACGTTCAACTGTAATACCAGAAAAGATCAGAAGGCAGTCAAGACAATGACAGCGCACTATAACGCGAGAAGTAACACAATACAGGGCAGTACAAGGCATTACACAGGCAAATAAAGAAGAACCCATTAAAAACCACACAATACAGTGCGGTGCGAGGCCAGAGTAGATCAGAAGGCAGTCGAGACTACGACGGGGCAATATAATGCGAGATGTTACATGGTACAGGGCAGTACAAGGCATTAGAAAGCCAAACGAAGAACAACCCCAAATGAAGAACAACCAATTAAAAAAACCCGCAATACAGTGTGGTACGAGGCCCGAACAGATCAGAAGGCAGTCAAGGCTACGACAGGGCAATATAACGCTAGACGTAACGCAATAGAGGGCGGTACAAGGCATTACACAGTCAAAGAACAACGGATTAAAAAAAAAAAAATGCAACACAGTATGGTACGATGCCAGAATAGATCACAGAGCAGTCAAGAGCGTGACGGGGCAACACGATGCGAAACCGATACTGAGTGAGACGGAGCAATACTATTTCAAATATACAAGAACACAGTACGGAACCAAGTTCTTAAGCGTACGACGCAAGACCATCTCAAATGGCAGTCAAGGAAGTTCCTGAGCAACGTAATCCCGATTTGCACAAAATGGTGCCATCAGGCACCATCGCGTCGGTCAACACTAAGTTGTACTGCAATATCCCCCGCATCACACGCGCCATACCCTCCTGCTCACCTGCTCCGCATGGATTCCGGATTCGGACTTCATGGCACTCTCTGGTTCTGGCACCTAAAACACCTAAGACACACAATATTCCTGTTGAGCTTACGGGAAACCGCCACCCCCATGCGCTACCTCTCTGCTACCCAGCTCACCTCCAACGCTCGTCCGGCTCCGGATGCCTGCGGCGCCTGCAAAACCAAAGACAAACACTCCCCTGAGCTCCCCAACGTGTCCACAACCACCTCACTCGCTGGGACTACTCAGTGGGCGTGCAGCATCGCCCCTCTGACCCTGCGTGTCACACCAACCGAAGAAACGCACGCCGAGATACCGCCCAAAACCCTACCAAATTCCCATCTCCCGCTCCCTCACCTTGCCCGCCCGTCCTCCCCCGAGGCGTGCAACCTGAAGGCTCGCAAACCACCCATAAAACCCAACCGACACGGGTTGCTTTACAACTTGAAAGTTGCTCCCTCTGAGGCAGATGTGATACTTCAGCCCACCCGCCCCTGCTGACCTTGACTGGCTCATCCCCATCCCCACATCCCACGTCATTCATTGCTTCAAAACTTCAAATTGGAAAGAACCAATACATACAGTACTCAGAGCCACATCTTCTCTCTAACACCACGTGCTGACCCACCTTCTTACGTCGCTCTCCTCCTCTACGCTGCCCCGCCAAGCTTGTCCCGCTGCATCTGCAAGAACGACATCAGAGAAATCACCCTGAGGCAGAGCAATAGAGTCATAACAACAAAAAGTCTTGCACCTTTTCACAAATACCATCTAAGGTCCAAATACAACCGTACACAAAGAAAGTTACAAAAAAAAAATCCGCACCAAAACCAGCCGTACCCTCTTGGACATGAGCTCTTCTTCACTGCTGCTGTGTTGCCTTCCCAACATGCCTCTGCTCTTCCCAAACAAAACAGAAGAGGTGTCTACACAGCCTCCCGATGGCTACCCTGAGATGACTCTAACACCTTTGCCCCGATCTACGGGGATTCATGTACTACATACAGACTCTCCACAGGATTCCACCCACCCTGGACACTACGCGCCCGGGCAGGGCGGACCTGAGCCACACACTCACGGTTACAGACATACACTACACGGAACGCTACGAACGACACGCCTCAAAGATGAGAGAAAACTCTCAGCAAGAAAGATGACACGGGGACCAAAGTCACCATCGTGCAAGAAAATCTGTGGGATCGTGATGATGTCAACGTGAAGACGCTCTACGGAACCCCCTAAAGCAAACTGTAGAACGTGATGGTACGGAATAAGAATGGACTGTTGAGCCCAATAAGATGGATGTGCAGGAAGTCTGGCTTCAAGACCTAAGAACGTAACGACGCAGGGAAGAACTCCCAGACATGGAAGTGGGCCGTCCAGAAACTTCCGAGAGGCAAGACTGATGCACGCTTTAAGATGCTAACGCAAGAAGAGCATCAGATGAATGGTGCTACGCCCACAGGCCCAAGCAGTCGAGACCCTAAGGATGACGCCCAGGGCCCCACGTCGTGCTCCTGGAGCTCAAAGATGACCTCGAGACCCAAGAAGGGGCGAAGATACACAACACAGACCACATGAACGACATGACAACACGCACAGGCTGGAACTGCCCTGCCTGGGACACGCTAGCGTCAAACTGAGCAGTAAGCAACATCCTTTACCTTCCTAAATATGACTGTGCCCCGGGACAGCCCTCGCCACTACGCTAACGTCAAAGACCCCATTTTGCAATTGTCCACCTCGGCCCCTCTCCGGCGCCTGACTGTCAACTTAGCTTTTGGAGGGCCAGGCGTCTGAATCCTTCTTCGATGCGGTCCGCAAAAACCAGCCATCCGATACATTTCCGCAGTCACCAGGTTCCTCCTCTTCCTCTGCAAAAGGAAAATAAAACATAACCCCAGAGGCCGCCACAGCACCAGCAATAAGCATCCTGAGAGGAGACGCCAACCTCTTCCACGACACCCTCAGCCTCCCGAAGGCCGTGGCGTTCTGCTCGCCCGCTCCGCGCCGATTCCGGAGTCCGAGGCTGCGGTGATAGTTATTCACAGCACCTAAGAGACCAAGAAACACAACTTTACCACTGCGCTTCTGCCAAACCGCCACACCATCGACTCCTATCTTCTGTCTTCATTCACATGAGAAAAAAAAGCACCCAATTGTATTCATAGAGGCGCCAGTCACATCTTCCCTCTAACGCCACATGCCGAGCCACCTCCGTACAGCGCTCCTCTCGGCTCCCCTGCGTCACCCTGCACATCTCGTCTCTCGGCATCTAAAAAGAGAAAAAAAAAAATCAAGCATTACCCTGATGGCAGAGTGATAGCTTAATTCCAAAGGTCTTGTTTCTACTTCGGAACACTGTTCAATTAGATCCAACTACAGCCTGCCGTCAAAAAAAAAAACACCACAGAAAAAGCCCACAAACATTACACCCCACACAAAGCAGCCCGAACGTCTTTGAGATACTGCGTCCTTCACTGGCTGCGAACAGCCTCTCCGACTTGGCTCTGCTTATGCCAACACCCACTAATGAAACACCCCCGCACCCAACCTACTGAGAGCCAATTAATTCCAGACGACTACCCAACCTTTGCCTCGGTCTCCACAGATCCACATATTAACCATAGACTCCCGTCACTATTCTGCCTGCCCTGGACTCTACACACCCGGGCAGGGGGGCTCCGAGCCAGACACACGCACAAGCACAGACCGACACTACACAGAACGCTAAAAACCACGCGCCTCAAGGATGAGAGAAAACTCTCAGCAAGAAGGATGACACCCGGACGGAAGTCACCGTCTGGCAAGACGACCTGGAGACCGTGGTGGTGATGCGAAGAGGCTCTATGGAAGCCCCTGAAACAGAGTGTAGGACATCATTGTCTGCGATAAGAAGGGACTGTCAAGACTGATAAATGTATGCGGGGGAAGCCTGGCTTCAAGACCTAAGAACGTAATGACATAGGGAAGAAGTCCCAGTTGTAGACGCGGGCCATACGGAAACTTCCAAGACGCAAGACCGATGCGAGCTTTAAGCTTCTAACGCAAGAAGACCAGCAGCCGAACGGTGCTATGCCCACGGGTGCAGGTGTTCGAGACCCTAGGGATGGTGCCTGAGGCGCCATGCCGTGCTCCTGGAGCTTAAAGACGACCTCGAGACCCAAGAAAGGTCTAAGACACAGAACACGGACCACACGAAAGACACGACAACACACACAGGCTGGAACCGCCCTGCCCGGGAATGCCGAACAGTAAGCCGCGTCCCTTACGTGCCTAAAGGAGACTGCGCTCCAGGACAAACCTCTCCCCTACGCCAACTTCAAAGACACCTTTTTGCAATTCTCAACCTCGTCCCCTCTCGGGCGCCAGTCTCTCAACTTAGCTTTTGGAGGGCCAGGGGTCCGAATCCATCCTTGAGGCAGTCCACAGAAAACAGCCATCCAGTACGTTCCTGTGGTCACCAGCTTCCTCCTCTTCCTCTGCAAAAGGAAAAGAAAAAAAAAAGTTATCCCAAAAGCAGCCACAGCACCAGCAATAAGCATCCTGAGAGGAGATGCCAACCTCTTCCACAACACCCTCAGCCTCATGAACGCCGAGGCATTCTGCTCGCCCGCTCAGCGCCAATTCCAGCATCTGACGCTGCGGCAACAGTTATTCACGGCACCTAAGATACCAAGAAACACAGCATTACCACCGCGCTTCTGCCAAACCACCAGTCCCGTGCTCCTCCTCGATACTATCTGTCTTGCCTCAAATGCGAGAGCCTAGAGCACACCAGGCTGCGACGACACCCGAACCCATCTGCAAAACCTGTCCAAGGACGACTCATGAACCCGGCTCCCTTTTCTAGCCCTCCCCCAGTGGCAAAGCTTTAGAAACCCCTTCTCTTCTCCCTGAGCTGCCAGGGAAGGAGCCCCACTTCTTCCCCACAGCTCCCACCCTTTATTTGCCAGCCCGAACACCCGGCGTTGGACGCTTCTCAGGAGCCACTCTTCCCAGCCTCTCCCTGCGTCCGCCACCACCTCCCATCTTCTGTCTTCCCACAGACTCCGGGCTCTGCTGCAGACCCACAGAGTCAGCGAAGCCCTGACCCGACCTACACCAGGGGCCTGCCGCACGCCGCAAAGGCTCCAGGGACACGGCGAAACCCTGAGCACCGTGGGGGAAGGTGACAAGGTACCCCACATCCTGAAACGCGTTATGCTTTATGGCCCTGCTGCTTTCCTGAGAAATGTGGAAACTCCATCTACGGCTGCAGACAAGGTGCTCACCCAGTCCCTGCAAAGTGATCTCATCACCTGCCCGATTGAGACAGATTCTATTGGCATCTTATCTGGGATACAGCAAAGCTAGTGGGAAAAAAAAAAACCACAAACAAGAAAGTTCCGTCTTCAATACAGTCAGGGATTCCAGGAAAATGCACCATGCCTGGAAGAGAGAAAACCATACCCTTAAACCATCTCACCACCCCCTAAGACTCATTACCACGCGACTGACCTGAAAAACCACAAGGAAGAGAAGCGGCACATGAGGCCGCTCTCTACTGTACGTGCTGCCAAACCTCACCTGGTCCTGAAGGTCTTGCCACCTCCAGCTTCTTACCTGCTATTCTCTAAATGGGATAACGTCTCCACCCCAGGAGCTGAGCCGCCTCCGAAGCTGCAATCGACTGAAGGACAGGCAGAGCTCTGACCCTGGAGACACCTGGTAGCAGAATGAGCTGCCCCAGCAGAGGCAAAATTGTAAATTGGCAATACAGTGCCATCGTATGTTACCAAGTGTCAGATGTCATTGAAGACAATGACAGAGCGATACAACGTAAAGCGTAACACAGTACGGGGCAGTGCCAGGGAATACGCCGTCACAGAATCACCCATAGAGAAATTCACAACAGAGTGCAGTCTTACGACAGAATCTCTAAAGCCGCCGTTAAGCCAGTGACAGGCGGTACAATGCCACACGTTACAGTATACAGGGCAGTACAACCCGATTCGCAGACAAATAAATTAGAGCAAATTACAAGACTCCCAATACAGTCCAGTACAATGCCAGACAGTCTCAGATGTCGGTCAAGACAATGCCAGGGCAACGCAGTGCAAGACATAACGTTATACAGGTCAGTACAAGGCAATACGCAGTCAAATGAAGAACAGTAAACTACGATACCCAAACCACACTGCAGTACAATGGCAAACAATCCCACATGTCGGTCGAGACAATGACAACGCGAGACGGAACACCGTGCAGGGCAGCGCAAGGCAGTACGCAGTCAAATAAAGAACAGCTGACCAGAAAACCCGCACTACGCTGCCGTACGATCTCAAAATGTCTCGGATGGCAGTCAAGGCAATTACAGGGCAATACAAAGCACCACGTCGCAGTACACAAGGCAGTACAAGGCAACACTCAGTCAAATAAATAACAGACAGTCAAAAAATTCACAGTGCAGTGCACTACTCTGACACCATGGGTCAGATGGCAACCAAAAGAAGGACAGGGCAATACAAGGCGAGAGGTAACCCAATACGGGGCTGGACAAGGCAAGATGCAGTTGTGGCGGGTGGAGCGATTCACTTCAGTCCTGAGAGAAGTAGAGAAACATTTAGAAACATCAACACAGTGATTCGACAAAGGCAGCAGTGCACGTAACATCCCTTTACCAGGTTCCGTGGCCACGTCCCCCGGATAATTTATTGCACAGGGGCCAGGGTCAGACGAGCTGTTAGGGAGACCCTCCCGTTGAGCCGCAACCCCCTTGCTTTCTAAACTCCTTCTTGAAGAGCAGTCTGAGTGCGGCTGGATCCAATTCCTAGCCCTGGACTTGGGCAACGGTTCACCTCTAAAGGATTGTATCCGCGCCATCAACCCTTTATATCACTGAGCTAAGGCTACGAGGTTTAGCGTGGTATCAGTCACTTACCGAGACTCTGTTGCGGCAAGGGATCTCTCAGCCTTGAGGAGCAGAACCTGAAGCAAGCGTCCCCGCTCAAGGGCACATCCTGGTGCTATGACAGACTATGACAGGCAATACTATGACAGGGCAATACAACGCAAGACGTAACTTTACACAGGGCAGTACAAGGCCAATACACAGTCAAATAGGGAACGACCGATCACAAAATTGATGCACGGTCAAATAGAGTACAACAGCCTAAGAAGCTCTCAATACAGCGCCTGTCAACGCCAGAATACATCAGATGGCTCGCGGCACGGTGAGAGGGCAATACGACACAAGACTTGGGAAAATACAGGGCAGTACAAAGCAATACGTAGTCAAATATAGAACAGCCGATCAAAAACACCCTCAGTTCGGTGCGGTACAACCCCAGAGAGTGTAAAAGGACAGTTAAGACTATTTCATGGCAACACAACGCACAATGTAACACAATACAGGTTGCTACAACGCAATACAGAATAATAAACAACCGATCAAAACGCCACAATACGGTGCAGTACGATCCCACACGGTCTCAGGTGGCAGTCAAGACAACTATAGGGCGACACGATCCAAGATGCAACATTACACGACAGAGCAGAACAGAAGACGCAGTCAACTAAATACCAACCGATTAGGAGAACCGCAATACAGTGCGGGAGAAAACAAAAATAAGTGGAGATGCCAGTCAAGACAATGACAGAGCAATACGAGGCAAGAAATAACGCAATACAGGGCAGTACAGTGAAATACACGGTCAAATAAATAACTGATTAAGTATCCCGCAATACCGTGCGATGCAATGCCAAAACGTGTGAGACAGCAGTCGAGGCAGTGACAGAGCTATACAATGGAAGACATAACGCAGGGCTGTACAACACCGAAACGTATCAGATGGCACTCAGAACAACAACATGGCGATACAACGCAAGCCGCAACACAATACAAGGTGGTAACAAGGCAATACACGGGTCAAACACAGAATAACGAATAAAACCTGCACAATACGGATCGCTGCAATCCCAGAACGTCTAAAGTGACAGTGAAGGGAATGACGGGGCAGTACAATGCAAGATACAACACTAGACAGGGCAACACGCATTCAAATAACGCAAAACCGATTAAAAAACCCACAATACACACCAGTACAATGCCGGAACAGATCAGATGGCAGTCCGGGCGAATAGAGGGCAACACAATGCCAAACGTGACACCATACAGGGCTGGACAAGGCAATACGCAGTTGTGGCAGGCCGAGCGGCTAACTTCGCTTCTAAGAGAGAAGCGGTGAAACATTCAGAAACATCAACACAGTGATTCTCCAAAGGCAGCAGCGCACGTGACGGCGCTTTACCAGATTCCATATGGCCACGCACCCCGGATTATTTCCTGCCTAGGGGCCAGGGTCAGACAAGCTGTCTGGGAGACCCTCCCGTTGAGTCACGAGGCTCGGAAAGGACCCCCTTGCTTTCTAAACTCCTTCTCCGAGAGGAGTCTAGGTGCGGCTGGATCCAATTCCTAGCCCCGGACTTAGGCAACGGTTCATTCACCTCAAAAGGATTATGTCTGTGCCGTCAACCCTTTACGTGGCTCATAAAAAACAGCTGATGAAGGAAGTGGCAGTATGGTGGCCTACAACGGCAGAATAGATCAGATGACAATCAAGACAACAACAGAGCGATACAATGGAAGACGTAACACCACACGGGGCCGGACAAGGCAATACGCAGCCACATCAGAACCCATGAGAGACATCACACTACAGTCCAGACCTAGGACAGATTCTCTAACGTGACCGTCAAGACGACGGGGCAATACAACGCAAGACGTAACACAGGCCATATGCAGTTGTGGCGGGCGCAGTGATAAAATTCACTCCTAAGAGAGAGGCAGAGAAACATTTACAAACATAACAGCAGTGATTCACCAAAGGTAGCAGCGCACGTGATGGCACTTTACCAGACTGCACGGCCACGCACCCCGGGTCATTTACTGCCTAGGGGCCAGGGTCAGACGAGCTGTCAGGGAGACCCTCCCCTTGAGTCACGAGGCTCAGAAAGGACCCCCTTGCTTTCTAAACTCCTTCTCCGAGAGGAGTCTAGGTGCGGCTGGATCCCATCCTCGCCCCG